>NW_006286246.1:389239-401551 GCF_000327345.1 Myotis davidii | reverse complement strand
CGTGTGACGCTGTTTACATTGCTGCTCGGAGCCGAGCTTTGCTTTCCCATTTCCTCCGAGTAAATATGTGCCCGTATCGGAGAGAAGCAGATGCACAGGCTCCAAGCACAGGGCTGCTCTCAGCAGGACCGAATAACACAGGCTTTGTGGACCCCACGGCATCGGGTCCATTTTTAGCTCTCAGTTCATCTAATGTTAGCTTTTATTAGTTTTCTTGGAGCTGAGAAATGCCACACATTGAATGGCACGTTTTCAGGGAAACGATGATAATATAATGAAAAGGAAATGTTACTTCCAAACGAATGTTAATGAACATTTTTTCCAATGCCCTTTTTGCCAGAGCAAGCACCCAACACTTCAGGATGACAGCTTTGTTCCTAAGGAGGTGTACCCCTAAATTAGTGGGGGTCTGAAAAGACTAGGGAGAAAATGATTAGAAAAATTAAAATATACTTTGTGGGTTTTTTTTTAATGTGGGGGGATTAGAAAGAGTGGTGTAGGTCACCAAACCATCCCTTTAGGGTTTCATCCATCTGAGGAGGGACTAAGGGCTGAGTTGCTGTTGCAAAAACCCAGGTTGTTGTGTTTTCTCTTAAAAACTAGCCCAGGTGTCCAAAGGCCTATTGTTCTGCAGCTTTCCGAAATCTTGGTGATTATTACATGTTCATATAAACTTAAAAAAATCTTATTATTCCAAGAGTTGGGAACCAGGTCTTAAGGTTTGTATAATCTGTTCCCCAAATTGATGTCCCTAAAAAGTTAGCAAAAAGCAGGGCAATCTACCCTTTGACTTTTCTGACTGTAGGACAGAATGTTAAGCAGTGTGATCTATTTATTAATATGAGGTATAATTATTTCCTATTATACAGATGAATCAATGGAATGGCTAGAATATTCAGAGAAAAATCTTAGGTCAATGACTCAAAAAGCAGATGGGTAACTGAACAAAGGAAGGTGGTTCTGGATCTATCACTCGGAGTACCTACCTTAGGGTTCATTTTGCCAAAGCTTTCCTTTGTAGAATCCCAAAGGCTCAGAAATGATCAGTTCCAAGTGGGGCAAGGAGGTAGCATTAGGCTTCTGTGGGTTCCTCTCTTAGCACAGGCTGAGGCACCTGTGTAATTCTGATGGAACATGTACTGGGTAGGTTAATTACAGTGCCTGCTGCCATGAGGTGTTTTCTTTTTTGTTTTGTTTTGTTTTGTTTTAAATAGAAATAGAAACCACCCTGGTTATAGCGCCCTGCTTAGTGAAGCAGTATCTACCTCTAGCTGTGCAAGGGTTGCCTCTGATGGGACTAGATTGAGCACTCAACCCATGGCCAGATGTGAAGGGCTTTGCCTCATCCAAGGATAGTAATTAGCTAAGCCAACCAGACTAGTTTTCTCTAAAACTATTTCTAGAAAACAGAGTAAATTCCAGAAAGATGGAGCAGACACATAGATTGAGGCAATGCCACTTGGATCTCAAAGGGAGAGTACTTGGGCTATGGGAGAGATGGAGAGGAGTGGTAGTGCAGGACCTGCCAAATAATGTCATAGCCACCCACATATCTTTATATTTCTCCATTTTTCTTGAGGTAGCCTGAGCATATCTCTGCTCCTGATAATCGAGGGTCTATGCCCGCATCCGAAGGATAAAATATGGCTGCATGTAACCCTCCATCCAAGAAACAGGGAGAGCAGTTGCTAATCAGAGAGTCTTAACAGAAGGAGAAGTGGAGAACAAAGACACAAGCTGCAAAGTGTCAACTTCAAAGCTCCAAACAAATGCCGGAGACTCCTGAGCCGATCCTGCCAGCCCTGTGAGACAGTGACCTTACTGAGATCAGCTGTCATTGAAGAGGGTGTGCCAAAGATAAAGAACTGGGAGTTCTAGTAATTATGTGATCCCGCCACATCATTAGGAAGTCAGCTTTTGGCCAGAAGACAGCAAATATCTTCCCCATGATCATCAAAAGCTTTTGGTTTCCTGGAACTGCTATTCAAAATTCCAAGCCCTGGCTGGTGGTGTTCAATGGGTTGGGCTTCGTCCAGTGCACCAAAAAGTTGCTGGTTCAGTTCCCGGTCGGGCACATGCCTGAGTTTTGGGACTCCATCCCTGGTAGGGGGCAGGCAGGCAGCAGCTGATCCATGTTTCCCTCTCACATTGATGTTTCTCTCTCTCCTTCCCTCTCTAAAAAATCAATGGAAAAATCTTTTAAAAAATTTCTAAGTTTCTGGGTAGAAACATTGAAATTTTGACAATTCAGGCAGATAATATATATTCCATTTAAGTTATTTTCTGGAGGGCAGTAAATATGCATTTGTAAAGCCCTTCTTTATAAAACATACAAAGAAATATTTAATTAATGTTTTGCGAAATAGTGGTGGCGGTGGTTGAGGATTACAATGAGAGTGCAGATAATTATGAAGAATGCAATTTCTAAGCACAGAACCAATTTGGTTCTCTTCACTAGTCAGTTAAGACAAGAGGCAGAATGGCAAGGGGATGGATATTTTATGAGGGGTGTCAGAGACATGTACTCACCTACAGTGGACTTAGAAGTAGGCTTTTGGATCTCACATAACTTGGAGAAGGATAGCATTGTAAAAAGAGATCAAAAAGTCCATCCGAAGCTAATTGTGTACAGATTTGTAAATTATATAGTAAGACCACACACTTCAATTACATTGGCAAAGTCAATTACATATAATTGCAATTCTAGCTCATGTGCTTGCATAATTTAAATTGTACTAAAGCTTTATTTCATGGAGCAAGTTTCAGCACAGGGACATAGTTTTCAAATAACTCTCTAATCATATTGTACAATAAAACATTTTTAACTGCTTTTCCATTATGATGCTACTTCATCCACTTTCAAACAGGAAACATGTCCAACTACCTTTATAATCCATATATAGGGTAAATTTTCCGTGAAACCAACCAGAAATGGCATATTTAATCACCAATAAGTCATGCATCAAAATGAAATACTGGCTTGGTTTTTCCACTGAGCCTCACCAGCCAGGCTATTTTCAAAAGAAGTTCTTCAGAAAAACCTTTTGAGTTGCACAAAACCCCTGCAGTTGAGGCAGTGTTGCAGTCCCTGAAAGGCTGGGGGTGTTCAGTAGGAGATTGTTCTCCTAAATCCACCGGCATCTGTGAACTCCAGCCATTTAGAACACAACATTCCCGAAGTTATCCTGGTAGTTCATGTCTACACCTACCACGAGTACCTAGAATGCCCTTCACACTTTTCTTCATTGATGTCTGTCTTTCTTACCCTTCAAAATGCCCCACAAGCATCACATACTCCAGATTCTCTTCCCAAGTTAACCATTTATATTTAGCTATTCCGTCTCCATTCCCTAAACTGCCCACACATTTCTAATGTAACAGGTATGCAATGACTCTAACCATTTCTTCACCTCTCTTCCTCTCTGACCATACTGAAATCTCTTTTTTTGGGGGGGGAGGGTGGGTAGGAACCTTGTCTTACTTCTTTGACTTTGTGTTTCCCGTGCCTAGCAAAGTGCTTGGCATGTTGCAATTACCCAATGAGTGATTCCCCACCGCCCCGCCCAAAAAGATGGTGGTTTTGAGAATGTGGTCCAAAAGCCACTGTATCCATTGAAGTTCAAACAGAACATCAGAGATGACCCTAGACATTTTGAATAGAGCACATTTAATACAGGGAGTTGGTTACAGATGCCCTAAAAGAGCTGGAAAGGCAAAGACTGAAGAAGGGTGCCCACATCTGAAGATGCCCACATATCAGAAGCTGAGAGTATTCCTGGGCTGAGCTAAGCCCGTATCCTGAGCCTCCACCTGATGTTGCACTGTTGGCTTCTGGATCCACTGAGGAGGTCTTCTCTACCAGCTTGGGACCATTAACGAGGCGGTCACTTCCTGGGCTGCCCACGTAGCTCCCCACCCTACTCCCATCTTAATGACTCCCCCAAACTGCTAGCAGCTGCCAGTAAACAAAAGGCTTCTCTCTGCTTCAGATTCGTGCTTCTTTCTGACAGACCTTACAAGACAGAGCTGAGAGAATTTGGAGAACGTGGTTTGCAGACTTCCCGCCTCAGTGGTACAGAGAGCTGGTGCAGAGCTGAGAGACAACAGTCACCCAGACTTCTGGCGTGCTGCCCCATGGAGCCCCAGTTCTGGAACCCATTGTGCAAGATACATTTTTTGGAGCTTTCCTGCAAAACAATACTGATTGATTAAAAAGCATGAATGTATGTCAAAGACATTTCACCTCTCGCCTAGAGACTATAATCAGATTTACCCCTGACACAAAACTGGGGGATAGGAGGCAACTCTATGAAGCTCATCAGAATCAACATTCAAAATTATCTTAGTAGACTGGAAGTAGAATTCGCAGGTCAATAAGATAAAATCTAATGGGAGTAAGTACATGCAAAGTTTCATTTGGTTAAATGTAAAGCTCATGTCTTTTCACTTCTTTAACCTACGGGAGACGTGTGAATCATAAATGTGATATGAACTGGATGATGGGGCTTCTAGAAAAACTACAACTGTCACTGCATTAACAGGAATATGATTTTCATGTCTAGGATGGTAATGACACCACTGCACTCTACTTTGTTTATATTGCATTTATAGTTTTAACAATTCCTTTCAACTGTGAGTTTTCTGCACACAAAATTCAAATTTATAGCGATCTACCTCAGCATGTCATTTTGGCAAGGGGAAGGGATTGGAGTCTGCATATATGAGAAGCTCCACTTTGTTGGTCGGTTTTCTACCAGACTACAGTAAAGACAAAAGGAATATTGGCACGTCTTACTTTTGCTTTAGACAAGTGTTTCTATATTCCACTGTGCCCATGTCCCTTTCTGCAGAACACTTTGTTATCCTCATTTCTCTGTCACAAAATTAAATTTATTAAGGTATTTTACACACACATTTTATACCCTTCAATACAGTGTCTTACATGCAACACAACAAATAAAAAGCAATTCAATATAAAATTCTCAGTTGCTATACAAGAAGATATAATGAAGTAGTCAGAGACTTGCTTCTTGTTGCAATGAATAGAGTCAGATTTATAAGTAAGAATGATATTTAACTGATTTCCCACACTTTGTCTTTATATTTGACATTTTGAAATGAGGACTAAATAAGTACATTTGTTTTATGACCCAGAATATAATTTATCTTTATGAATGTTCTATGTCTGGGTGGAGTGTTCTAGAAAAAGTAATTAGACAATGTTATTTATAGTGTTGTTAAATGTTTCCTGAGTTTCCGTTTACTTGTCCTATCAGTAACTAAGAGAGTGGTGTTGAAATCTCAAATTATTTTCCATCTCTTTTTAGTTTTACCATTTCATTATTTTGAAGCTCTGTTATTAGGTGAGTAAACATTTAAGATTGTGTGTCTTCTTGATGAATTCACATCTTCGTCATAAAAAAAGTGCTGCCTGTTTATTCCCAGGAATACTCCTTGTTCTGAAATTTACTTCATCAGATAGTAAGACAGCTCCTTCAACATTTTAAAATTTTTGCTTAATGTTCTCAGATGTTTTTTCCCACCCTTTAACTTTTAATTTATCTGTTTAGTTGTAGTTACAGTGTTTTTCTCACAGACAGCACTGTAGGTCTGGTTCTTTATTAAATCTGACAATCTTTGTCTTTTAATAGGTGTGTTTAGATTATTTACATTTAATATAAATACTGATATAGTTTGGGTTAAATCCATCATCTTGCTATTTGTTCAATTTGGTTTTTGTTCCTCCTTTTTTTTGCTTGCTGCTTTCCTTTGGATTTATTAAGGTTTTTTAAATGATTATTATTTTTTCATCACTAGTGACTGACCAGCTATACATTTTACCTCAATTCTTTTTTTCTTTGGTGATTGCTCAGAGGTTTACAGTGTACATCTTTAACTTATCACATCCACCTTCAGATGCTATAATACTACTACACGCATACTGTGAGCACATTACAATAGAGCATCTCATTTTTCCTCCTGCGCTTTGCACTATTGTTTCTTACAGGTTGTTGTCATACATCATGCTATTTTTATCATACATGCCCTGCAAAACATGCTATTATTATTGATTTTAATAATAATTGTCTTTTAAAGAGATTTAAAATGAGAAAAAATATCTTTTAATACATTTCCACACATTTATAATATCTATGCTCTTCCTTTATGCATATCCAAATTTCCGTTGGGTATCATTTTCCTTCTGTCTGAAAGAATTCCTTTCCATACTGCTTGTAGTAATACATCTTTCAGGTAATACTTCACACAGATTTTGCACACCGGAATAAGTCTTTATTTCCATTTCATTCTGAAAGCTATTTTCTCTGGGTATAGAATTTTAGATAGAAAGCTTTTTTTCTTCAGGACCGTGCTTTAAAGATGTTGCTCCATTGTCTTCTGGCCTACAAAGTTTCATTTTTGTTCCTCTGTATGTAATGTGTCCCCACAATTCCTACCTCAGAGCTTTTAAGATTTTCTCTTTATCACTGATTCTATGATGTTTGTTAGCTTGGTTTCTTTATGATTATTTTTATTTGACTTCCTTATGCATCCTAAGTCTGAGAGTTTGTAGTTTTCATCAAATTTTGACAGTTTCAGCCATTATTTCTTTAAAAATGTTTTCAGTTATTTTCACCCATTCTATCTGCTACTCAGTTATACTACATGTTCTAGACCACTTGATGTTCCATTTGTCACTGACTGTTTATCTTTTATTCAGTCTTTCTTTTCTTTGTGCTTCAGTTTGGAGAGATACTATTGCTTCAAGTTTACTGACCTTCCTTCTGTAGTGTCTAATTGCTATCAATACAACCTAGTGTTTTTTTCCTATCAGTGATCACATTTATTGTTAGAATTTAGTTAAAGATTTGAGAGAAGCCTTTTGCAGATCTTTGGAGCTCTCTCTCTCTCTCTCTCTCTGTGTGTGTGTGTGTGTGTGTGCAACTCGCTCCTTGCCAGTCCTTTGCCTCACAGATCATAGCCACCCTGGCTCCTTAACTGTGCTCTCTGTCTCCCTAACTCAGTGAGGCCGCTGGGCCCGGTGCTGTGGCTTGGAAACTGCTCCAGGCAGTAAGCTGGGGCAACTGTAACACTCACCTCACCTGATCTCTCCCATCAGGGATCACAGTCTGACCAGCACTGCCAAGCTGTACCATGTCTGAAAACAGTTGTTTTATGTATTTTGTTCAGTTTCCATGGCAAGAGAGTAATTCCTGTAGCCATTAATACTTCATATATGGGAGTGAAAGTCTAAATACATACATTTGACTGTTAATTTAGCATCACTGTGAATGCAACAGATACAAAAAAAATAGGTGCTCTCTAATTAGTGCATCTAATATTAATAGTATGAGCATTTGCTGATGGTAATTTTCTTCAATAGTCAATTTACTTTTGGGAAATTCCTGAACAAGACAAGTCTCAATATTCCTTCAGATTACATGATGTTTGCCTTCCTGGAGAATTCTGTGTATATTCAAATGGTGCAAAATACTTCGTGTTTAGAATTGAAGTGGAGATCGGTTCTGAGCTCAGATAATATAAACAGGTTTTCCTCTTACAGGAAAGTCACATAGGCTATGAGGCCATAATCCCCTGTAGAACTAGGGTGTGGCATCCTTGGCTCTTATGGGAAACAATGACTGTCATAATTAGTATCTTTTACACTTTGCATATTTTATCTGTTGTATGCATAACCACGTGGTATTTTGAATCTGACATGCCATTGCAAATACAATAAATAGGTTATATCTTAGTTGCAGCTACTGGACCAGGTAAAAGGGAAAATACTTAATATTGTTTTTATCAAGATAATCATTGTACTTTATAATGAGGGAACCTTTTTTTTTTTAGTTTGCCTTCCAAACAAGCAACTCTTTCTGCCAAAAGGCAACGTAAAATGCCTCCCACATCATCATAATCCATTTATTCAGTCAATGTGTGCCAGGTTTTGAGGACATATGAGTGATACATGAGACAAGAATCCTGCCCTCATGGAGCTGACATGCTTACTAAGGTTCATGGCAGAGAACCTGTGGCCACCAAAGGAAATACCCACACATCCCTTAAATGGCTAAGATAGTTTCCTCATCACACATTTCTGTTAATAAGAACAACAGGTTATGAAAATTTTATAAATTACAAAATGGGAGCAAAAGCCTCCATTCAAACCTTTTGGTCAAGATTCTATACTTAAAAGACTTTACTCTAAGGAAATGTTTAACCAAAGTTGAAGATCAGACCTTCAGGCAAAGTTTGGATAATTTGCTCCAATTTTATTAATAGGTTCAAAGAGATCTTCAAACTGTACTGCTCAACCCATGTTGCTGCTTTACTGACTGAGAGAAAGAAACCGGCTCCCTCACAGAGCTCAGTTGCCCATGATCCCCTGGGCTCTGGGGAGATTACTGGCTTGGCCACGACTATGCTTTCAAAGCACACTTCCTCAGGCCTGGTAGCCTGGGCTCTGGACTGATGACCACTTGGCTTATGGGGACTGAGTCTGTGGGCTACCTACTCTCTGATGCAGCCCCAGCTCAGAGCCACAGGCACAATGCACTTTGTCCCACGCCCCGCTGAGAGCCGCGACAATACTGTGGACGATATTCAGAACCTATTAGAGGCCCACAACTCTATGGAATATGTAGCTACACACAAAAAACACTTGGGGTCAGGAGCCACAGGTTCAAATCCCTGACCCAAGACCCATTTCATGTGGGTTCTGGGGAGAACCAATTAATTTTTTTCCTGAGGCTCAATGACCTCAACTGTAAAAGAAGGGACACAGAGGGCCTTGTTCATGGAGTTGCTATAAGGGTTATGACGAAATCATGTATGCCAGACTGCTTTGTCAGCCACACAGCACCATCCTATGTAATAAAAGTGTAATATGCAAATCGACCGAACCGCCAAACAGTGGAACGACCATCTGGGCAACCATCCGGATGACCATCAGACGACCATCTGGGACCACACTCTGACACCCACTGGCACCAGGCCAGACAATGCGGGTGTGATGTGATTGGTCAGGGGCCTGGCCATTGCCCCATGATTGCCCCACAGAGGGAGGCCCAGGCCACCGACCAGTGGGCTGCAGCAGGTGGGCGGGGCCTCCCTCTGCAAGGGAAGCCTGGGTCCTGGGTGCTGGAGGGAAGCCAGTGCCAGCAGCCGGGGGAAGGAAGGCCTATTTCTTGCATGAATTTTGTGCCTCGGGCCTCTAGTATACATATATACACTGTGAACATATACACATTGCTGTCATGGTAAGAGATGATGAGTAAAGTAGGTGGCCTGTGGAAAGTATCCAAAGCATGAAAAATCTGTAGACCCCTGGCCTGCACATCTGAATGCAATGTATGTGTTGCTGAGTCAGACAACAGTAAGCTGTTGCTGTCAATACTATTTCCGATCTTCACCTCCCTTTTGGATTTGTAGTCACTGCTTGCAGTCTAGTCTACGTGTGATGAAGTTTGATGAGCAAGAGACAGGGAAGTAGGGGCACATGAACCCCAGCTTCCCTTGCTGGGTGAGGGAGCTTTGTCTGGGGCTGACCTTCTCTGGGTTGGGGGAGGTACCCGTGTAGCTGTCTCGAACTCACCGACCTGGGGTAGACCCAGCACACCTGTGAATCCCTTACCTTGTAGGGTGGTACGCGACCTGGGGCTGAGAGGGCATGCTCGCTCTGTGATCTCCGCAGCCTGGTGAAAGATGGTTACAGCTCTGCCTGCGGTGTGGGAGTTGATGATGGGATTACAGCGTCCCTGGACAGGTGGCAGGCATGTGGGCCTGCACGAACGAGCACTTCTTGCTGGATCATCAAAATACAATTCCCTTTTTGGGATGGGACGTTGTGGAATCTCATTCCTGTTTGAGGCTTCAGCATCTGTGTTTCAGTCAATCTACTTTTTTTTGCTCTTCAAACAAGAGATCTGGAAAAAAACACTTTTCCAGGAAATTGTCCGCGTGCTATTGACTTACTTTCTGGGAGATCACTTTCTCCCTACACCCAGCAGTTTCTCACAAACACCAAATCTGTGTCTTGGGATAATTGGACCTAACTGGTTTGTCAGTTCTGTTTACAAGCTCCTTTCGGTTTATTTGTTCTTATTTTTTGCTTACTTCATTTCAATTCTGTGTGCAATATGCTAATAATTTCTGTGGTTTAGAAAAAACCCCATAAATCACAGTGTTTCCATCATGCAATCATTATGATAATAATAATAATCATCTATTTTCTAGACTATTATGAATCAGATTCTTTATGTACATGATCTGATTGAATCCTCATCATGTTCTGAGTAGGCATCATTATCCCCTGTTTACATATGTGTCTTAGAGAGGTATGATAATTTGTTTAAAGCTCTGTAGTTAGTAACTATCAAAGCTGGAACTGGAACAGAGGTAGGTTTAAGTCCAAGTCCATGTTCTCTCCACTATCCCACACTGTCTCTGGGACCTGTATCCGTCTTGGGCTGGGCCGTGGAAATCAGTGCTATCTGTGAGTCTCAGGGCAGGTTCCCATGAACTTTTCTGTGTGTGTGTGTGTGTGGGGGGGGGTGAGGTGTGTGCCGGGGGGTGGGGGTGGAGAAGAGGGTACAGGTGGTTCCAATCTTTACAAACCAATATAGGAAGTCCACCAGGAAGCAGATAATCATGAAACACACTAGGCGCCCAGGGCTGGGTTCAGATTTTGGATAGTGAGATGTAGAGCATAAGCAATGAACTGAGTCGCATGGTTGAGGACACCAGGCTTTTGGATTCCTTTTGTCCCTGGAGTAGCCAGAGTAATCATTTCAAAACACAACTCTTCAGGTACTGCTCACACAGGAGTTCCATAAAAACGAGACATGTCAACAGTAAGCGAACGTTCTGATCAATTCCAACTTCCCAAAGTGTGCGTCCCTCAAAGACCAGGGCGTCACTGGATAAGAAACCCCAGGGTTATAGATAGCATCGCTGAGTTACTGAAGATTCTGTCCTAGCGACAGGCTGGGCTCCCGTCACTAACGGACACTGCCCAGGGCCCCGCTGGGGGCATTTCTGTTTGGACCACACCTCTGGATCCCTGAGGACAGGGGGGAGGACAGGGCTGCGGACGTCACTGCAGACACCTGCACAGGCCAGGCCCCGTTGGGGAGTTATCTGTGTGCAGGCAGGCAGGCCGTGCCCTGGAGTTAACTGCCTCTCGGTGACGAAAACCCCAAAGACAGATGTTTCCTACCGAACACAGTGTACCACAGAGAGGTCCGCGAGAAATGTCAATAGAGCCAACTTGGAAACAATATTCAGTTTGTGAAGGGTTTCTCTAGAATAATCACGTCTCATTATTAAAACCAGAGCATGAAGAAGGACAACCGTTGCAGCAAATGTTCTAGTTTAGAAATTTCCCCCAGGTGTCCCAGACTCCGAACAAAAGGTGGGATAAAGTAACAAAGAGGCCCGTTGAAGGACCACCCAAATACTGAGGCCACGATGAAAAGGAACCTGAGGAAGACGCCTGTGAGCATTGCTGCTTATTATTAGGTCTCTGGGACTTTGTGTACGTTAACCGAACTTGACAATGAACAAGAAGCTGATTGTTTGGGATACAGAGCTCTCTACGAAGCTAATATTGACTTTCCTCTCTTCTAATACAGCACTTTGCTTAGAGTTTTGAAAACCAGAACTCTCTGCAAATATCCTGTTTGATTTTTTTCCCTGAAAGCATAAACCTCAAATACAAAGCCCATTAGTAAATCCAAGAAAAATAATAATTCTGACTACGTGCTGAGTACCTGCCTTATGTGTTATATATTATCTCATTTAATGTTCACACACACACACACACACACACACCCCACATACAGCTAAGACAGACACTGTTACCTGCATATTCCTGTTTATAGGTGAGGAAAGGGACGTGTTTTGAAAACCAGAACTCTCTGCAAATATCCTGTTTGATTTTTTTCCCTGAAAGCATAAACCTCAAATACAAAGCCCATTAGTAAATCCAAGAAAAATAATAATTCTGACTATGTGCTGAGTACCTGCCTTATGTGTTATATATTATCTCATTTAATGTTCACACACACACACACACCCCCCCCACACACAGCTAAGACAGACACTGTTACCTGCAGATTCCTGTTTATAGGTGAGGAAAGGGACGCTGGGGAAGCTAAGGGACTTGTTCAGGGTCATCTGGATGAGAGGGGGAAATGAGGGCGATGGGGATGGAATTCACGCTCAACTGCAGACTTCACAGACTCTTCCTAAGGGAGTCGAGGACCCCTCCCCGCCACCCCCTGCCCCCCAACACCGTGTGGCTGGTCTCTG
>NW_006286246.1:374716-389191 GCF_000327345.1 Myotis davidii | reverse complement strand
CCCAACCATAAAATTATTTTCGTTGCTACTTCATAACTGTAATGTTGCTACTGTGATGAATCGTCATGTAAATATCTGATATGCAGGGTGGTCTTAGGTGACCCCTGTGAAAGGGTTGTTCGACCGCCAAAGAGGTCGTGACCCACAGGTTGAGAACCGCTGAACTACGGCTTCCACAGCTGGGTTCCCCCAGGAGGGGGCGGGTCCTTTAAATGAAGGGCCACTGATGTTCTCCTGCTGGGCTGTATTTCTCCTATTTCCTAACGGAGCCAATCAAGCGGGGGCTTGATCAATTAATTAGCTCCACCATCGTTGAAAGCATTACGTTTTGTTACCAAAAGACCAATGGAGAAGGAAATAGGCTTCTCGCTTGACTCTGATTGTACTGATAAAGCACATCTTTTTTTGCGTTCCTGTAGAACCGAAGGCCAGTTCTCTAGTGCCTGATTTGAAACTGGGTGGCCATGTCCCCAGGCCTGGGCCACCCCCTTGCTCGACACCCTGACCGTCGTGCGGCCGTTGGCCTGAGCATCCCTTTCTGACGCGGCTGAGCGACTGAGCTCTCAGCAAATGGGAATCGCCTCGGTTTCTCGGGGCCCCCGAGGGCTCTCTCTGGATCCTGCCAGGCAGTTCGGAACTGGTAAGTAAAACCCTTTTCTACAGAATTTTCTCTAAATTGACTCCTTGGCTGAAGCCCTGGTTGCATTGTCTCTAAAGATTAGCATGATTATTTTGGTGGATTGTGAAACAGCCCGCATCCGGGGAACTTGCACTGGTTGGCGTGTGTGCCTGAAACAGCTTAGAAGAGTCAGGGTCGGATGATATTTAATACGGAAACCAGGCCTCAAGCGGGTTTTCCTAGTAGATACTGTCCGCATCTCCCTGTGATCCACCCTAAAATTGTCAGAATCAGAGCTGAGAATTTCCTTCCTCGGGCAGGCCCCACTTCTTGTATCTCCTCTGTTTGCTTGTTTTTTCCTCTGCTACATGTCCCTGTCCACTTAAAATGATCATTTACGCTAGTGGTTCTCAACCTTGGCTGCACATTAGAACCACCTGGGGATCTTTTTAAAATCCTGATTTCTGGGCCTCATCCTCCGGAAATTCTGTTTCTTTGTTACTAATGTTGTGGCCCCACCCCATAACAAGGAAACAGAATTTCCGGAGGATGAGGCCCAGGAATCAGGATTTTAAAAGGATTCCCAGGTGATTCTAATGTGCAGCCAAGGTTGAGGACCACTGATTTACACTGATTTCCAATATTTGGTAGTCACATACGCTATCGCCATGCTCCGCGCCCTCACCCTGTGCACCCAGCTGGCGTGATTACCCCCATTTAATCACTGAGAACACTCAAGGTCAGAGGGCTTGTGGCCACATTACTCACACCTGTAGCCGGTGGGCTACCCGCTGGGAGCAGGGTCGTGAGTCTACCTCCGTTCACTTTCCACTGACACAGGGCCAGCTGGGCTATTTAGGGCTGGGTTTGGGGGCTTTTGTTTTGTTTCTTGGGGGATGAGGTTGTGGCCCGCAAAGTAAGAACATAGGACCAGCCCGTCATAAAAACACAAAGTAGAAAAGAGAGATCACTTTTCAGGATGTCAGGAGAGCAAATGTCCCATGCCACCCAGAAAAATTACGGGGTCCAACCTCATTTGGCGCTTCAACGGAAACACATTTGAAAATGATGGTGTCATCACTCTTGTGACATTGTGACTGACCAGGTCTGAAGTAATGAGTGCGTTTGGGCCAGTCCAGATGTTATTCTTCGAGCGGGTCATTTCCCCTCATTGTGTCCACAGCGCGGTTACTGAAACACAACGCCATCCCTGCAGATGTCTGGTACCTGATGGAAATTTTCCTGGACGCTCGTCTACTTCCTGGCGGCAATTTAATGGATGCAGAAATATGAACTGGACATGCCTTCTGGTTTTGACGTGTCCTCAAATTACAGGGTTCTTGCCCCCAAACCTAACAGCTGGCATGCACAAAAAGACCTGAAAATGTCATTGAATAAAGTTTATTTGAAAAAGCGTCCACCACAAAATGTTATTTTGACATCTGGTTAAGACATAAGCAGCTAAATTGCCTCACCTGACTTGATTTACGGTGTATGAGGTCACACTGCGAATCCTAAAAATCTGTCTTGTATTCTAATCACAAAAATCTTATGTCCAGCATTAGAACTAGAGCTTTACCAGTAACACTGAAATGAGCTGTGGACCCATTCAGATCCTATTCTTTTACCTCCTAAATCCAGAGCAAGGGATACTATATATGCATTTCCTTGCTGTTTATAATTTTTACTAGAGGCCCAGTGTGTGTGTGTGTGTGTGTGGGGGGGGGTGGTCCCTCAGCCTGGCCTGCGCCCTCTCACAGTCTGGGAGCCTGGAGATGCCCCAAAGAGGTAGGCCCTATCCCCCAGCCAGGGCTCCCCGCAATGGATCCCCCTCCCAGCCCCCCAGAGGGAGGCCCTGTCCACCCACCACAGTGCCATTGCTGGGTAGCCTGGGCCTCCCTCTTTGGGGCAATCCATCGATCCATTGCAGGGTTCCATGATCAATTGCCCAAGGAGGTAGGCCCTGCCCACCAGGCAGGGGCTCCTCGATGGATCACCCCTGCAGAGGGAGGCCCCGCCCACCCACCGCAGCCAGCCTGTTGGTGGCCGGGGCCTCCCTCTTTGGGGCAATTGTGGAGCCCCCTGACTGATCCATTACCCCATCTGCCCGTGGCCTAGCCCTCCCTTTGCAGGGCGATCATTGGGTGATGGCCAGGCCCCCGACCAATTGCATCGCCCCCGCCTTGGCTGGCCTGGAGCCAGTGGGTGTCACAGAGTGGTCATCGGGATGGTCGTCCGGATGGTTGTTCCACTGTTCAGCCGTTTGGTCAATTTGCATATTATGCTTTTATTATTATAGCTTAGAGGTACATACTTCACAAGCAAAATATTGTTTGGTTTGTTTTTTAGAAAGCTTAACAAAAATAATTTCTTATTGTATGAAAACCACAGAACTTACTTTTTTCACTCAACTTTATGTTTCTGAAATGCATCCCTGTTTGTTATTAACAATATTTACCATCAAAGGAACGTAGAATGAGTAAGGAGATGACAGACCTATTGAGCTGTGAATCTGCCCTATCACTCTCTGGACATTTCCTTCTGTAGGGCCCTAAAAATTCCATGGGGCACAAAGATGTTCCTTTGGGTGACTGTCATCTGCTTCACATATTGATTATTGTTTTTGCCTTCACATTAACCTCCCTTTAAATGTGGGGAATGTTCTTTTGTAAAGTTTTACTTCATAGAATCCTTACATAGTAACTAGTAAAAAGTAGAAACTATCTCAATCAGAACAATAATTATACTTCTTTTACTCTGATTTGCTGAACATATACATGAATATTTATAGAACATTTTTCCCCCCAGAAAATATATAATAATAAATATAGCTCAGTTGCCAGTTTAAACCCTAGAAGAAATTTTATAATGATACTTGTCTCCTCTCTTCTCGCAGAGAGATGCTTTAGGCACAGCACCTGGGGATGCAATGGGTCTCTCAGGGCGTTCCAGCAGTAACTGGACTCAGCAGCATTAGATACCCTCAGTTACGGAAACACTAGCTCGTCACCCAAGCCTGTTCGCAGAGGCGAAAGCCTATGTTTTGGGCTCTCTCCTGACCCATCTGACTGCTCTCCCCACAGTAAGGAAGCCAAGTTCATGCTTGCCAGGGTGTTACTACTCTTCAGGATTACACATTAATCCACACAATTAACTTGAAGCAACTTAGTTCTTTTAATTGTGCTGAGGCATCTAAAGAATTTGATGGTAAGACTGGCATTTGTTTATACTCAAAACATACATGGCTAAGAAGCTTACGTTAGCATAGGCTCAGTGACTTAGAAATGCCATGGTTCTAAAATGAAATCATATCAGCAAGCACATTTAACTCAGGTAGAAGCTCTGACTTTTCATAATGAGCAAAAGGAGTCATTCCCCTGGGGCCAGGGCGTGGTTAAGATGAACACAGAAATGATATCATCGGACTTGGGGCAATTGACCCCATGCATAATGTATGTTGCACCCTTAATAATGGGGAGAGTTATCTGGCGTCTTTCACCGTGAGAAGGAAAAGACACAGGTTTAAATAGAATTAAATGCAAATTCTGTTCAGTCTTAAAACTTTGCCTTTTAGAACTGGACTCAAAGAAGCAATAGTCCGCATATGAGCGGGCTCAGGGAAGATCTGAAGCTGTCCACCTTTCCCCATGCTTTACCTAGTGATAATCTAGACATCACTAAATGTGGGGGTGCTGGGACAAAGAGGGGTGCTGAAGCCGAGAGCCCCAGAGTGTCTGCAGAGAGAGTCAGCATGGTAATACAGCAGAAGTGGGCGGTTCTACAGGTATACAGGTGGCTGTCAAGTTAAAATGTGGCTCACAAACAAAATGCGGTCTTGTTTTTTCCCAATATGCACTTCGCTCAGGAAGAGAAAGGCACAGGAAGGGCGTGGGAAAAACGTGGAAGGTGATGCAGGACCCGGGTCTAATCCCGGCTCACTGTTAGCTGGCTCTATGACTTTGGGCATAAAATGGAAGCATTTTAGACATTTTAAAACATGCACAGCTGTGCAACTTTAAAAAATAAATGGAATTCTCTTAAAAGAGGTATGGGGTAGTGGGAGAATCACTGGTTTGGGCAACAGAGAGGTTGGGATCTGAACCCTGGCTCTGTGCCTGAATTTCTGAGTTGTCCAGGCAAGTTAGTTATGTCTTAGAGATTCCAGACCTTCACTCATAAGTAATAACAGCCACCTCATAGCGTTACCTGTGAATTAATGATGTGATCCTTGTAGTGCAACTGGATCATTGCCTAAAACATAAGAGGTACTCAGTGAACCAGTGAGATTGTTTTTATCCGTATAATGGGCAGGTTGTGAAACATGATCTGCAAGGTCTTGTACAATTTAGACAAAATTCTTTGTAATGTTATCAGCAGCTCTTTTGCCCCATAGTAATCTCTTCCTTACTTTAGACTTTGTAAGAACATCAACCTCTTTCCACTGCTTTGGAAAACCTATTTCAATCTCCATGAACCGGGACCACCTTGTACCCAGCGGTCCCATCAAACACAATGTCCTTCTAGTTCATTGGTATCCTTCAACTCATTCATTTCTCCCCACATCCCCTGCCAGGAAGAACTACTGTTTAGGCAATGATCATCTCTTGCATGATATCGCAATGACCTTTTGAAGTGTTTCCCGACTTCCAGACTGGCACGCCCTGCTTTATCAATGGGTAACCATGAATGTGCTCCAGGTGTGTTCATCCCCTGGGTCCTCATGGAAGCTGGGTGGGGCCTGGGGCCACCTCTTTCTGTTCCCCTTTGTGCCTGATAGTGTTACCATTTTCCATGCGTGTTGTTTGTGCAAAAACTCTCTGTACTGCAGCCAACGCGATCTTGTAAAGAAAACATGTAATAAGTTTACAGCAGTCAGCTTAGGATCAATCAAAATTCCTAGCCTGCTGGGTCAAGTTCACTTCGGCAGCTTTAATTTATATGAGACTTGCCAGGCTATCTTGAGAAAATATTTTCCAAATTCTTTTAATTCCCTTTTTTTTTTTTTTGCATACCAACAAGTTAGCTTGGAGAAGTGGGCTTATGGAATTCTCCCACGGTATAGAGGAGGGAGAGGCTCCTGCCCCCATTACAGATGGAATCAGCAAAGAGCAGGGCAGGGCATGGGGAAGAAAAAGGAAAGTCCACCCGCCTTCTAGTCCTGGGGCTGGTGGGGAGGAGAAGGGAGACAGAGGGTGTTTGTGTGATGGGAAAGGAGAGGAAGAAGAGCCGAAAGTCTGCCCTGAGTCTCGAGAGGGTGGGGGCCCATTACATCAGTGGGTTGTATACATCCAAGAGCAAGGAGGGGAAGCTATTACCACAGCCACCCCGGGTACAGCCTCCCGGCAGTGTGGATACTTTCTGAGGTTCAGCCTCGATCCCTGTGCGGAAACGAAGCTAGGTCAGCCGTTGCGCTTCTGAGGCAAGGCGACCTGCGGCCCTGAACTCCGGGGAAGCAGTGAGGTGAGACGGCCCTGAGCCCAGCTGGTCCGACCCAGCAGAGAGGACCCGATCACAGGCCCACCCTCACTGGGATGACCAGGATCTGTGGGCCATTCTGTGTAGATCTGAGAGCCCCAGTGTCCCCCCGAAACCTCAAAAACCCATTGGTCCCACAGCTGTTCATATACACCTGGTAAATGAAAAAGTTACTTTACTATGCAAAGTAACCTCACAGGATGACTGATCATAAATGCCTAACTGGGCAGGTCATGGTGGGTAGCCACCCCCCAGGCATGTCACTTTTTAGCAAAACGTTCATCTTCGCTTTAAGCAAAACCTGTCTATTGTTTTTGTGCATCTAAGTTAGCACGCCCTGGAAATAAGCAATAACCACCCTCCGGGGGGCACATAATCTTGTTGACTATCTTGTAATTCGATTCCCACCTTGCTTTCTCCCACCTCCATGCAATCTTCCTTCATGTCCCTCCTTAATTTCAAATGTATAAAAGAAATTGCAAAACTTATTCTCCAGAGCATTTGAGATTTTTCTCCCCAGCATAAGTTGTCCGTTTGGCCCAGATAAACTCTTATGAAAATCCTCTACAGGTTTCGACGATTTCTACATCGATAACCTGGATACGGTTTTAAGAAAGAAGCAGAAGAGGGGAAGGCGGCGGAGAGACTGAGCAGTTCTTCCCGACAGCCCTTTTTAAGTTATTGGCCTGGACTGTGCTTTCAACAGACTTGAATATTTAACTTAATTTGTTTTTCTATTAACCAGGCTTAGGAAAAAGACCAAATGAAAGAAATTACATTTTCCTGCACATCTCCGTTGGAGTGTGTGAAACATTTGGCGCACTTCCTTTGTTGGTAATGGTATAAAGCAGATTACAAAATTCTCAGTTGCCCTTTTCCACCCTCCACCCCTTTCTTCTGCTTCTAATGTTTTACAAAGTCAGTGGACGGCAAAAGACAATATTTTGAAGTTCCAAAGTTGGGCAACTGATTGAACGAGCCTACAGTTAACCCCTGAGGTTGGAGTGAATTTGGAACTGGGAACATGATTATTAGCTTGGAGGAGTGGGCTTATGGAATTCTCTATGAGGGCGCTATGTTTGGAGAAGTGTAACTTGATGTAACTGTGCATTATCAACATGAAGGTATTGTTTTGGAAGTTGGGGATATGTACTTGGAGCTTAAGCAGGAGATTGGGACAGGAAGTATAGATGGAAGAGTCTCCAAGATCAGTGACAAGTGAAGCTATTGGCTTGGTTAAGATCTCCCTTGATGAACAGTAAAAACATCTACTGAAGGAAAGGACCCATGAAAAAGACTGAGAAAATGGTGAAAGTGGACATCCTTGTCTTGCTTCTGATTGTAAGGAAAATGCTTTTAGCTTTTCACCATTGATTATGATGTTAGCTGTGGGTTTGTCATATGTGGCCTTTATTATGTTGAGATATCTTCCCTTTACTTCTACTATACTGAGAGTTTTTAATCATAAATGGGTGCTAGATTTTGTCAAATTATTTTTTCCGCATGTATTAAAATGATCGTATGATTTTTATCTCTCATTTTGTTTATGGGGTATATCACATAAACAGATCTTGAACCAACTGTAATTGAAAAAATAAAAAAATTAAAAACAAGAAAAGAAAAAGACTGAGAAAGAAGAATATTAGTTAAGTGGCCAATTGGGAAAAAGCAAGACAATGTAGTGGGAGGAAATGAAGAGAAAATTTCATGAGTCTGTGATAATCTGGGTCAAATTATTAATCAATTATTGATTTATTCAACCAGTATGAAACACTTATCATGTGCCTGGGAGGGAATTAGGCTCTGGGGATACAAAGCTGCAGAGTAGTTGGGTAGTGTGAATTTGAAAAGGACCCTGGGTTTTGCCACCAGGAAGGCACAGTGAAGTTTTAATAAAGTGATGAGGTCAGAGGTCAAGCTGCAGTCGCCGAGGTGTGACTGGAAGAAAGGGAGAAACTTCTTTCAAGAAAATCCGTGGTGGAATGCAGGAAAGCCATGGAGCCAGTGGAGTTCACATGGGAAAGAAGACATGTCTTAGGGAGAGAAACATGAGTTTGTATGTAAGCTGAGAGGAATAAGCCAATGGGTTCAATGCATTCTTCCAGAAAATATTTATTGAATAACTATTCTGTGCTAGACACTCTTCCTGGGGAGAGCGGAGGGCGCGGGAGCAGTGCCTGAAACCCTGACCCCAGGGGGGCCCATTCTAATGGGAGGAGATAGACATAAACTCAGAACATACCTAATATTTTCCTGTGTTGGGCACAAAGGAGCTGGGTCATGTGGAGGGGCCACCTGACCTAGAGGCCAGGCCTCCCTGTGTGGACCCTGGCACTGAGGCCTAACTGGAGAGAAAGGGTGGCCACACACATGTCCAGGTGAGCAGCCCTCCCTGCTGGTGTTATGGGAAGAGATGAGCATTTGAGTGAGTAGACTGAGTAAAAAGATCCTCCCTGCCCCATGTGGGCAGACATCATCCAATCCATCAGGAACCCAAGGGGATCAATGGTGAAGGAAGGGTGAATTCTTGTGCTTGGTTAAGCCCTGGCTTGAGTCCAAAGGCTGCAGAACCAGAAACTCAAATGTCTGGTAGCCAAAAAAGATGAGTGTCCCAGCTCAAGAAAAGAGAGCAAGAATTCACCCTCACAGACGCATCCAGAAATAATGTTTTACCATAGAATTAACCATCATAGGAGGGTAAAGGGAAGACTGGTTTGGAATAAAGAGGAAGTCATGGGGGTGGTTGATAAAGAAGTCACCGGAAGCAATGGGCAGGATGGGAATAAGCACAGGTGTGTGTGTATAAGATTTGATAGGGATGCTTCTCTTATTTTTCCAGCTTCATGGAGGTATAATTGACAAATGAAATTGTACTGTACTTAAGGTCTACATAGTGATATGTATACCTCATGAAAGGATGCTCCTTTGAGCTAGTCAACACGTCACCTCACATATTTACTTTTTCTGTGTGTGCCCCACTCCCCCTCCCCCCAGAGAACATTTACGTTATACTCACTTAGCAAATTTCAATTTTAAACACGATGTTGTCAACTATGGGATGCTTCTTTGAGACATAGAGGAGGAACATATCATTGGAAATATGTTCCATGACTTTGGTGGATTTCTGAACCTCTCTGAGCCTTTTTGTAAAGCAGAGCATTATGGGTGGGATGCCAGCACCATGGCAGGTAGGTAGCGAGTAGGCTGTGCATATGGGGAGAGAGAAAGACTTTGAACCGGGCAGAGGGAGCTGGAGGGATTCCCTCCCTTCTGAAGCATTGTCTCGGTGCAGAGGAGAGGGAGTTCTCCGAGAGCCTGGCCTGCAGTTGGGAGTGGACTCAGGGATAACATAGCCTGCTCAGAGGAGAGGGATAATATTTAGAGAGCTGCCACTGAGGAGGCTGGGAGGGGTCGGGAACCATGACTTCTAAGGCCCTTGCTAACTCTGTTCAGTGATATTTTTTCCCCCTGAAGTATTTTTTTAAGCCAACGGTTTCATCCAAAACTGAAATCTCTCTGTACTGAGTCCAAGAAAAACAGAAGTCGTATTACAATTATAATAAGACTTGACAGGAAGTGGTACCCAGGGGAGCTGTCCTGGCATATGCTGGGGAGGAGGCCTGTTTCAGTGATGCTGTCCTTCCCTATCCATCCCCCAAACTCCCCTGGATCTGGTTCAGTCTGAAGACTCGAAACTGATCTTACCTTGGGAGCGATGGCTTTGGGGGGTGAGGTGGTGGTGGGGCACAGTGTGGGAAGGGGGAGCAGCCTATGCCGATTTAGTTCCAGGTTCAATGCACATGTGGGGTTCCTTTACAGAGAACCATGGGATCTGGTTGCATCTAATAAGAAAGAGTAAGGAATAGTCACTATATACGATGCTTAATATATAATTTATATGGCTCAAGGTCCAATTAGGTTATATTTTTATGGGGTTAAATACCCAGCTTATTTTTTTTCATTTAAAAACATAGCTTGAAAGCATATAACATTCTTACCCTAAAATATTACTTACAGTTTGTGCTTTTTTTTTTTTTTAGTTTCCTTTGCTTGACAAATATATGACATATTACCATTAAGATATTTTATTTTTTTTAAATGTCCACTATCTTTGGATGAAGTCATTAAGTGAATTAAATGTCTTTTTTTACTTCTTGTTTCCTGTACATAATAAAATAAGATAAAATGTACAAGTATTTTCATGGAGCTATTAACATAAGAAGTTAATTTAATTCTTTGTGATAGTGATTTCACAGTTTTTCTTTTCTATAAATTGCTGTAGCTTGTTTTAATGAAACAACTTGTGAAATTTCCTGAAGTACTGTTATTTTTCCTTCCTTTCCTTTTTCTCACATACTTTCAAATTTAATTTAAAAGCTTGCAACATTTTTATTTTGGTGTCGAACTGTTAAGGTTCTTGTCCTTTAAAAAGCTTCCTTACACAGGAATGTAAAATCCAGAATGAATTTATGGCCTGAGACTTGTGTTTAAATTAGAAAACAAAATTTATTGCTGATGAGTAAGAACAAGATCTTCACCCACGTAGCGTTCTTTGGCCTTTCTTGAAAAATGACCTTTTCCTGTTTAAATAGCCTTTATTGGGAGAGTCATAAGAAGAGATGAAGACCCTTTCTGGGCATTAACGATGCTGTCTTTCTGATTTAAGGTCCAAGAAATCCGTCAACACTCCGAATACTGACGTCCCAGACAGGTTCTTGGTTTGCCGATAGGACCAGAGGTGAGTGTCATTGTGGTCCTTGGCCGTGTAGCCCCGCTCACTGGTGCTGTACCTCTCCTGGAAGTCCAGGTGGTTTCACTTTCTGGACGGTTCCTCTTCAGTTTCAGGGAAGCTGTAAGTTGCTTTGTGTAGATGTATGATGGCGCTACGTATCGAATACCACGTCTATACACATATGATATCACATGAGTGCACTGAAAAGCAGCTGAATTTGCCAATTGCCAACGCTCTAACCTACATTTTAACACTATTTGCTTTAAGTATTTTCATCTTTTTCTTGCTATTTTTGGACTGTGGTCAAATCCACAGATTAAACTATGTGAACATCAATTCAGATTGAACATGTATACATGCTAGATTTCCATTCCTGGGAAAAAGTAAAACTATCCAGTGTGTTTGGTCAATTTCCTTCTCTTGATTAGTTTTATGATTTGTTCTTTAAATTCTGCCTTAATGATCACAGCTTAAATATAGTTTGACATTTGAACAAAGAAAGCAATTTGTTATTTTAAAGAACAAAAGCTTATGATGGAGGAAAAGTGAACTAAACGGACTGGGAATTCAGATTTTTGACCACCGGGGAGTGGATTTTTTTCCCATCTGGCTCGGTGGTGATGAGAAAATTTGTTCAGAGGTCAGGGTCAGAGAATCAAGAAGTTCCTGAGCTATGGATAATCTTAAATTCTAATCTAATCTAATCAACCCTCCTAATTTTGTAGAGATGTAAGCAGAAGGGAAGGGAGGTGATTTGTCTGAGGGCAGTTAGTTGTTAATGGAAGAGATGGACTAGGAATGCATTCTCTAGTGTCCAGATTCAAAACTTTGCCTATTGTAACAAATCATATAAATTGAAGCAGGGGTGGGGGCAGGGGGGCGATTAAGGGGATAGGAGCAGGGTTTTGAAAACAATGATCTCTTTGCTGAGTCCAGCCTTTTTGGAACCCTCAACTCAGTACTGTCAAGGGGAAAAGGAGTTGAAATTTGCCATTTGTATTTAATTCCCTTGAAATCTGCAAGAGATTTGGAATTGAATCCCAATATTGACATTAATGATTTTGAGGTTAGACACCTCAATTATCAATTGAATATGCTGGCCTAAGTCTATGGTTCTTAGACTTTACCAAACATCAGAATCACCTGGAGGACTTCTTAAAAATAGTTAATGCCCGGCTGGCCTGGCTCAGTGGTTGAGCATCGATCTACCGTTATGAACCAGGAGGTCATGGTTCGATTCCCGGTCAGGGCACATGCCTGGGTTGTGGGCTTGATCCCCAGTGTGGGGCATGTAGGAGGCAGCCAATAGATCATTCTCTGTTGCGGGCTTGATCCCCAGTGTGTGGCTTGCAGGAAATAGCCAATCAATGATTCTCTCTCTGTTTCTCTCCCCCTCCCTTCCTCTCCAAAATCAATAAAAATATATTTTTAAAAAACTAGTTAAAACCCCCAAGTTTCTGGTTCAATAGGCACAGGTGGAGCCTGATAATTTGCATTTCTTTTTTTAAAAAACATGTTTTTATTAATTTTTTTGAGAGCGTGTGCGAGAGAAAGAGACACAGATGTGAGAGAAACATTGATCAGTTGCCTCCTGCACACTCCCTGATTGGGGCTCAAACCCACAACCTGGGTATGTGCCCTGACCAGGAATTGAACCGGAGACCTTTAGATGCATGGAACGATGCTCAATTAACTGAACCACTCCAGCCTAACTGCTAATTTGCATTTCTGATAAGTCTGCAGGTGGTCTGAGGACCACATTTTGAGAACTAGTGATTGAGGTCACCAAGGTCTTTTCTGCACAAAAACTCCTGCACCTTCTTACTTTAACCTTCTTGGCAAGTGAAAGTTAATACTTCATATTCCCTAACCTTGGGAGGGATGGGGCCAGGAGGTGTTGCAATTGTGGACCCAAGTTTTGTAAGATCTTAAATGAAAGACAAAAGTTATTTTAGTATGATATTAATCCTATATAATAAAAGGGTAATATGCAAATCAACCAAATGGCAGAATGACTGGTCACTATGACGTGCACTGACCACCAGGGGGCAGATGCTCAATGCAGGAGCTGCCCCCTGGTGGTCAGTGCCCTCCCACAGGGGGAGCTCTGCTCAGCCACAAATCAGGCTGACAGCTGGCGAGCACAGAGGTGGTGGCGGGACTATATCATATATAAACACATCTATAATAATAAAACCATAATATGCTAATTAGACTGCGCAGCCAAATGACCTTCCAGACTACCTTCCAGACGAAGCCAGGGTTGCAAGGGCTGAGGCAGCCTCTGCGGCCCCCCCACCCCCGCTCAGTGCACGAATGTTGTGCATCGGGCCTCTAGTATAGTATAATGTTGAAAGTCACAGGTGTTATTGGAAAAGGAAGGTAAGCTATTCTATCTGGCAAAAAGAAAATGTGGAAGAACTTGACTCTACTGAATGCATTATAGGCTTCCTAGTAGCACCTTCTCAGGGAAGCCATTCTCAGAACAAACCCTATTTATTTAAATTGGAGGCAATGGGAGCTCCCAAAGAGAAAACATAGTTGTATGATCAAAGCACTGAGTGAAAAAAGTCACAAAAATTTTTTTATGACACTATCTTAACAATTCTTCAGGTAAGAGCTTTTCAGTTGCATTTTATTGATGTTCTTTCATCGTTAAAATGGCATGATGCCATGGTTTTAATCCCACTTTACTCTTTTCTTAAGCCTGAATACAATATGCTTGGTGTTTTATTGAGTTAAAGGTGCTTCTTTAATCACAACCAAGAAAAACGGGGAAGTCCAAATGTATAGTCAGTTCGTTCCTATTACAGATCTACAGTTTTGCCTGTAGCAGTTTTCCTGTGGGAGTCTATATTGGCTGAGATTGCTATGCTGGAGTTTTAGATATTACAGTTATATTTTGTACTGTACGCATTCTAATTGCTAAATGGATGCACCCCTTCTTGTTACACACTGTTTATTTGTTTTAGGCCAGGTTTTAAAATAAATATTCCCCAAACTTGGAACTTGATCTTTAAAAAGTAAAAATTGCATTTAAGATGTAAAATATACTCCCAATATAAAATAATTTATTATTTTACATTTCTTTCAGTTAAAAATGACCCCAAATCTGATTTAAGCCACTTAAGAAGAGGTGACTTTCTTTTTGTGGTCAAGATCTAATGCATGGGTATCTACTTTTATCTTAATGAAATGGGGCCCTTGTAAAATATAAATTTATAGAAAAGGAAGAAAACGAACACATACCTCAGTGGGCTTTCTGTTGGCTGTGTAACAGTTACTGTTTTATCTGGTCCTGCGTTGGGGGGAGATATGTGAGGGAGGGTCTTGGAGTGAAAAATTGCCCCATTGATAATCTCAAAGCCACCTGGGAACTAGCCTCAGAATAGTTGGTGTGTGTGCTGGCCACCGTGTGCCTGGGCAACCCTTTCCCCATGGAAACGCAGGCAAGTTCTGCTGGTGTGTTGAGCTTAATTAGGGCTCCATAATCTAGAGCTTTCTTTCTTTTTTCTTAATTTGGTTGACTTTTGACATAGAATGGTTGTGTCTTAGAAGTAAGACTATCAGAAGTTAAAAATGAGGCCATGATAATAATTTTTAAAAGTCAGATGATAACAAAGGATGACAAAGATGTAGAAATTGGAAG
>NW_006286246.1:356800-374588 GCF_000327345.1 Myotis davidii | reverse complement strand
CCCGTCTCCCCATACACTTCCAGACTCTCCACACTAGAGTGCAAGCTCCGCGGGCGTCCAGGCCTGTCTCCGCTCTGTCTCCACCATCTGGAACGGAGCTTGGCACCCAGCAGGCACTCAATGTATTTCAGTTGAATAAATCTGTGAGACAGGCATATTGTTAAGTCGTTAAGAGCACAGGCTCTGGAGTTACCCTGCCTTGGTGTGAATTCTGCTTCCGCTCCTACTGTGGGACCTTGCACTGGTGACTTAGCCTCTTTGAACCTCAGTTCCTCATCGATGGAATGGGGCAGTATTAGCACATTGCAATCACTTATGAGAGAAAATTCATTTAACAAATTGTTATTAAGAACTGAATGTACAACACTCTGTGCCATGTAATATGGGCATCACCTCTATAGATGAGTAAGATGTGGTCCTTGGCCTTAAGAGAATAAGAAACTTTTCACCCTCAGAGGGCAGAAATCTGTAAAAGCCAAAGAAGGGGTCCAGGTCTGTGAGGAATAAATACACCAGAGTGAACTCCCACATCGGCCAAACGCATTAGGAATTACCAATTAGCCAAACTTTGTTCCCAGTTTTTAGCAACAAGGAGACAACAATTTTGAAATGATTTTTTTCCTAAAATATTGTGTTAGATGTAAAAAATATTAATTCTTATATGTTTCAAGTGGACAGATTCTTATCATCACGAGAAATTTTTATTTCATGTCTAGCCAGTTTATTTAAAACCAATGAAAATTAGTACATGGAACGCAGAACATATTTTTAAAAATACAATTTGCTTTTGTCTTCCAGTCCTCATTGAAAATGTATTTAGTGAGCGTATGTTTCCCGTCCCTGGATCATTAATTGGGTAGGTCCCATGATTATGGGGCTCACTCTTAGACGTTTGTACTTCTAGACGGTTGTGATCACTGTAGCAGGTTGTGCCTTCTTGACTTAAAATTCTTCCTAGACCTAAATCTAGAACATACTGTGTATGTTATTTTATCGTCCTAATATAGACAGTCCTACATACAGTCCTATAGTCCTATCATTGGGCAAAGGGCCAACTATCCGCATTCTGCTTTCAACAAATAGTAAAAGCATCTTCGTTGCTCTTCTGTTAAAACTGGAATTTTAGTGCTTGCCGTCTCTATATTTTGAAATATACACATTTTTGTCCTCCTTTCTTTTAAGCCTACCATCTTAATGAAAATATAAAATTGTGTCCTACAATTTCCTGGTGCATTGTTAAATGGTCAAAGGCCATATAGCTCCTTATATCATAATGACAGGGCCCACGGCTGCCTGACCCTTGTACTATGTGGTAATGCCTTTGAAATAAAGGCTGGATTTATTTATTTTTCTATTTCACCCCTGGCTCTAAACTTGTCACATAAATTAATAGGAGAAAAATATTTCTCTATGTTTTGTGTTCCTGGAAGATGATTTACAAAAAATTAGGTCATTGTCTATCTACACCCTCCACAAAGAAATAAAGTTTAATTTATGCCAATGTTGTTTCTTACAATAGCATGAAAGATTGGGGGAAATAGATGTAAAATCAGGACAGTCTTTCAAAATCAGGATTTCTTTATAGCTAAACATCACACGAGGACCTTCTGTTTGAATGTTTTAGTTTGCTACTGCCATTAAGTAACTCTTCGATCACTGTTCCAGATGCAGGTATTGTGGGCAAGTAGTTAAGATTCCCACCTTTGCTCTTCTTTAAAGTGAAGTGGCATTAAAAGGGAGAGATGGGAGATACAGAGGAGGAAAACACCACACACACACACACACACACACACACACACACACACACACACCCCCCCCCCCTCACACGCAGGCACGTTGACCAGGGGCTGCCTCTGTGACAGCCCTGCAGGCTCAGCTGGTGTGCTATGGCCTTTGTTGGTCTTGCTCAGGGCAGGGCCACAAGGCCACGCTGTGTGGCCACACATGAACACCCAGCTGCGTGCCGTCATTGTCAAAGAAAACAGTACAGGTGAGCTCACAGAGACCTGGTCATGAACACAATCACCGCAGAGATGCATGGTAATTAGCACAAGTGTTTATAATTTTACATAAATTGCTATAATTATGACAATATTTTAACCAAAAAGAAAACACAGCTTCTTGATTTCTTGCTTTGGTTTATTTGTAGTCAGTCCAGAATGTTCCCTGGAACACATACCATTCCTTTCTGACATCATCACCAAGTCTAGCTGCGTGTAGTATTAGTACTTGGGATTCCTTTGCCTTCTATGGCATTCCTCCTATATCTCCAAACCAAAGTCCTCCCTATATGTCCTTTGACCCATACCCTGTCTCAATTCCTCTCACCATGCTCCTAGTCACCAGGTCCCACACAGTGAGCAGGAAGTCAGGGGCTGTGGGTCCCAGTGGTGGGCGGGTAAGGAGATAACAATTTGAAGGGAAGGGAGACCAAAGCTCAGGGACAGTCATATCGGAACAAAAGCACCCGTTGAGATGAAGGGCTGGCTCCCCGGAATGCTTGAGTATTGATCACGTGTGTTGAAGGAGAGGCTTCAGGAAGAAATGAGAGGGCCCATCTTAGGTGCCATGTTGACCCTTGGCCACCATTTCCACCCAGCCATGCAAAACCATGCACTTCTAACCTGACACACAGGGGACCAGGGGCACCCTGGACACCCCCACCTAGTATGGGGCATGCCTGGTAGGACTATTCTACACCAGCGGTTCTCAACCTGTGGGTCGCGACCCCTTTGGCAGTCGAACGACCCTTTCACAGGGGTCGCCTAAGACCATCCTGCATATCAGATATTTACATGACGATTCACAACAGTAGCAACATGACAGTTATGAAGTAGCAACGAAAATCATTTTATGGTTGGGTCACAACATGAGGAACTGTATCTAAAGGGCCAGAAGGTTGAGAACCACTGAGTTAGAGGATAGCTGTTCTTCTCATGAACTTTTCTTGCTCATTGCTTCTTACTCTCTCGCCTGGTGACCTTCCACATTCAAATGATTTTTCTACAAGCGGAACCAGGTTCATGTGATTTATAATGCAAGAAGCACGTCTCTAAATGACCCGGTGGTTCTCAAACTTTTCAGTCTTAGGATCTCTTCACACTCTTAAAAATTATCAAGGACCCCAGAAGGCTCTCATACGGGTTTGTGTGAGGTGTATCCACCAACATTTACCCATACTAGAAACTAAAACTAAGAAAATTGTGAAATATTTCTTTATAAATTCACTTAAAGTAGTAATAACAGTGTTAACCGAAACAACATATTTTTTAAATAAAAAAAATAACCATACCAAACAAAAAGACTTTATAAGAAGAATGGCATTGTTTTACATTTTTGCAGATGTCTCAATGTCTGGCTTAACCGAAGACAGCTGGCTCCTTATCTGTGTCTGCATTCAATCTGTTGCTACATCATACACATGCAGCCTCTGGAAAACTCCACTGTGAAAAAGACAAATAACATCTTTGTTTTATCCTGAAAAAATTTTTTGATATTGTAGAGCACCTGAGAGGCAGTTAGGGACCACGACGTGGTCCCAAAGCACATTTTGGTAATTATTACATCAAATCATCATTAAGGCTTAAAGGAACCGAAGAGATGATTGCTAATAGTCACGTTAACAGTGAAACCACCCCAAAATGTTGGTTATCTACAGGTGCACTTGTCGATTGTCCTTTTGTGACTATGCTACTGAGCATTTATATGTGATTATTTTCTTTTATTATAAATTCCATCATTTACATATCATCAGAAGAGCTTAACATTTGGAAATAAACAATATGGTATAGTGGTTAAGAAAAATAGCTTTACAAAGTATTTTTATAGAGAATACTGTATGCTACTATTTGCATTAAAAGAAAACAAAATGTAAGAGATGCTTTAGCCCTAGTTGGTTTGGCTCAGTGAATAGAGCATCGGCCTGCAGACTAAAAGGTCCTGAGTTCGATTCCGGTCAAGGGCACATGTCCCCAGTGTGGGGTGTGCTAGAGGCAGCCGATCAATGATTCTCTCTCAACACTGATGTTTCTATCACTCTCTCCCTCCCTCTCTGAAATCAATAAAAAAATATTTTTTAAAAAGAGAGAGTTGCTTTATAGACTTTCTAGAAGAATCTATTAAAAGAACTAGTAACAGTTGAATATCTGGTGTAGAAAAAATGGCTACCACCCATTTATAATTCATGATTTTTTTTAACAAGGCGTATATATTAGTTTCTCAATTAAAATATGTAGTGAATAACGAAAAGAAAAACAACAAAACCTTTAGATTCAAGATTTAGCTTAGAAACTTAGCCACTTATTACCTACATGACCTTGGCCCAATTACTTGATCTGTTTAAAACTCATTTTTTCTTACATGTAAATTGAAGTTATTGATAATACCTACCTTATCAGATTATTAAATGCAAAAATAAAATATCTTGTTCTTGGCCCATAGAAACATCTGTTTTACTTATTTTTATCATAATGATCACTTTTTAAATCAGAGGATTATTTTGAAAGTCATTAATCATTCTTTAATTTTTCTTTTATTGGGTGATTCTAAAGTTTCATTAGATGAATATAGGAATGCCATTACAACAGTGATCTGCTCATTGAGGGGCCGTTTTAAAGCTTAGCTTATTCTGTCAGCTTTTGACTGCATCTTATCTTTCTGCCCAACATCATGCCAGACTTCCATAATCACACTTCTGTACCGCACACCTGTCCTCGGTCACCCTACCCTGCACCCGGCTGGTAGGTCCGTTGTTCCTGCAGCCTACGGCAGAATCCCCCAGCTTGAGGCCAGCCGGTCTGAATTGACCTTTTGCCCTTTTTATGCTTGAATGGGCTTCATTAGGCCCTGTGGTTCCGGTACTGGATTTGGAATCATCTATTTTTAGTAAACCTCTTATTTGTCGATTATTGAGCTCAGCTACGATGGATTTGTAAGTTCCGGCTCCTCTGGTTTTGATTCTGAGTATGTTTCAGCCCCAAATGCATGACTCACTTCCTGCTTCACCTAATGTGCGTATGATTATCTCCTTTGTGCTTCCCATCCTGTCATCGGGGGCTGGTCCTTGGTGGCCACTTCACACGTGTCTGTCTGAGCTGCAGCTGCTACTTCTTGGTGCCTAAGAAACCTGAAGACTCCCATCTCAATAATGTACGGGTTTATCAGAGGAGCAAATCACTTGGCTTGGTGAGCAGCGGACAACATAGAAATATCACTCTCTGGTCCATGTGAGATACACAGTGCCCTCTAGCAAAGGCGGGTCTGGTTGAGACAGCATTCTTAAAGGGTGTCCATCTTCTACTTGGGTCTTTTCACGTCATCTTCCCTTTACCTGTGTGTCTGCCTCAGTGTCCAAATGTCCCCTTTTTATAAGGACACCAGCCATATTGGAGTAGCGTCTACTCTAATGACATCATTTAAACATGATTATGGAAAGATCCAACATCCAAATAAGGTCACATTCTGAGGTACTGGGGCTTAGAACTTCAGCATGTGTTTAGTTGTGGGTCACATTTCTCCCCTTCCCAGGCAGGACTTCTGGGATCCCAGCTACTTAGAGTATGGTCTTCCAGGGGTTGTATGGGTTCCAGATGGTTGTGTCCTCCTAGCTCCATAAATGCCTTCCCCTCATAGGGAGGGCCAGATCCAGGGGAGGACCACAGGGGCCTAGTCTGGTAGTCTTGTACTCTATAATGCAGCACATATAATTATAAACTGCAGCAAACTCTGCCCCACCCTTTCCCCCAGCCTTTAGCACTTCAGAGCAAGCTGGGCTATGACATCCTGCCAGCATCTACAGCCATCTGCCCAACGGCTTCCTTTGGCCCACGGAGCCCGCCCTGTGCCAGGGAATTCACACGCCCCTGGAAGCGTGGGCTGAGGGCTGTTGGGACATAAATGGCTCAGCTCCCTCCCTCCTTGTGAGAAATAATCCTGAAGGGTAGGGTAAATGTGTGAGTCAACATCAAAGACTTTACCCCCTATTTTAAAATCTCATTTAAGAGATATTTGTTTAATGTAAAAAAATTAGCACTGAATTGTCACATGTATTTTTTTCATTATGGATTTTTATGAGTGGTCTGTCTCCTCCACCTTAAAAAGCAAGCTTCAAGAAGACAGACTTTGTGTCTGTTTGGTTGACCGCTGTATGCCCAAGTCAACACAGGGCCGGATGTGCGCACGTGAGCAGTGCTGTGGGGATGTGGAGTATGAGAGAGCAGAAAATGGCAGTGCTCATGGGGCATGCTCATCATCATCATCATCATCACTTTACGTTTGTATTATTATTGTTATGACTTCACATTTGTCTTAGGAAGTGAAGTTCCCTACGATGCTGCATTTCAGCATCTTGCTTTGCTTTACCACCATTTTCCTTCCCCCCCCAGTATTATGATTATTGGAGAGCTGTTTGTACCTGGCTCATGATGTTTATTGGTATTTAAATTTCCAAGGGAGAAATGTGGTTGTTGCCTGATTGGGCCCATCACAGTTACCACCTGGCCACATACACGCATTTTCCTTAACCCCTCTCTGCTGTCTCCTCTTTCAAACATAAGCTCACCCAACAACTCTAATTCTTTCCCCAGGCACCAATAATTCATGAAGAATCCATCATCACTTTTCTATTAAAGGTGGAATCCCTTCTGAAGTCTTTTTTTATGTAACTGACTTATTTGTGTGCTATCATTTTTCTCTGTTCGTTCCCTTCTTCTCTTTTCATTTTCCAGGATTATTTCCTTCAGGACATGTAAGCCAATCTGGTTTTAGCTCAAACAGATGATACAAGACTTGGCATTAAACTTTTCTCCTTCTGAAGTGTTTGTCTACTTTGAATTTCACTGACCTTCCATAGTTTCCATCTCTACACGATTCAGCCAGAAAGCTGAATTAATATACAATTCCCCCAATTCCCTAACGAAGGAAGAGTGTGATGATCTTGTCTGCTACAGTAACATTTTATGGGTGGGTTCTATTTTTTTTTAGAAGATATCTAATTTTTAAATATAGCACTTCATTCTCCTCACCTAACAATAGGAGCTTGTGGTGGATACTCAACTCCTTGTCGAATTGATGATCACGGGCTTTTTAAAGCTGTCTTGGACCTGAATGGTAAAACACGGCCTCGTCATTTACTAAGCATTTCTTTAATGTCCAGGGAGTGCAGAGGAAGTACAAGGACACAATGACTGCCATGGAAGAGCACAGAGGAATTGTACCGCTTGGACAAAGGGTCAATTTAGTAGAGAAGGATTTAGGTGGCCATGGGTGGAAAATAATTAGATTGATTATATGGATCTTTAGATGCAAATAAGGAACTGCCAGAACAAAGAAGACGAGGTGACTGATCTATCTCTCTGTATTATACAGAGGACAGCCCAGCTTGTGGTGTTGAAAGTGAACACTGGACTATTGATTTTGGCTCTCAGAAGACTTACCACATTGTACTCATGTTACAGCCTCTCAACATTTTCAAGTTATCAATCGAGTTAATCACATGCTTGTGGGAACTCTTAGTCCACTCTCCCACACCAGATTCTGGTGTGTGTGTGTGTGTGTGTTTTATTTGATTATTATTTTGAATTTTGTTTAACTTTCCATAGAACTCTCTCTTCTCACACTTGTGTATTGGTTAACACAATGTGGAAATTATAGAATTTTATCTTCAGTGGAGTCTTTTCCTTTTGTCAACAAATAGATTTCACAGCTACTGTGTCTATATGGTAAAATTACCTTAACATTACTGTAAAGAGTATTAACATTTAGCCCCTTTGATGAAGTTTATTTAGTTTACTACTGATGAAACAATAGTTGAACAAGTTTTTTATCCTCCACTCTTTGTTTGTTTGTTAATCTATGCCAGGGATATTTTTCCATTGATTTTTAGGGAGAGTGGACGAGAGAGGGAAAGACAGAGAGAAACATTGATGTGAGAGAAACACAATGATTGGTTGCCTCCTACAAGAGCCCTGACCAGGATCTGGGGTAGGGAGGAACCTGCAACCAAGGTACATGTCCTTGACTGGAATCAAACCTGGGACCCTACAGTCACAGGCCGATGCTCTATCCACTGAGCCTAACTGGCTAGGACTATCCTCCACTCTTTATCTGATAGAGATTATGACAAGTTCATAAACTGATTTGTACATTCAAGGAATGTTTATTTGAGCACCTACTCTGTGCCATGCATCGTTTTTCATGGTAAGTGCGAAACACTAAACAAAAACACAAACACAAACATTTTTTTCTTGCAGTCCACACATTCTAATGGGATGGGATTGACAACAGATAAATTAATAACATTTGAATACTGACATATACATTTATGTGATAGGAACCTATTTATTTATTTAGTTGAGGCTGATGCACAAAATTTGTGCAAGAGTAGGACTTCCTTCCCCTGGCTGCTGGCACCAGCTTCCCTCTGGCACCTGGGACCTGGGCTTCCCTCGCAGACCTGGCTTCATCCAGAAGGTCATCCAGAAGGACATTCAGAAGAATGTTCGGTCTAATTAGCATATTATGCTTTTATTATTATAGATTTTATTTTTAAAAATCTTTATTGTTGAAAGTATTATGCATGTCCCTTCCGCCCCCTCCAGAAATCTTAATGTAGAAATGGTTCAAATTCCTGTATTAGTTATCTATTGCTGTAGAACTTCCCCATTCCCCTCCACTCCCCAATTTAGCAGCTAAAATCAATAACTGTCTATTATCTCACCCACTTCCCATGAGTCAGGATCCAGGATCAGTTCAGCTAACGGTTCGGCTCAGGGTCTCTCATGAGATTGTACTCACGATGCTGGCCACGGCTGCAGGTATCTGAAGGCCGCCTGGGACCGAAGCATTGCTTCCCAGGCGGCTGACTTCCATGGGTGGCAAGCTGGCGCTGGTCTTTGGCAGGGGCCTAGTTCCTCAGAACGTGGACGACTCCGCCTGGCTGCTTGTGTGTTCTCACAACATGGCGTCTGGTCTCCTCCACAAGGAGTTATCCAAGAGAAGGACAGGCAGAAGCCGCATGTCCTGTCCTTTAAAACATTGTCTGGAAGTCACGCATCCCCACCTCCGCCATATTCTGTTGGAAGCAATTCACTCAAGGGGAGGGACCTTAAGCTCTACTCTTATTTTTTAAAAAAATTATATTATTGTTGAGACTATTACAGATATCCCTCATTTTTCCCCCTTTGCCTTCCCTCCACCCGGCTCCCACCCCACCCCATTCCTCCCCTTGTCTATTGTCTGTGTCCAAAGGTTATGCATATTTGCAAATACATTCTCTGATTAATCTCTTCCCCCAAGCTCTACTCTTGAAGGGGAGATATCAAAGAATTTGCAGATGTTTCTAAAAACCACCCTAATTACTCCCATACATTTAAAAACATATTGAACAAATAAAAGGGTACATTTCAGAGATATTTCAAAATCAGTTATGCCATGTTTTTTGTATATTGTTTGTTAGCATATAATGCCTTATTTTACAGCTGCTATTTTTTATTGTTTATTAGCATTGCTTTTGAACAAAGAATCATTGAATATTAGGTTTCTTGCGCTTGACTCTTTCCTGACTGCTCTGGTTTCTTTGCTACTATGCTCTCAACACTGTTTCGGGTTCCATTAGTGAAAATGTTTGATATTTAAAAACATTTTTTTGGTATTAGTTGATGAGTTTAAGACCACTTATTATTACCTTACTTTGGCAATGAACATGATGTGTCTAATGACAGGGAGACTCAAATTACATGGCTCAGAAGTAAAATAAAATCCCCCCGGTTCTCAAATAAGTTCCTTTTGGTGGGGCACCTATAGTCTATAGCAGTGATGGCGAACCTATGACACGCGTGTCAGAGGTGACACGAGAACTCATTTCTTTGGTTGAGTTTTCTTTGTTAAATGGCATTTAAATATATAAAATAAATATCAAAAATATAAGTCTTTGTTTTACTATGATTGCAAATATCAAAAAATTTCTATATGTGACACGGCACCAGAGTGAAGTTAGGGTTTTTCAAAATGCTGACACACCGAGCTCACAAGGTTCGCCATCACTGGTCTATAGGAACGTGGTTCCTGTGGAATTCAGGCTTCTGTACACAAATGCTGTATGAGGCAATGAAAAGTTAAAATCGTGGTCAGCTACATGTTAGCCAGGAAACCTGGAGAGAAATCGCATATGACTACTCAGAGGACATCCATAACATCTAGAGATATGTGAGTGAAGGAGTAATGCTTTGCCTCTTTGGCTATCATATTTGTGTATTGGACTGGAAGATGTGAGAAGCCCCCCCACCCCCTTTGGGGCCCACGTGTGATGACAGTTCCAGGGCCTGCCTCTTAATGACCGAAGCGGTAAATTTGGAATTCATCAGGTTCAACTTTCCTCCACGACTGGGCCTTCCCTCTGGGCAGTCCTCCATGTGAAGCCGTTAGGGAGGTTTCCAGGCACGGCAGCTGGACTGGACATGGTAGTGAGTTAGCCTCTGCGCCCTTGATGACAAATGGTTCTTGTCAACTCCAAAGGCCCCCTTTTCCCAGAAGGGAATGCTTTTAAGTTTCTTAGCAAATTAATTAGTAACTGGAGATAGCACCTTCTTTAAACCGTTCCCACTTTACAGCAAATACAGTGCCAGCAGACGAAGAAATCAGAAAAAAGTATATATATATAAGACAATCACTTAAATGTCAGGCCTTGTCAGTCAGTCATGTGGAGATTTCATCTCTGCTCCTGGATCCTGCCCTACAACAAAGCTGTTGGTGGAGCCAGCTGATAAAGGGGAAAGGGGTGCAGGAGAGGTGCCTTTTCTGCCATTGCATCGCTGGCAAGTTCAGTGCCATGAATACCCGAGACATTTCTACTTGTACGGAGAGGTGGACTGAAGGGGGTGGAAGCTCACTCTTTCAGAAAGACATCAGATTTTATACAATGGGTGCAAAATGAAAACAAAACAACTAGTGCCGGTCAGAGCCAGTTTGTATCTGAAAATTATTTTGGGTCGGAGGAGACAGACCTCAGATGTATTTATGCTGATTTTCAAACAATGATAAGCAGTGTTGCAACAGTTAAATTGACGATGACATAGAGCTAGGAGAAACTTTATAGATGGTTGTTTTCGACCCCAGAGACATGAGATGACTCAGTGAATCACTGCTTAGTGAAGGGATGTGGGCACAGCGAGGACTAGAACTTTCTGGAAAAAAACAAACCCACAAATTTTGGATTTTCACTCTTTGTAAAATAGTCATTTAATTATAGGTCATTTTGTGGATATCTTTTCATCTGGGGGGTGGGGTGGCGGGGGGAGAGGAGAAACAAGAGCCACAGAACTAAATAGAATATACATTGTAAAAATGTTGTTATAAAAACAATCCAGTGAAATTAACTTTCAGACAATGGTTGCCCGTGAGACCTTCTGGGGGTGGGGAAAGGCAAGGTGAAGGTTGCTGGAACTGAGCTATCGGCTTGGGTCCTAAATGAACTTGGGGCCCCTTACTTCCTCCAGGTGACATTTCTTTCTTGGGGAGCCACCCCCGCCAGGAGGAGCCAGAGTTGGCTTTTGATGGCTAGTAATAGTAATGAGTGCTTCTCTGTGAATGTGGTTATTTATTTATTTTATTTTAACACTGCCCCAAGTGAAACCCTCAGATTGACAACCAAAGTCTGATTTGTGATCATTACATTAGTGATAGCCCCTGACAAGTGGAACGACTTCATTTTATATTAGAATCTATAAGCAATCCCCAGCCTTGAATCTTCTCCTTTTTCTCCCCGAATTACTGTTCCACGTCCTGTTTTCAAAGGCAACGTCAGGAAGTGAGGCTATACCGCCATGGCGAGCCCCATGGACCCAGCAGCAGACAGAAAGGACTTCCCCAAGTCCCGCAAGCAAAACTGCCTTCTCCCGCTTCTGCCCTCAACAACCGATGTCTCATGACCAGAAAGGAGAATTTTGAAGCTGGAAGGATTATTAAAGTTCCTCGGAACCGGATTTTTACGTATATAGTCCCACGGAGGCTGACTTGGTCCAGGTTACATGGCTAGCTAAGAGACTGAGATAATACAGTTAGTTGGGCTCGAAGAGTTCCCCTTGAAAACATGAATTCTCGAAAACATGAATTCTCTGAGCAAAGGACCGTCTTCAGCCAGCACCTTAGTGAGGATGAAATTATCTAGCCACCGGACATGGGCACACATGGGGAGGAGGCGGTCCTGGAAGAGGAGGCGATACCGAAGGTGATCCCTGGCCGCCTCGATGGTGGAGGCTGTGTCCTCACAGGTGAGGCCAGCACCATAAGTCTATTTCTCCTTGTTTCCTGCTCCACTGGGCGGTCTCTGTGTGGCACCCACAGGAGATGTCATTTGGAGCAGGACAGGCCTGAGGCCTGCTGGCTTCCTCCCAGGTACCCTCTTGGCTTCACTGCACCCAGCAGCAGGGATTTCCTGGGACTCGGGGATCACAGCTTAAGCACAGCAGGGCTTCTGTTGGCCTGGAAATGGAGGTTCCTCAGCTCCTGGGACCTCCCCCATCCCCACCCCCACCCACACCTGCTCCTCTGGGACTAGCTCAGGAGGAGGAGAAGAAAGTGCAGAAGGAATGGGTATAGCCCCCCTTTCTCTGTAACTAAAAACAAAACTTATATGGAACTAAGTGGAAACAAGAGATTCGATCTGGGAGTTTATTCCAGAGTGGAATGAACATTAAAACAATTACTGTTGCTATCATTGGTGAGCTGGTTGTGGGTTTCAACCATTTTGCTGACTTTTTGGCAACAAGTGTGAGTTTTCCTGTTCAATTAGACTTTGGGGAGTGCTCTTAAAATCCTATGGAATCATGTGACTCCCTACAGGAAAAGCCTGATTGGTATTAATTTTCGTCCTTTCCCTTTGATGCTGACGTGGACTGAAACACTTCCTGCTTTTCTCATATGTTCGTTTTCTTACCACCTTCCCCTCCCACGCCAAACGATCATAGTGTTTCCAAATACGAGGGTCTAGTTGTGGAAAATGAAGGCATAGGGTCCTGTTACAGGCTCACATGTCTAGGGATCTTAAATGGGAGGCATAAATGTGCTTTTAGTGGGAAATCTGCATGTGTTGATTAGCAGGGGCCGAAGAAGTAAAATAGCCTTGATAGACTAAAACTAGGAGAATTTTCCTTGTCTGCGTACAACGGTAGCTCCATAAGAAACAGCAAACACCTTTTAGATGGAATCCAAAGTTCATTAATGGTGCTGAATTATAGTTTGGCGCCTGTGTGTGTATTGATTTGATTTGATTTAAAGTGGCATTATAAAATATTTTGTTGTGCCAAACTCAAATTCAAAAAACACAAAGTAGTAAACAATGATCTTGATGTTCTTCTTGTTAACACTTTAGAGAATTTTGTAAAATTTGAGCTTGCTGTGTTCATGATCTGCATTTTATTTCTCATGCTACAAGTTTACTTTGCTAATGAAATTATGGTTTTATTTTGAGATTTAGAATGATCTCCACCGATATTTCTCTCTCTCTCTCTCTCTCTCTCTCTTTTCTGTCTGCTATTATCAGCATGCAACTTGGGTCTGAAACAAACATCATGGAGTCTGAACCTCTTGGCATTACGTGTACTCGCTGGGGGGTTGAATCCCACAGAGTTAAGTGGAGGCCGCAAGAACAACTGGCGAGATGGCCCGCGATTCTTTCTGGACGCCCTGCAACTTGATAGCTGGAACAAAAAGTCTCATAAATCCGTGGGAGGAAACGTAGGGTTGATTGTTCCTCTTGGTCTGTAACACGCGGCTTTGGTGGTTGTGAGCACTTGCAGGAAAGGGAGCTCACCTTGTTTGTTATTGCCTCATAGGACGACTCTTAAAAAAACAGTTATAAATCCTGGAAAAGGGGATTTACCAGTGTCAATGTTTCTCTTTTGTGGGAGAAAAGTGTAATCAGCGTCTCTAAGTCTGATTTAAAATAGGTGAGGTTTTTGAATGTTTCCTACCCACTTGACATTGAACTCTTGAGTTACTGGTAGGGCTCAGAAAAACAAAAGCCAAATATCAGCTTTTCAACTGGAGGAAGACTTCATTAAAGTGACTGAATGATCAAAAGAATTCGAATAAGTAGGGCAACCCTTGTGAGACTTAAGGAAACAAACCAAAAAAAAAAAAAAAATGAGGACTTACTACCTGAATTATCTGATGGGAAACCTGGCACATTTAGGGAGAAAATTACATTACCATGGTGTGAAGAATTCAGACCAAATGGAATTAAGTGGAAGATAGGATCACCAGCAGCTTGGATAACTCAGTTAGCCAATGCCTTTGCAGTGAGGTGATGTCATAGATAAGAATGAGTATTTCTCAAGATATAAGATAACACAGAGACATACATGAGGCAATTATATGTGAGGGAAATATGACATAATTTTGAATGTTCTGAAATTAGTAAAAAAGCAACGTGATGGGAAGAAAATGATAATCTTAGATTGCGACATAAAATTTAATATGTGGAGCACCTTGCTCTACTTACTCATTTTTTTTTCCATTTTGGAAACCATTGTTTTGGACTGGGGAAGGAGACTGGGTTTTTACACTGGGTTTTTAATAATTTGTTTAAAAGTTTGCTCCAGTGTTTATCAAATAAATTCGTCATAACACCAATGGAAAATGCTCCATCCCTAGTTCTCAAATAAAACAAAGAATAAAATATGAACTGGCTCAGGACGAGAATATCACATCCATCCTTAAAATTCCCGTGTCTGGGTCTCGCAGGGCAGGCGTTTCCTCTCACTGAAGGCTGCAGAAGAAAACACCCCATCGCCCTACAAAGTCACGGAGGCCTTGGATTTCTAAGGGCTGCTTGCGTGTGTTCAGAATCCTCCGTGTGCCTAGGTTAGTGTCTTACAAGTAAACAGTTCCTGGATTGAATACATGACCGAAACACAGAAGGAGACCCAAAGTCAGAAGAAAGCAGGAAGTTGGCAAGAGAAATCTGGGAGACCTGGGCTCTGGTCTCCCGTCTTCTACAAGGCCGGCCTGATTTACAGAAGGATTTGTGCAGCTCCTGGGTAAGTGCCAGGAACTGTGCTAGACAGCACGGTGCCGCTAAGGAGGCCTGCTTCTGAAGATGGCATAGCTGGGGTTTGGGAATGTGCACCCGGGTACAATATAACACCCTTGCCACAGCTGACAGCTAGCAGAGAAGAAAACTCAGCAAAGCTCTAAATCAGGGGTCCTCAAACTACGGCCCGCGGGCCACATGTGGCCCACCGAAAACATTTATCGGGCCTGCCAGGTGTTTTTGCCGCTGCTGTCTGTTGCTTAGCAGCCGACTCGTCCAGGGTCCACAGTGCACATGTGTGGAATGTGCTCCGTACTTTCCGACTCCCCTCCTTTTCTCTGTCTCTCGACTGCTGCTCTCAGTCTGGGGTGTGATCGGATGAGTCAGGAGCTTGCCTGTGCAGAGCCTGCTGCCTGAGGACCGAGGTAAGAACAAGTTAGGATTTATTTATTTTTTTTGAAGTTAGGAGGTCTATTTTTTTATTTTATTTTGCAGTTAGTAGGGCCTTTTTTTTTGAAGTTAGGGGAGCCTTTTTCCAGAATGAAACATCTGAAATCTCCAACCAGATCTAGACTAACTGATGCACACTTGCATCACTTGTTACAACTAGCAGTGACAAATATGGAACCGGACATGGACCATCTCATTAGCCAAAAGCAGTTCCATAGCTCCCATTGAAATACTGGTAAGTTTGTTGATTTAACTTTACTTGTTCTTCATTTTAAATATTGTATTTGTTCCCGTTTTGTTTTTTTACTTCAAAATAAAATATGTGCAGTGTGCAGAGGTATTTGTTCTTAGTTTTTTTTTTTTAAACTTTAGTCCGGCCCTCCAACGGTCTGAGGGACAGTGAACTGGCCCCCTGTTTAGAAAGTTTGAGGACCCCTGCTCTAAATGATCGTTTTGTACCCACTTTAACATCCTAAGAGTCTGCCTTTATGCCAGCAGTGACTTTGAATGTCTTCAAGTTTGCCTCTCAGCCAACAAGGCGGGCCTCCCCAAAACTTTCACAGGCTAACAGCTGTAATTAAGGTAGAGGCCTTATTTAAAGAGTAATTAGCCTGCAGGACTGGAAGTGTAAACAGAACGCTAATTCATTTAGATAGGTAATTGGTGTTCCGGTTGGAGATCTTAGCATGGCCTTCCTCTTTAGCTATGACGCGTTTATGTCCCGAGTGCAGACAGTGTATTGACCCAATGGGATGAAATTTAGCCAACTTTTGCTTGGCTACCAGAGTTTTAGCTGTAAACTCTCCGCAAGGAGTAATGCAAATGCACTTGAAAACATTGTGAAAACATCAAATAAAATTCTATGGCAAAGTCATTAACACTTGACCCCTCTTCATAATTACAGGGACCATATGGCCCAACTTATTCATGTTTTTCCAAAGTAAGTATTGTTAGATCCCCTCTCATATTCAGTAATGTCTTGATTTGGAGATAAATTATGCGGTCACTTTAATCATCATCATAAAAAGACACAACATATAGTGATTGCTGTAACTAAAGATGTAATTTTTTTCCATGACAAATGTCAAGATCCTTTTCCCTACTTATTGCCATAAAGATACCTAACAATTGATGCTATTGAGTTAAAAAAATATTTTTTAAGGACAACTACTCTACCAGGAATTTTACCATTGTCTTTGCAAAGTTTCCTGGTCTGCCAATAACTCTTGTTAAAAAAATAAAAATCATTGTACCTGATAGCTGCATATCTGTGTTGTTGTGGTTTCTCAGTCCTATAGATAAATGCCATGGACGGTGAGTCTGATATTGTTTTCCTTTTTAAAATGTTTCTTCTTCCTGTTTATTGTATTTCCCCACACCGTACAGCGGATGCGAGGCCTGCTGCTGGCCATCCCTTCAGCACGTGCATCCAAACAGACCTGTATCAACAGCGCATATCACACTGATTCAACACATATTTAATGAGAGCAGTGGTTGGCATATAGGAGGCACTCACAGATATTTATTGAATGAATAAGAACCAACCACACCTTTGGGTTCGTGCTAGGTGCTACCAGCTAGGTGGTAGGAAGTGGGAGAGGAGAGAAAGCTCTGTATCAGATAGGTTCTGCCCTCAAAGGGTTAACAGTGGCCAAGCGTAGGATGTAAATATATTAGCCACAGTTGAATGTTAGAATCATTAAGTGCCAAAGAATCTCTATGAGCAGGAGGTAGAATTCGCTGGGGCTGTAGAGGAGCTGGGGAGGTGAGGATGTTGGGGGGAGGGGAGGGGGGAAGAAGAGGGGAGCTTGAAGGAGGAAAGGTAAACATTACACTTTTGGATTTTCCCTCAGATCAGGAGTAGCTCTGGCCCCAGATGGAGACTCATGAATGTGGAAGGACCCTCCTCATGTCAGTCGCTGAAATTGTGCACATGCTACTTTTTTGGGGGTGGGGGGTGGGGCGCATAGTGGCTGACAACTTCCCTTCATCATGGATGACTAATCCAAAAGTGCATTAGCTCACTTTGCAAATATGAATATATAATACGGCAATATATAACCAGTAGCAAAGAGAAGTGAATTTCAATGGCCACTATGTTATCCAAAATATAAAGTAAAATAATTTTGCCGCAAGGCATTTCAAACAAGGAAGGCCTCATGGCAGAGCAATAGTGATACAAAGAGTTTAAAAAGAACGGGACACGCAGATCCTCCTTTCGTTTGTTTGTTTGGAGTCTGTTGTCGCTCGCACCGAGGCAGACCGTGCTGCTGCCAGCAGGGCAGCGCCGCACTCGGGCTCTCGGGGTGC
>NW_006286246.1:337150-355734 GCF_000327345.1 Myotis davidii | reverse complement strand
GAACTTCTGCGCCGGGACCCGGGGGCCCTGCCTGTTTAGGCCGCAGGGAAGCCCCGGGAAGAAGAAACGTGTGGAGCCGCCACCCGAGTTACGGCGTGCCTGGGACGAGGGCAGCAGCGGGACGGGGAGGCGAAGGGGGTGGGACAGGGGTAGAAGCTTGGTCTCCGAGCTGTCGCGCGCGTACTTTTGACTTTCCCGAGATTTCCAGGAGAAGGGGATAGAGGTTTCTCAGGCCCCTGGACTCTTCTGAGAGAACCGAGCTCAACCAGTATTTTCATGGGTCCCTTACTGCCCCCCCACCCGCCCCCCAACTCGGTGTCTGTTTCAAGCTGTTGCCCTTGGTCATGTCGGTAAGCCTGTGAGGTGGGAACCTGGTAAGACCAGGTCATCTTTCCAACCGCCTCACCGTGGCTGGGGCGTCCTGAACACAGCGTGGCTGCCTCTCATTCCTCCTGCCCGCAGTAGGTGGTGGATGGAGAACACGTGGGGAGGGATGTAGGGGAGGTGTCCGTGGGGGTGTCTGCCCGGTTCCTGCTTCTCTGGGAGAGGGAAAGGCTACACTCTCCCCTGAGAAGAGGTTTGTCCGGTGGCCAAGAGTACCTGGGCTCTTACTTAGAAACAAAGGTGAAAACAGCAAATACTTGTGCGTTGGGTAAAAAGTTAGAGCAGTTGTCAGTGCTGGGTGCCAACAGTAACTTAAAATACCCAGAGCCTGTTTTCAAACGGGGTTTGTTCCCCATCGAGCGACTCGCCCAGACTGAGTTGGTTGATCTCTTTTACCTGTGCGTCTCTCATAGAGGCAACCGAGGAAGCTGATGATTTTGGCCGCCTTTGAACCTGAGAGCTGTTCTATCCAACATGGTAGCCGGTAGCCACACGTGGCTGTTGAGTCCTTGAAATGTGGCTGGTCGGAGTTGTGACATTCTGTAACTGTGAAGAGCACGTGGCCTGGGCATGTACACTATCCCGTTGGTAGTTCTGAATCGTTATCACACGTGGAAGGGATAGTATTTTCGAAACATGGGGTTAAATACAACGTATTCCTGAAACCAACTTCACCTGTTTATTTTTACCTCCTGAAATGGGGCGCCTGAGCAGTTCCCCAGGTGGCTGCCATTTGTGGCTTCCATGCTACTGCACAGCACTGCTCCCCAGGAGAGGAAGGGTTACAGCTGGTCACGCTGGCTGCCCTGAGCCGCTGCCAGACTCCTTGATAATGTACAACCAGAAAAATGCCAGCAGGCACACAGGAAGATATGGAGTGAGAGCTTCACACCCTCAGGATTGGTCTTTTTTTTGGGGGGGGGGTCCTCTTGGGATTGGGAGAGAAGTGTCCATTCACATCCCGTGGTGTTTGTTTAGCATCAAAAAGGAAGAGCACGTTTAAGTGATTTTGGAGCCCAAGATTGCTTTCATCCGGGAAAGTTTCCCGCTGACCTGACGGCGATTGTGGGTGCCTGGGTTGGGTACTGATTAGGTTACATACCTGTGGTGAGCACGTGGCAGCTTTATACAGATGCCTGTGCCCTTTTGGACCCTTAAGTACAACCTTATAGAATGACCTCAGACTTTCTGTGTTAGAACGTAGAAAAGGTAAAAGGAGCGAGTATGTGGCTAACTCTTAGGTGACAAGAGGCGACATGCTCCCAAATTGCACGGTACCTGTCTTGAATATTCCTCCTGGTAGTGACGTGAAAGTATTGGCTTTTTAATGGACTATGGGTGTATGCAAACGCGTTTGCTTATAGGGCTATTTTTAGCTGTCTTTGCCAACCTCTCTACTCACCCCCCCTCCCCCCCCATTTTATAAATACATGCAACTGATAAGCAGCTTTTCCTGTCGACTTTGCCACTCCTGGTATCGCATGGTTCTATGGCTGCGGTGATTCTGAGCCTGGAGAAGGCTTTGGAGTCAGAACTATCTAAACCCCACCGCAGTCTGCAGCCTGCTCATATTGACGTCGTTAGGCAGCTACCTGCGTTAGGAAGAAGGTTGATGTCTACAGAATGAATTCAGTCGTCTGTTTTTTATGATTATTATTATCTGTACTAACCTTGGCCGTACTGTCACCCATTTATCATCACAGTAGATCCTCACTAAATATTGAAATGTGTCAGGCACAGGTCGGAGCACTGTAAGGATTAGTTCATCTCCTGTGCACAACCACTTGAGCTAGGAACTATGATTTCCATTTTGCAGTTGAGGAGATGGAGGCATCAGTTAAGTACCTTGAAGGATGTCGCGTAGTTGGGAAGTGACAGCGGAGTGCGACCCCAGGCGGTTTGGCTTCATGCCATCTTCTCAGGAGGTCTGGCCAGGGGACTCTGGGTCTTCACCTACTGGTGGCTCGGCCTTCAGGGTTCCCACGATGGGCGTTACTGACACCGTGTGTTAGGAGGAGAGTTGTCCGGGGTGTGTGTGTGTTATCCACATATTTTGTATATGTCAGGAAAGCTAGTTGTAAATCAAATTAATTCATAGTTCATGGCACCTTGCCTTTCAAATAATTCTGTAAAGTTCTCTTCATCATGATAATTGGAAAACATTCCCTGAAGCAGTTATTATGTGTCAGACACTGGGTGAAGTGCTGTATTTAGATTTCATTTAATCCTCAGAAAAACCATTGAGGTACACAAACCGTTATGTGCCCATATTAAAGACAAGGAGGGAGGGAGGGAAGGAAGGAGAGGGAGAGGGGGGGGGAGAGAGAGAGAGAGAGAGAGAGAGAGAGAGAAAATGAATTCGCTAAGGGCCCCATATTTATAAGTGCCGTTGCTCTTAAATACCCTCCTCCCCTGTCACTTCGTTGCATGGCCTGTGCCAGGCAGGGGTTGAGTGGTGAGAGTGCGGGCTCTGGAATGAGACTCCGGGTTCATACCCCAGTTCCACTCCTGACCGTATGTGAGCTCTCAGTCAACCACCACTCCTGTGTTTATTGCTTCCTCTCCTCTTTTGCCCTGGAGCCAGGTCTGCCGGAAGGTTGAGTCCTGCACTGGGGGCACCAGTCAGTGCTGAGGACATTTCCCCGCCATGTGCTCCCTCAGAGGACCCAGGACAGGACTTGGAGCTGGTCACGAAGGGTCTTGACTAGTTGCATGATAGATGCCTCTCGCCAATATCATGAACACGCAAAGCGTATTTTCTCAACTTTATTCTTTTAAAAAAATGTTTTTATTGATTTAAACATTTTTATTTATTTTAAAATATATTTTTATTGATTTCAGAGAGGAAGGGAGAGGGGGAGAGAAACATCAATGATGAGAGAGAATCATTGATGGGCTGCCTTCTGCACACCCCATACTGGGGGTCAAGCCCACAACCTGGGCATATGCCCTGACCTGGAATTGAACCATGACCTCCTGGTTCATAGATCAATGCCCAGCCACTGAGCCACCCTGACCAGGCTGATGTTTTTAGGGAGGAAGGGAAAGGGAGAGAAAGAAACATTCATGAGAGTGAAACATGGATTGGCTGCTTCCTGCATGCCCCCTCCTGAGGGTGGAGCCTGCAACCTGGGCATGTGCCCTGACCTGGAATTGAACCAGCAACCTCTTGGTGAATGGGACGATGCTCATTCCACTGAGCCACACCGGCCAGGGCTCAACTTTTTTTTTTCTAACAGTCGCTGGACTTTCAGGGAGCATAGCATTAGAACTGGCTCTCGCTGTTGACAGCGACCCATTGGGCACCTGGTCCATGACTGGTCCAGGAGGATTGCTGGAGACAGAACCGCAGGCCAGTGCATTGGCGTCTGCATGCTCACCACATCCCGGTGGTCCGTGCGCGTTGCGGTGTGAGACACACTGCTTCAGCACGCGGCTGCGAACTCGTCCCACACTTCATGGGCGGGTGCTCTGTCCGATCCGACAGGGGCTCAGTCTCTGCTGTTTAAGTTCTGCAGCGATGCTTGGCGAGGCCACTAATGAAAGCAAGACGGGCTTCGGGTCAGTGCTTACCTTTATGAGCACCACCCGCAGCAGCCTCGGGCGATTCTCAGCAGCCCTGCAGATACTGCCCCTGAGCATTCTTGCATGTTTCTTGGGATTTGAAGAGTTCTCCTCATCACTTTTTTTTTAAAAGACAAGTAGTAGGAAGGGCGTTGCGGAGTGGTCGGTGGGCTCTGTGGTTGACATGTGTTTTCAGGATCCTCTGTTGGCCAGTCACTCTCTCTGGTCATCTGCCACTGCCTGGTGTTCACCACACTTAGCTGACTTTGGGGGGAGATGTCATTGTGGATGGAAAATGACACAGTGTCATTTTGGGAATCAATAACTAGGGAAGTATGGGTTAGACTGAGCCGGTGTTCCAGTTCCGTGTCCCTGGAGATTGCGAGGCGACCTCTCTGTGCTCGGCTCCCCCGCACGCCTCCCTCGAGTTCCCATCATTGTGTGGAGCCATAGGGGCCTCCCTTTCCCGGCTCACCTCTTCCGTGTCACGGCCTCCACGTGTGACCCTTCTAGCTCTGGGACATTCATGTTCTCTCTCAGCTTGCTTTCCAGCGTTTTTATCACCGGGGTAGCCATGCGCTAGGCTTTGATGAATAAAGCCAGTGTGACTTACATGACACTCGCAGAGTTTTCCCGTGTTTGTTCCCATTCAGCTTCTCACAAGCCCAAGGAGTGCACAGAGGAAACGGAGGCTTTTGGACAGTAAGCCAGGAGCTGGGCCAGACAGCAGGCTTCTGTCCTGTTGTCCGTCCAGCCCTGCTTCCTCTGGCCGAAGTGGCTCCACTCCGTTCTCGTCTAGGCACCGAGTGTGGGGAAAGGGCGGCTTCAAAGAACTGACTTTTGTGTTTCCTGGTGAGCCCTTCAGGATTTACACTCCTGGGACGCATACCTTTTTTTAAGTTTTCTTTTTTAATTTTACAGCGTAGGCAGGGATTTTTAAAAAATTCTCTACATATTTTGGGTCTGACCTTTTTGCATTTGCGATACTGCCAGTTACTTGTTTTTATTGGAGTTGGTTGTGTTTTATTGTTACAGAATGCAACTCAGCAATGAGATGAATCATTTGACTCTAATTGTTATTTTTATTTTGAGTGTTGTATTACAAATTTTTTGTCTGATACAGTGAACATTTCTGGTTGGTAGAACCACACACACACACACACACACACACACGCACACACGCACACACACAAATGCATTGAACTTTCTTAAGCCACATCTGCAACTTTTATGGCCCCATTTCCTGCTTGCCTTTGATTCTTCACAGCCTCTTCACTTTAAGGGCCTTGAGAAGGACGGTCAGGCACTCACAGTGAACAAAGGACAGGCTTTGAAATACAACAGAACTGGATTCAAATTCTGTGTCTGGCACTAACTGGTTGGAAGCTTAGGTAAGTCAGTAAATTATCTCCTCCAAGCCTTCCTCAGTTTTCTCTGTAAAACTGGACTGATGGTCACCAGCCCACAGGGTTTTCATTAGAATTAGGAGAGGTGATATGGGGACAGCACTTTGCATAACGTAGTAGCATGTGAGTGTTACCTTTCGCAGGCTTACTAAAAATGGATGACGAGTCCATCCTCCCTTCCGTTGGTGAAATCAACTCCACCTTCTGCCTTCTCGTTGTTTGATACTTTCCTTGAGAACCTTAGATGAAGGTGGGGTCACAGAAAGGTTTAGTGGTAGCTATCTTGGAAAAGGCAGGGAAGGAACACTTATGTTGGTGACAGATCCCACCCTGTTGTGAAAAAAGGGTATCGGTCACTCAAATAATCCCTGAGGTCATACTGAGCCCCAGGTACTGTGCCAGGTGCAGGGGTCCAGCTGGTCCCTGCTGTAATGTGGTAGCTGTCAAACAACAATAACAGTAAACAACAACAACAACACAACAACAGAGCAGACCAGCAAGAAATACCAGCTGTTGACAAACTCAAAGTAGAGCAGAGACGTGAAGGCGAGTGACTGGGGACGAGGGAGACTTTTGGATGATGTCATCAGGGATGCCTCTCTCAGAAGGTGACACTGAGGCACGGTGACAGGAAGGAAGTGGCCGTGGGAAAATTAGGGGAGGGGTGGAAGCACTGCAGGCAGAAAAGCACGTAGTGCCAAGGTCCTGAGATGCGGATGAGCTTGGAGTGTGAAGGAAAGGAAGTGTGTGGAGTCCTGGAGAGTAAGGAAGGTGGGCGGGGTGGTGGTGGGGTTGGAGACACACACAGAGGGTCATGTAGAGCCTTATCTCGGTCAGGGCCTTATCGTGTAGAGTCTTATCTTGGTCAGGCCTTTGCAGTTTTTCCTCTAGTTGTTTTGGAAAGCAGGGGAGTGACTTGATCCGAATTGCATTTGGGGGCAGAAATGAATCCAGGAGCCCAGCTGGGAGGCACTGCGGGATTCTGGAGATGGTGGTATCCTGGTGGCTCCAGCGTTCGAGAATCCAAGGTCGGGTACAGTTGGTTCATTGATAGCTCCCCATCCCAGCAACTTCAAAATTATATTTGAAAGTGGGAGTGATCGATCGCTATATAAATATTTTCTTTCCCTGCCTGTGTTAGGAGAGCTCCCTGCACCCCCGGCCCCCCGATTCCTCTCTGGTCATGGGAAATAGCGAGCAGCAAATCTGTCTTCGCATTCGCATGCTTTGTTCACGTCCTTGTTCTTCGCTGGCACATTTTGCTGGGAGCTACAGTTTCCGAAGCTGTTTATTCATCTATGAATGGGGTTTTTGTGAAAGTGGACTTAGCCTAGTTTGTTTTCTTTGACATCAAGTGGCTGATTGAACAGTTTTTTTAACCTGGGGATCACAAGGGCAAATGCAGTTGTGTTTATTAGAGCAGAACAGCTCCTTAGAATGCAGATCAGTCGTTCGGAAAAATGAGAAAGGGCTTTTCCTATATGAACACGTAAAAATGTGGGAATCAAAGGAAGTGGTAGAGAGATTTGATTTTAAATATTTGGTTCCATTGACAGACTGTCTTAATTTAAAAATATATATATGTGTATTGGCTGCCTCCTGTACACCTCCCACTGGGGATCGAGCCCACAACCCGGGCATGTGCCCTGACTGGGAATCGAACCATGACCACCTGGTTCATAGGACAACACCCAACCACTGAGCCAGGCTAGCTGGGCAGACTGTCTTAATTTTGCTTTAGAAAGTAGAGCCACCATACTTTCGGCCGAATAGATGGTATTTTGAGAAATTTTCAACAGGTGAGAGTTGAACACATTTTTAAACAATGCATCACTTCTCAGTAGGGGAGCATGAGGTGGCAGGGATTGAAGGGTAGGCAGGCTTGGGAAAACCTGGAAGTTTCCCTCTGCACACGTAGTTCCCGCCCCCACCTTGCGGGTAATGTATTCCAGCGGAAAACCCCCATGAGTTCTCTATCAGCAAAGGCCCTGATCATCATCATCTGAGTCATGCTTTCCTGAGAGAAACCTTTTTAGTCCAAAGGAAACGGTCTATTTCCTATTCTCAGAGATTTGCGGCGGAGGGGAAATTCAGTGCTTTTGCGTTTAGGCGAGGATGTGTGCGTGCCTGCGTGTGCGCGCGTCTGTCTCTGTGTTTCCAACTTTAACTTGTGTTCACCGAACAGCCTTTCATGTTCTCCGAGTAATTTTCTGTTATGTCTGAAGGACTGCCTGGAGTGTGACCTTTGCAATAGAGGAAAAGTGGTTTAATGTGGAGAGTGGACCAGACTTCCAGGGATGTAACACCTGTTGGAGTTGTCAGCACCGTCTTCACATGGATTCCAACTGGAGTCTGAAACTAACCATGAGCAGATGACAGGCTGTGAGCAGCCTTGGTGAGAGCGACCGACTACACCAAAGCCTTACATTGTTTGTAATAAGTGCTTGAAGAAACAGACACATTCCTTGCGAGTAAGACATCTAGAGACACACGGTATGAAAGGGTTTGGTTACAAGCAGCCCTAGGCCAAGTCGGAGAATCCTCTAAAAAGCTGATTTGTAAAGAAAGACCCTTTTTGAAGATGGAGAAATTCTTCATTCTTTTTGGCACTGTCTGATCGGGACTCCGAATGAGCACCCCTAAGTGGAGATTCGACTGTTGTACCTGTCTCCTGGTATTTGTCAGCTGAGAGGTTCACAACACCCTTTTCCAGCCGCGTACACGCGGTGCCTCCCAACATCTTGTCACTCTTGTTCTTAAACTTACTTTTTCCAGCATCAACATCCCTGGGGACCTTAGGCATGTGAATTCCCGGGCCCCACCCCAGTCCCACAGAATCAGAAACTCGGCCGTCTCCGAAACCCTGGGGCAGGGGCCCAGGATGCTCTGTTTTACAGCATTCGCCAACCTTTTGGACCTCATGGACCACCAGTGGCCCGCGGACCACCGATTGGCGACCGCTGCTCCAAAGGTTTCCTTAAACCAGAGGTCGCCAGCCTTTCGGACCTCATGGACCACCAGGCAGTTCTGGTGCTAGGCAAAATGTATTTGCTTATTTATTTTTAAAATATATCTCTGCTGATTTCAGAGAGGAAGGGAGAGGGAGAGATAGAAATATCAGTGATGAGAGAGAATCCATTGATTGGCTGCCTCCGACTAGGGATGGAGCCGCAACTCCGGCACGTGCCCTGACTGGGAATCAAATTGTGACCTCCTGGCTCATAGGTCAGTGCCGAGCCACTGAGCCATACTGGCCAGGCAAAAAATGTAGAACCACTGGTCTATACCACTCACGTGAAGTGTACAAAAACAAATGGTGTGGGTCAGACTGGCCCCCATAATTCCCGTCTACAGTAGGTTTTCAGCTAGTATATAATGACGGGTAAGGAAGAAGTTTTCCGTAGGGATGGTGGTTGTTTGTTTTAGTGGGTGAGTTAATGCACCCAGGTCTGTAAGTGCCCTTCCATAGCGTGGGCAGGGAAGAGTTAAAGCTGCTATCTTCAGCGGCTCCATCCCAGGCCCTGGGGTCCTTGTTGCTCTGTGAGGGCTCAGCCCCAGGAAAACACAGGAGGAGGGAGTGTTTCAGGGCTGTTTAGGTTTTTTGAGGAATTTCCAGACCTAACAGAGGAGCGGAGTGTAAACCCCTCTTCCCCATTCCAGTTGGAGAGCATGGATAATTCTCTGTCACTTAGCACTGCGGTTTTGGCTTTGAATAATGCAGGCAGATACCAAGAGAAGTGAGGGACAGAAAAAGCAGGGAAGAGAAATACCCAGGTGGCAAGTATGTTACAGCTCCAAGTAAAAAGCTCTCTTGTCTTAGTACATGGACAAGGAATCCGGGCACATGGAGTTTGGGAGCTCCCTGCCCTTGACCAAGGCCAAGGGAGTCAGTCCAAAATAAAAAGAGATACTTGTCGGAGTAAAGGCTGAGACCAGGAATGGCGCTGAGACTTGCAACAAGAGTTGCAAACTCAGATGCCTACAGGGGCCAGGCAGGCAATGTCAGAAATTGAACTGTGGGGCATGTGAGACAATAAGGAGTGGTGGAGACTGTGGCAAATACAGAGACACATTTATTGCTCAATTTCAGCTCACTGTGCACCCATAGTATCTAGGTCTTCTGATTTTTGTTTTCAAATAAAGCTGGAAATCTGGATTTTTATGTAACACTTCCCAGTTTGTAGAAAACTGCCCATAGTTGTTTTTGTTTTGTTTTGTTTTTATTTTTGGCATAGGAAAAACAAAATATATCTGTCGGCCAGTTCTCTCTGTGGACAGCTGTGATCAGATGTTAATTGTCCAAGTGAGAAACATACCTATAAGATGTGAACACAATGAATTATATAGTCATTCATCAACTATTTAGTAAATCTGTTCATTACTAGAACTTTATTTTGCTACTTAACTAATTCTGTTATTTCTAAAATTGCAATATGTAATTCCATGCAGGTATTGTTGAGCCAGAAATACACATCTTCATTGATGAACACAGCAGACCATTGCAAGTTACTCTTTAGTGTAAAAACAGGAATTTTCAGGTGGTCCGGGAACCACAATTTGAGAGCCACTGTAGGGAATGGGGAGGGGTGGTTAGAGGCCGAAAGACCAGCTCTAGGAGGCATTTGGGGTGGACTCTCGGTGGGAGCTGAAGAGGCCTGAGCTACTGCAGGGGCCTTGACACAGAGCAGGGAGGAAGTGCTGAGAGAGGCATGGCCAGGAGCAGACCGGAAGCCTGCGCAGGTCTGAATGTGGGAGTTGTAAGACGGGGCCTGATGTCCAGGTTTTGTGCCCCAGTGCCTTAGCATGGCAGGAGTACTAAAAATGTGTTGACTTCTGAGAGGAGCTGCTTTGTGGGTTCAAGAGTGGGCACACCTTAACGATACCAACCTCAGAAGCCATTCTAGTGGGGAGATGATACATCTTGCATGGTCCCAACATCTTGCCTGTTTTAAACACTTTAAAAAAAACAACCTTTTTAGCAAGTGCCCTCTCTCATTGCAGCACTAGAATAGTCTCATGTTAATGAAGTGTAAATATCATGCAGTTTCGCACATGAAATGTGTTAGAATAGGATAGTGTTAGCTGACATTCAGGTCCTCACCCTTGAGTGTGAAATGATGCAATATACATGAATATGACACCCAGACACTTTTCTGCACAACGCTTTCTAAGCCATAGAACACAGAGTAAACGAGAGAGGATTAGGGCAGCCTTTCATGGGGGCAGAAGATCAGTGTTGCAAATGCAAACTGCATCCCGGAGTCATCACCTTAGCGGGATGAGCAGTCTGGCTGCGATTGCTATGTGGGTGGGTGAACCGGTCCCTGAGATTAGTGCCTCCTTTGGGTTCCAAAGCGACTAGAAGACCTGACCAGAATAGCGCCAAGGTGGGTAGGGCTCTTTAAGGACCTGACAGGACAGGGAGGGGTGGCAGGTGCTTTCTCAACAGGCATGATGTGGCCCGTTCCCTTATTCATCACTGGCCCAACCAACCCTTAGAGATAGATGCGATTTCTTCTGTGATTTCCGCCAGGCAAAGTTAACCTGATTCTTTAATAGTAACAAGACTCTTTATTCAATAGCATCAGCTATGAAGCGGTAGCTTATTTTTCTTAAAAAAAAAAAAAATCTTTCCTGGTGCTCTGCATGGCAACATTTCCATGAAGACTAGCTAATTTCTCATCTCTGGTTTTTAAATGAATACCAGTTCTGTGTGCCTGGCATTCTGGAATGATCCTACCCGTCCTTCCCATGCATTCTAGCCCTGCAAATGAAGTTTTCAATGAAGTGCTGTGCCAGTGGGATTCATTAGGAGAAATACACTCTAACTGGAGGCCCGGTGCACAAAACTTGTGCAAGGGTAGGGTCCCTAGGCCTGGCTGGCAATCAGGGCCGATCTGTGGGGCAACTGTTGGGGCTATTGGGGGCGGGGGGTGGGCACTGTCACCCGCCTTGGCTGGCCTGGGGGCAACTCCTGCATTGAGTGTCTGCCCCCTGGTGGTCAGTGCACATCATAGCAACCAGTCGTTCTGCCCGATTTGCATATTGGGCTTTTATGATACAGGATACTTTACACCCTCCATCTGTTACATAGAGTGACTCGTGAACTGGCACTTTTACCAAGTCCGGGGAGGCTGAGAGTCACCGTGCATTCACTCAGCACGTATTTATTGAGTGCCCACGGTGGACGGCACTGTGCCAAGAGCTGAGGAAACAGCAGAGAGTGAAACAGGCAAGAGCTCCTGTCTTTCCAGAGCTGACACTCGTGGGGTGGACGACAACAAGCAGAATTCTTAGGACCAAGAAAGGCTATTTGCTGTGGGAAGGGCCAGAGTGGACGCAGAGGGAGTGGGGTGCAGTGTGACCAGGGTGGCTGGGGAAGGGTTTCAGCGGGCAGTGCAGCTGTCACGGGGAAGAATGTCCGTGGCAGAGGGAAGAGCAGATGCAGATGTCCTGAGACAGGCGAGTGCCTGACACGTTAGAGGAGCAAGGAGGCCAGGGTGGCTGGAGCGAGTGAGCAGAAAGGAAGAGCAGCAGGAGAAGAAAGAGAGGAAGAGGAGAGGGAGACCAGAGGGTGCAGAGCCTCAGGGAGCATCCCATTTATATATTTGGTGTTTTGGGGGAGCTGTTGGAGGGTTTTGAGCCAAGGAGTGATATCAGATTTACATTGTAAGATTACAGTGGTGGCTGTATTGAGAGGACCGAGGGGGCAAAACTGGAAGCAGGGAGCCAGTTAAGACTTATGGATGAAGATGTGCAAATTGGCCCTAACTGATTTGGCTCAATGGATAGAGCTTCGGCCTGCGGACTGAAGGGTCCCAGGTTCGATTCCGGTCAAGGGCATGTACCTTGGTTGTGGGTACATCCCCAGTGGGGGATGTGCAAGAGGCAGCTGATCGATGTTTCTCTCTCATCGATGTTTCTAACTCTCTAGCCCTCTCTCTTTCTCTCTGTAAAAAATCAATAAAATATATTTTAAAAATATGTGCAAATTGCCAGTTATAAAAACAGGCACAGAGATGTAAAGTACAGAATAGGGAACATGGTCAATAAAATTATAACAACTATGCATGGTGCCAGGTGGGTACTGGAAATATTGTGATCACTTCTTAAATTATATAAATGTCTAATCTCTATGTTGTTCACCTGAAACTAATGTAATATTGTATGTCAACTAGTTGAAAAATAAAAAAAAAATTATTAAAATAAGTTGGAAAACAAATAGATGCTATGGCAATGATGCTTGGACCAGGTGGTAGCCATGGCCACCGCGAGAGGTGCCGTGTGCTGGGTATTTGGAAAGGCCAATCGGGTGAGCGTGGGGACTGGGGACTGGTGTGAGAGGAATCCCATAACATTTTGGTCTGGGAGTTGGAAGGATTGGTCTGCGGAGAGGTGGAAGTGTGCGGGAGGAGGAAGTTAAGGGAATATTGAAGTTTAAATTTGCAACGCCTGGTAGTCCGCCCAGTGAGGTAGGTTGTTGGATATGTGAGTCTGGATTAATGGAGGAGGTTGGGACCAGGTAGAAATTGGGTGGCCATTGAGGTATGCCTGGTGTTGAATTTTGAGACTGGGTGATGCCACCCAATGAGGGGGCACAGGAAGACAGGAAATGTGGGCGGTCCCACCTTTAGAAGTCTGGGAGGTGAGCAAGCAGCAGAGACTGCTGTGAAGTTGCTTCCATGAGTAGAGGAAACCAGGGAGGAAGTGTCCCCAGAAGGAGGGAGGTCGGCTGGGCCATACTGCTCTTCGGCCGGAAGGGGAGGGCTGAGAATTGATCATAGTATTTAGTGGGGTGGAAGATATTGGTGAACTCGACAGGGTAGTTTTGGTGGGTTGAAGGGGGCAAAGTCTGAGTCAATTCAAGGGCAAATGGGAAAAGGGGAATTGAGGTCCCAGGAGACCACCCAGTGTCAGAGCGCCTTCGTGAATGAGCACAGTGATTTCATTCTGAGTAGGTCATGTACTGAGTGCATTCTATTTTAATTCTTTAAAACCTGTAGTCAACTGTTGGAACTGATAACAGGTTGGTAATTCTATATTTGATAAATTGGGACATGTTACGCTCTCCCTGCACTGCAGGTTACGCAATCTCTTCCTTTATACTTATACTAACAAAGCCATCCGTTTAGTGAATGGCTATACACTGATAGCTCCTCTCTCTCTCGACTCCATTTTTTGGAAATGAGTGTAAACAGATTTCTACGAGTTCTGTGTTATTCCATACTTGAGCCATTTAGGTGGAAAAGATTTGTTCTGCCGGGTCCAAAACCTTGGAAGAATTCCTTGGTGCTGTTGGTTTACTTTCTTTGTAAGATTTACCTGAAATATTTAGAGTGCCATGAAATCACATGTACATAATGTCTGTGGTAGCCCAGAGGTGGAAGCCAGTAGTTAGCAGGAAAATTGGTGCAAATAGAGATAAACCAATCAACTCTAAATATAGGTCATCAAAAAGTATTTGTTGAGCACCTATCATTTGTAATGTCTCTTCCAGGTGCAGTGCACAGAAGGGTCCCTGTGCCTTCTCTCCAGTGGAGTGCACTGACAAGGCCACAATCATTTAAGCTACGGGCATCCTCAGAGTGCGAGGAGGAGTATTTGACTCAGATTGAATGAGCGCAGCACGGAGGGCTTCTTGAAGGAAGTGCCATCCAAATTGAAACCTGTAGGATAAGCAGGAGATAGTCAGATGTAGAGTGGGGGACAGGCCCTAGCCGGTTTGGCTCAGTGGATAGAGCGTCGGCCTGCAAACTGAAAGGCCCCAGGTTCGATTCAGGTCAAGGGCACATGCCCGGGTTGTGGGCTCGATCCCCAGTGGGGGACTTGCAGGAGGCAACCGATACATGATTCTCTCTCATCATGGAGGTTTCTATCTCTCTCTCCCTCTTCCTTCCTCTCTGAAATCAATAAGAATATAAAACAAAAAAACAATTGATTGGGAAAAAAATAAAATAATTTGTCAGAAAACTGGCAGGCAAGGGAGAGCATGGCATTTAGGAGCAACCGAACAAACTCGATTGTGCTAAATCTGCCGTGAGGTGAAGTGGGCAGAGAGGAGGCTAGAGGAGCGGGGAGAGGGGAGGCCAGAGTGCCTCTCTTTATGGAACATTGCATTATCCTGGGCTTTAGACCCCGAGTGAACTTGTCACTTAGGCAGGGGCAGCTCTGAATCTCAGGGAGACGGTCAGTTAAAGACTCTGCAAAAGTTAACCTGACTTCCTGAGTATTTGTTTCCTTTGATCTGTGACATGTGACACTGATTGGACTTCCCGCATCAGGAAACATAAAAACTTCATTAAAAAAAGAAGGAACTACTGAAACATGGACTTGAGTCCAAAAGGAGAGGGGAGTCAGGCTGCCTGGCAGTGGGGGAGGGTGTGGGCAGTGAGGGATGGAGAGGAACAGCCGGGGACAGAGGAAGGGAGTGCTGCGGGGTGTGCCTGGAGGTCACACCTTGAGCTGTGGGTGTTCTGTGTGTTCTATCACCTGTAATCTGCAGCCGGTGGCTGATTAATGATTAATCACTGTTTCTAGCTCGGCTATAATGTTGTCTTTATGTGCCCAGAGCCTCCGCTCAGTGGGGTGACCCAGAGTGTAGCATCGCATGTGTACGAATGTACTCCTTAGAAGCGGGCAGAAATATCATGCGAGGGTTAGGAAGGCTCCCCCAGCCCCAACTTCTCATGGATGCTCAAGCTTGTAAGATATCCCCCCCTCCCACTCTTTTGCGCTTTTAGCTTGGTGCAATTCATACTCAATTTCTGAAAACACATGGGCATTTTAGACCCAGGCCCAGATGAATCATACTTGCTCTACCAGCTCCAGAAGCAGCCACGTGGGCACTCACTTCTGAGGTCCTGAACTCGGGAAGAACACACAGATTATACTTAAAGCTAATGGGCTTGATTATGGTCGGATGGGAACCAGCGAGCTCCGCACCCCCTCTGCAGGGCGGGGCTGCCCTCTCCCTGGCTTGCATTGTTTCCCAGCCTGTGGTGGGTGGGGGACTTTGCCACATCATTCCCGGCTTAAACACACACTGGGGCTGGGAAAGCTTCTCTCTCCAGCAGCCAAATTACAGCTCCCTGGAATGTGGCATCTAGAATAATTGAACAAGGGAGAATTTTAGTTTTTAATAGTTAAAAAACATCAGCCAGTTTTTCTTTCCTCATGCGCCCCCCATCACCCCAATAATTTGAAGTATGTGATCCCTTGGGGGACATTTATAGCGATTATTTTAATCAATTGAACATCCTTCTCTGTGTATTAGAGCAACTTAAAATTCTGTTTTATAATTTCTTTTTGCACCAGTGGGCTTGTTTCACACCCCGAGGGTGCTTTCATTTACCTTCATCTTTTCTTAAAAAAGCACCAGAAGGGATACTGCGAAAATATTGTTTTAAGATAGCATGCACATTGGTGTCTTTTTTTTTTTTTTTTTACTATTTTCTGATTTTAAAATTCACTTTAACTTGAGATCAAATGTCATGGTCCAGTTCTGCTGTAGAGATTCTATCCCCTAAAATCATGTTCTAATGAATCAAACAGCAACAGATCATTGTCTAAGACTAGTACACAGGGAAAAAGAAGCATAAATGCCTATTAAGCAATCTTAGGAATTCTGGGAGAAGTCTAAGGATCCAAGAAAAATCGATCTTATTAAACAAAATTGTGGTAGACTTCCTGGAAGTGATAAAAGCAGGGAACCCAATCATTCACAATGACTTTAATTGTCATGAGCAGATCTGAAAACGATTTTGTGGGTTAAGGTAGGTGACTATCATCTCTGGAGATAACCATGTAACTGTAATGTTATAAAAAAACATTATAAAGCTATTTTTTTCTTATAAAAGCAGGCTGTGTACTGTAGATCTTATGGCTGTAATTGTTGGTTTTATTTGCTTTTTACAAATCCAAAGTTATAATGAAAGTGACTTATTGCCATGAGATGTAAGGAATAGAGCTCTTTGTTTGTTGTTCCATGTAGTTAACTTTTTTAAAAATCTCTTTTTAAAAAGAGCGTTTTCATCCCATAGCCAAATGATAGGATGAACATTTGCATTTGAGGTGGCTGGGGATGGTGTCTGTGTATCTACTCAAATTAGGTTCAGGCTGTGCAATGAAGTAACGCTTGATAGGCAGGGTTCTCGGGAATGTGTCTGCTCTGATGAAGGGAGGAGCATACCCTTGTAGTTAATTGCCCGGATGGAGGATAACTGTTTTACTCTTAAGGATTTTGCCTGGGAAAAATATGTATTCATGCATTCATAACCTCTCTCTCCCTCTCTCCCCCCTTTGTCTCTCAGACAAAGGGTCCAATTCACAGTTGTATACTCTGTGTTTGTGTGTGGGCCATTCCTCATTCTATTTATGTTTAAATATATTTTTATTGATTTCAGAGAGGGAGGAAGAGGAAGAGAGAGACAGAAACATCAATGATGAGAGAGAATCATTGATTGGCTGTCTTCTGCACGCCCCACACTGGGGATCGAGCCCATAACCTGGGCATGTGCCCTGACTGGGAATTGAATTGGTGACCTCCTGGTTCATAGGTTGACGCTTAACCACTGAGCCATGCTGGCCGGGCCCATTCCTCATTCTAAACATTTGTGGCCACTGTAGTATAGATGGTGGTTAAGACCAGGGTTGATTGCCTAAGTTTGGATTCTTTGTCATCTTTATAGATGTGTGATGTTGGCCAATATGTGTGCATTGTTCAGTCAGCTAGCTTATTTTCAAATTTGGGGTCATACTAGTACTAAACCTTTAGGGTTTATGTTGAGGATAAAAGTGAGAGAATACTGGTGAAATATTGACCACAATCCATGTCAGTGCTTAGGAAAACTCTAGCTATTGTTTTGTTGCATAGACTACAGGGATATCATGGGAGAGAAAATTCACATTTCCAACAGAATAGTTTCAAATTAAACGAAGATACCCTGCCCTTTACAATTGGTAAATTACAAGTTGGTGAGAAGAATGGTAAAGAGAAGATTGGGTCACATCCCCTTTGGGGAGTATGCTGATATCAAGTGACTTTGAAAAGAGATGCCAATACCATCTCTTAAACTTCAAGATGCAGATGATTTCTTAAATCGCTCTCCCTGGTTCTTCCCTTCAGGTAGTGTTCGGATTCCTGACAGATGCTAGTAGTGATCTGTAAAGTCAAGAGGAAGGTTGTCACCAACTCAGGCTCTTTAAGGTCATATTTCTTGTTTTATCACGATTAATTTTTTACGACTTACTGCATATCCTGCCTCACTGACGGTGGCTGTTGATAACGAGTGAGTGTGGCAGGCGTCCTTGGGCGTGTCCACGGTGTGGCACATATTCCACTGACTAATAGTCCCCTGTCATCACCTGGCCTGCAGCCCCACACGGAAGGCGCTCCTTCTCGCCAAGCCCAATTAAGGAAACCCGCTCGGTTTCTTCTTGGAGCCAAGAAGTTCTTTCGTAAGATCTGCTGCTGTGCGGACTGTGGGAATAGCTCTCAGAACGGGGATTATTTCTGTGCTTTAGTTACCAGAGTGGCTTCCCTCAGTTTCAAAATCTCAGAATGTCGCAAACTTCTCAAAGGACTTTGAGGCGACAGGTGCAAAGGGGAGAAAGAATGGTCCCCACTGGTCTTGAAGAGGCCCCTGTGCAGGCGGCACCTGTGCAGGTGGGCACCTGGAGTGATGTGAAACCTGCTGTCAGTGCTCACGGTGGACCGGGGTTATGAGCAAGACTCACACCTGCTGTTTGCTTTGGGAGGAGCAGGGAGTTACAGAAGAAGCTTAAGGATTTACCTGATTTGCTTTTCTCTAGATGGAATAGACTACGAGGCACCTTTGCATCGCGGACGGGGGTTTGGGGACGTCTGTGCACCTTAGTCGGTGTGTGCCTGCTTCCTGAACGGGATTGCGGCTGTGACTGGTATAGGGGAGTTGCCTTAAAACTGGCTAGATCTGTGTTAGCCAAAGAGCACCATTTCTCCCTTGAGAAATTTTCTTCTAGATCAGTGCTTTCCATCCTTTCTCATCTCATGGCACACGTAAACTAATTTCTGAAATTTTGCAGCACACCAAAAAAAGGTACTAGTTTCTGTCGATCTGACAAACAAAAAGGTGTAATTTGGGTTCATTCACACTGGGTGAATTGTTGTGTTGGCTGTTGTCATTTTTTTATTTGACAGCCTCAGGGGAAGGAGGTCAGTGCCCCCGGCTAAATAACTCGTCAGGTAGTGCC
>NW_006286246.1:295777-337111 GCF_000327345.1 Myotis davidii | reverse complement strand
GAAAGAGAGAGAGAGAGAAACATTGGTCATTTGCCTCTGGTATGTGCCCTGACCAGGGATGTAACCCAAAACTTAGGTATATGCCCCAGCCAGGAATTGAACCGGCAACCTTTTGGTGTACAGGACGATGCTCCAATGAACTGCGCCACCCGACCAGGGTACATTGCATGTTTTACAAATTCTTGTGGCACAACCGTGTGCTGTGACACGCCGGTTGAAAAAAAATCGCTATTCTAGATCAACTTCCAACTTAATGTATTTGCCTAGTTATTTTATGTTTATGTCCTTAAAAAATACATATATTTGTAAGATATCTATACCTTCCCCTCAACAGTATTAAGGCTTTAGAACTCTGTGTAGATCCGTAATGAATAGTTTAATGCACAGTAATTTTAGATGCTATTAATTTCCAAACTTGTTCACGGAACTTAAAAGCTGCAAAAATCCATGGAAACTTCCATAGGAGGGAGTTAATAGCCAAGCTAATTGGCGGTTCTGTCTTCCGTGGAACTGGCCATTGAGCTTTCTAAGAAAGCAGGGCTGATGAGTCACGCTAACCCCTCCCGAAGGGCCTGAAACAGCCAGGCCGGGGGCAGCACCAGGCCCGGTGGCTGATTTACGGTCTGTCTGCAAGCCCGGAGGAGCCAGGGTTTGCTCTCCATGTCCTTGGCTGCTCAGATTGCAACAGAGGCCTTTGCCTCAATTCAGATAACAGCAGTTTATTTTCATTTTCATATTTTTCCTCATTTTATTTGGGGGAAGGTATAGGGGGAAGTCATGTTAGGTTTGAGGTCAGGGAGACCAGGAGGATCCTCATAGTAAAGAACTATTAGGTCTTCGGTGGTGCTAAGGTGCTAATCCTGTTTAGTTTTGTGAACTCCAAGATGGCCTGCATATTAGGAAAATGGGGTTATTTCTTGTCCTCTCCTGGGACTGTGGTTCCAGCGCTGTGAGTTCCATGATTTTTTCCTCGCTAACTAGAACTTTGAGGGTTGGTGATAACCATGGATCATAAAGTCCCGGTACATGTGCTTTTGCGTGAATACATTGTTCCATTTTATAAAGAAACTGGCCCAGAGATTCCCCTGGCTGAGACGGAGTGGCAGGAGCTAGACTGGAACTGAATTCGCCAGACTCCTAGTTCCAGATGATTCTGATCATCCTATTTTCCCAACCTCACCCTCTTGGCCCCCACCTCGAAATCCTATATGATTTACGGCCTTGTAGGACCCACCCACCAGCAGTAGCACGGGCACCCAGATCCATAATTCTGTTAACTGTCGATGTACTAGACGCGGTGCCGGCTTTTGTGGGTCTGGGGATCAGGAGCTCTCAGTGTAGCAGGGAGATGCCAACATGAATTATTACACAACAGGGTGTGGCACATTCCATAATGGACAGACATGTCTGCAGGTCCAGGAGGTGTTCAGAGGAGCACAGAGTGCCGTGTGTGTGTGTGTGTGTGTGTGTAGCTCAGTGTTAATTGTGTGAGGGTGGTTTTAAAGGATAAAGAACTGGGTTGAGGGTGGCCTTCTAGGTGAAGAGATTTAGGAAACCCAACAGTCCACTGGCAGGGCTGGAGGGGAAGTTGGTAATGGGATCACGACCAGTGGCAGACATCACTAGGTGTCTTCCCTTCTTCAGGTGGGAAGAGGCTTCCCGAGTTTACCCGCAATCCTCTATTTTCTTGTTGGGCCAATGTGAAAAGCCTTTGAGTGTGAGGGCTGGTGTCATGATGAGTGTGTGTGTCAGGTGCCCGGAGGCTCCGTGGCTGAGATGGGATCGGAGAAGAAGGTTCAGGAATCATGCTTTGCCTGGAGCTCAGACACCTAGAGGCAGAGGTCCTGTCTGGAGCCTTCCTGCCCTCCCAGGAGGCCGTGGGGGTGAAGGTGTGGATGCAGGTTTGCAGGTTCAGCTTCCGGAACCAGACAGAATTTCCCTTCAGTGTTCTCGGCCTTGGAGGAAACAGATAAGGGATGATAGGAAGCAGCTGCCTCTCACGTGGCCAGCAGAAATGCAGCCTCATGGAGCAGCTTGCTCATCTCAGGAATATGAATGGAAAGTCCTCACTGATTAAACCTTTGGGGGCCCTGATTTTACTTTTATTTGTGCAGTAATACAGACTTTATTTTTAAAATATTTAACCATTATAACTCTAAATAATTTTTTAAAAAAATCTAATTTTCCCCTCCCTGGTGAACCCTTCTCGTTTTTCAGAGTTGGGTGTGAGCACCTAACAGAACCCTTCCTAGGCATTTGCATAAATGTTTATACATAGTCATGTTTAATTATTTCCGTTGCTATAAATGGACTCAGGCATAGTTTGAACCCGATCCATAGTTCTTTATTTTGCATTTAATACTATCTTAAAGACCTTTCCACCTCACTCCATTTAGTTAAACCTTGAACATTTTAGAAGTAATTTTTAGATAATGAAAATTAACTTTATCAGTACTTTAGGAGTGGTTGTATGAATCCACGTGCCTCTAAGAATAGGAACGGGTCCGGCCTGCCCACATCGGTGCTGAGTGCAGACGGGGGCTGCTTTATGGCAGGCTAGCAGGCACCTGGCAGAACATCTCGGGTCAGCCTGATGAGAGAGGACTGATCTCTTGCTCGGAGAGTTTATTACTCAGTTCTGCTTCGACAAATATTTAGCCTTTTCTTATGCCAGGATCATATCAAAGTGGGAGGTGGCACCATGTACAATCGTGAGAGCAGTGAATGTGGGACTTGTATCTTTCTCCAAAGCTTGCTCCGTAATTTTGCAAACCCAGGAGAGGTTGATCAATTTTTGACCCAAAGGAATTTTTATGCTGGGAAGTGGGACCCGGAATTGATAAGGGAAACCCTCTGGGAGAGGAAATGGGTCAGGTCAATGCTTTGATATCAATGGCCTGCTGACATCATGGGAAGCATTTGATGGCAACTTGGTAAAATTATCTTGTACATTTGAGTTTGCCAAACCCCTGCAGCCCATGGCATTGGGAGCGGCTCCCTGAAGGGCAATAGCAATTGTCCCAGGAGCAGTGGTCGCTGCTGGAATGCTGTCATCATGACCTCAGTGCTTGTTGTTTAGACAAAGGGGGAAGGCGCCTTCACAGCTTGACAGTTTGCCAGCCACCTGCTGCCATTCTTTTTCTTCAGTGCTTTCAAAGCCAGCAGAGCCTGGTCTTCAGTTCACTTTTAAAAATAAGACAGGATGGCTCAGTGGTCGAGCGTCGACCTATGAACTAGCAAGTCATGGTTTGATTTCTGGTCCGGGCACAGACCCTGGTTGCTGGCTTGATCCCCAGTGAGGGCACGTGTGCAGGAGGCAGCCTATCAGTGAGTCTTCCTCATCGTTGATGTTTCTATCTCTTTCTCTCTCTGAAATCAATATCCCTTCCTCTCTGAAATGAGCAAAAATATATTAAAAAAATAACGCAGGCATGCATACAATTATAAAAGCTTAAAAATGATGTAATTATGAAGGACACATGGCAACATGAGCTGGTTTTCCTAACCTTCTCCATTCCTGAAGGCAACGCATTTCTTATATTCCAATTGCCAGCTGCTGCCTTGAAGAGGGACATTCCAGAGGGCAGGTGGACGTTCATGGCCAGTTACTTAGGTCTCTTATTGGAACTAACTCTTATCAAATAAACATTAGAAGGACCTTCAAATTTCGGGGGGATGTGGGCCTAGGTCACGGCCTTCTCAAGAAATCATACTCTCTAGACATGATGGCACATACTCAGTTCATCGCTGTAACCTGGGTCTCAAGGAAACGGGGGCTTTGTGGGACATAAGAAGTTAAGAACATGGTGTATCTTCTGGGGGATGTGAAATTGCTATTTACAGTTCAGGAGTGCCACCTCTTAGACCAGTGGTTCTCAACCTTCCTAATGCCACGGCCCTTTAATACAGTTCCTCATGTTGTGGTGACCCCCAATTTCATTGTTACAAATTGAACATAATTAAAGCATAGTCATTAATCACAAAAACAATAGATAATTATATATGTGTTTTCCGATGGTCTTAGGAGGCCCCTGCGAAAGGGTCGTTCGACCCCCAAAGGGGTCACGACCCACAGGTTGAGAACCGCCGTCTTAGACAGTGGATGACGGGGACATGCCCACTCAATGGTGAACATGGGTTTACATCTGCATTTTTTTCATTTATTAAGCACCAGTCAGTCTGATCACACAGAGAACAAATCAAGGAGACAGCGGTTTCCCATCTCCATCCTGCTCTTGGGGACCCCCCCCCCCCCAGTTAGAGGCTTGACTTTCCTGGGGAAGTCACACTCCAAGACGGGCGCGTCACCTGCAGTGGAGGGAAGGCAGAGCCAGCTGGGGCAGAAAAGCCTCACCCCTGTGCTTACTGGTGCCGTGACCTTGAACACAGCCTTGCGGAGCCGCCACCTGCAAAACGGGGCTCCTAAGACGTCCCCTGGTGATTATGAGGATGATTGAGACAGTGGGAGTGAGTGCCCAGCTGATGGTACGGAATACAGAAAGGCCCAGGAAAGGTACTTGTGATTTCTTTCTCTCTTTTCTTTTCTATCCCTTTGTCAGGTGGGATGGGCCTAGCTCAGGGGTGGGCAAACTTTTTGACTCGAGGGCCACACATCATTACATAAAAGGGTATGGTCTTTTTTTTTTTTAGTTTTATTCATTTCAAACGGGCCAGATCCGGCCCGCGGGCCGTAGTTTGCCCACGGCTGGCCTAGCCCCAGACGTTCTGGTGCTTGGTGCTCAACATCGTGCACCAGGGGTAACTTTCTGAGGCTGACAGTCCACAAAGAGAAAGTTTCCTTCCCAGAAATTTCCCTCCTGGAGTTGCAGCCATGCTATCATGTAGTTGCCTCCCCCCTCGCCCTCCGTCAGGAGTTGGGGGGCACTAGACAGTCACAGTGAGTTACAAGCCCAAAGTCTCAAATTACTGTGGCCCAAGTTTGACATTGGAAAGCCTCCTCCAGGTGCTTCCTCCTGAACCAATAGATGTAGACTCCCACGGGGAAGGACGCGTTCCTTTTAAAAAATGCCGTTTGGAAATCCGCGAACGCCAACCTCTCGCAGTCCATCTCGGAGTTCCACGGAGCACATTCTCGCCTGGCTTTTTCTCAGGGGCTCGATCTGTGCGGTAATCATTGTCAGCCCTGCTTTGACTCATGCATTCCTCGCGGCTGCAGTCAGATGTGTGTTTATGTGAAATATGGAAACGATTTCCCCCTCTTTCCTTTGTGCTGGAGTTGGGATGGAGCGGCTGAAGTTCGCCTTTGTTATTTCTAAGGGGTCGTCCGTTTCAGGGCTTGAGGAGGGACAGCTGGCCGCGTGGCCCAGCCGGGTCCCCCTGAGACCTCGCTGACATCCTAGTAGCTAAAGGCTCACTCTGAATCCAGCGTCCGTACCCTGTGCCGGGAGGCCCTCCCTTCTAGAACTTCGAGTCGCCCAACATTGACAACAAGTTGGAAACGAAAACAGTGGTCAAGGACTCAGTACCGGAGGAAGGATTTCTTCCCCTGAATGCGTCTCCTTTATCCGGAGCCATATGTCTTGTGTCTTGGTCTCTGCCTAAAACGTTATTTTTCTTCTCTTCACCTGCTCTTCTGCTTGGGTCCCAGGAGGTTGGGGAAGGGATAGGCTGAGTTTTCAAGGTCCAGAGTGTAGCTGTAGAGAAAGAAAAGCCAAACAAGGGTGTGTGATCCTCCCCCTCTTAAACCGTTTGCCCTCCTGAAAAAGAACGTTTTGTGAAAACGATCCCAGGCCGTAAAGAGACTGTAAGCCGCTGGCGTTGTGTCCAGCCTGCTGTTCTCATTATCTGTTGAGCAACCCTTTTAGTGCCTTGGCAGATAGCGTTTCTTCCTTCACAGCCTAATGTTTTCCCAACTGCGGAGCTATAGCTGCTTCAGAGCCGTGACACATGGCCAGGTGTCAGGATCATTTTATAGGGGAAGAAACTCGAAATAACTTTTAAGACGTGCAGCTTTCAGGGGAAGAAGAAAACAGAAGTCAGTTTTGCAAAGAGTTTAAGTGAAAGGGCACCCATGGGTTTATGCTTCCTTCGTGGGCAGATCTCAGAGAGGGCCTAAGAGAGGACGTGCATGTTAGTCACTCCTTCACCAGTCCCTCAAGGTGTAGCTGTGTGGAGGGACCTTGAAGGAGCTTGGGTTTACTAAGGAGCCAGAGACATGAATCAGAATATCTGGTCCAGGGGGAAGGGAGGGGGTGGTGGGCCCCGCTGGGTGGAGGTGGTGTGGCCGGGGCCCAGCGGAGGCCTCCTCGCGTAGGAGAAGCTTCAGGTGAATCTTGGAGGATCGTGCGGCCGTTGCCAGATCAGATAGGAGCTTGGGAGGCCTGCAGAGGCATGAAAGCGGGAAGCGGCAAGGTGTGTGAGCAGAAAGAATCCCAACTCGGAGAGGCTGCAGCTGGAGGGTGCGAGAGGGAGAAGGATGGGCGTGGAACTCGGCCAGGTACCCCGGGGCAACCCTGGGAGGCCTTTGCCTGTCATATGGTCATGCTGGTGCCTTTAGGACTTGGCCCCCTCACTTGCGAGGCCCTTCTCTGATGAGTTGATACGTTATCGCCTTTCCCCTTCTTCCTAGCACTGAGCACTGACCTGTTACAGGTTAGGGTTAGTGTGTTTGCTGCCTGGGTCCAGTCACTGGGATGGAAGCCCCACAAGAGTACGGACTTTCTTCTGGTCTGAACTGTATCCAGCGCCTCTAAGTGCCAGCCGTTGAGTGTTGAGTTGGGGCTGCATCCTCTGAATGTTGGGGAGGCATCAGAGGGAATAAATGGGTCGCATGAGCATGGTTGGGTGGTAGGAAGAGTAGAATGAATGACACATCGAGGCGATGCCAAGTGTTTTGGGAGGGAGCTCCTTGCACATGGAGGGAGGGTGAGGGGAGGAAGCATGTCAGAGGTCGTGCTCCCCGGGCCACTTTGGATGGGCCCAAGCTTTGCCCACCTGGTTGGTTATCAGTAGCTGGTATCAATCCCATTTTATTGGAGATGTTTTTAAAACTCAGAATTTGAGAGAAGTTCTGAGAATTACTTTTCCTGTTTTGCAAAACCAATAGCTGCCCAAGGATTCCAACAGAGGTCAAGATGTCATCATGTTACATAGGCGTGTGCCGTATGACGATATTTTGGTCAACAACGGGCCACATATACTGTGGCGGTCCCCCGAGATAATAATGGAGCTGAAAAATTCCTATCGTCTGGCGATGTCGCCATGGTAGTGTTCTAGTACAACGCGTTCCTCCCGTGTTTGTGATGCTGCTGCTGTAAACAGACCTGTAGCTGCTAACTGGCAGCATGGCACAGCTATGTACAGAACATAATACTTGATAGTGGTAACAAATGACTGTGCTACAGGTTCGTGTATTGACTGTACTATACGTTTCATCATTATTTTGGAGTGTGTTCTTTATACTTACATATAAAAGACAAGTTTTCTGTAAAAGTGTTATACCAGTAGCAACCTCATAGAGCTCATGTTTACCGTGTCTCTTGGAAGAGGCATGTTCTCTTGTGCTTGATTCAGTCTCCTGTCGTTTTCTGCAGTGCCATGCTGTGCAGGCTGTCCCATTCAGCCGAGGCGTGGAGAGGCTACATGATCTAGGTTTGTGTGAGGACACTCCGTGATTTTTCACACAAGAATAAACTGCCTCCTATTGAATTTCTTGAAATATATCCCTATGAAGTGGCACATGATTGTGATCACTTTTTTTTTCATTTATTGATAATTCAATGATAGAAAGACTTGATCTCAATTTAATGATCTTCCTTTGAAATGCATTGAATACTTTGAAACAAAATGAGTTCCTTCTGTAAAAATAGGTTTTAATAGACTTTGTGATAGCCGATCTCATACCTATTTGTGTCTTGCCGTTAGGTTGTCGGCAAAATGAAAAAAGATAAGAAAGTGAACATTCTGCAAATTTTCAGAGATAAGTGATATGATGTACCAGCCTGTTGACTGGGCTTGGCGGAGTCCCAGTGCATAAATTTTCCTGGTAACTAACTGAGCATTATCACTTTAAGACTTGGATGTTTTTTATTTTCCACTCATTTTGGTTAGAAATCGTTCTAAAACAAATGATTTACTTTCTTGTGTTCAGAAACAGAGTGCATTCAACATTCCATGAATTTTACGTAATTACTGAAGCGTTTGTTTACCGTAAGAATAATGTAGTGACGCTGTGTCTCTCTTGGTGAGCGACTCTGGAATGTCATCTTTTCAGCTGCCCCGGGTTTTTAGGTAGCAGATGCTCCTACCAGCACACCGCGTGTACCTTTCTTGAATTGACTCAACTTGTCTCTCTGAAGGCTGGGAAACAGAATAACTTACTTGCTTTCTAAAACGAGATTAAATAGGCTTTGGGTGAGGCCCTGTGTGAGAAGTCCTGGGTGAGTCCTGTGAATGTACTTATCATCTAGGCTTAACATCTCAACGAACAAAGGACTCATATTTTTCAATTCTTCCTAATATTAAACCATCCATATCTGAACAAAATTATACTGTTATTTCTATTGGCCACACTGCTGGGTTTGCAGAGTGAAAAATAACCCCCAGGCCTCTTACACTGTTTGTCTAGAGGGCTCTTGGCTTACCATTGGGTTCCAAGGGGTGTGAGGTGAGGTGGCTGGAGCTGTTACTAAAGGTTTGTCTTTTTTATCTTCAATAAGAATGATAATTTATTGGGCATCTACCATGTGTAAGGCATTGTGAGCAATGTGGGGAAATGACTTCTTCCTAGAAATTCAAATTCTAGTTTGGAAGAGGAAGTAATGGAAGAGAATCAGTTAAAGGTTGACCTTGAACTGAGGGGACAGCTTCCAACATAACTCAGAGCTGATGGGAAGAGGCCCCAGGGAAGGTGCAGCAGTGGGATCGGCCCTGTTTGTCAGAGGTGTTGCATGTGGTGTCCAGGTTAGCAAACCTGAGTTCAAGATTGTCTGTACACGCCAGGTGGGTGGGGTGGACAGCAGGACCTACGGGAGGTGAGACCGGTGATCACTTCCACGTGGGGAGGGGGCGGTTCATGGAGTGGGGAGGATTGGTGTTGGATCTTGACTAATGAGTACGATTGCTGTGTTACAGAAAGCGAGGGAGGGCTGGCCAAGAGGAGCGAAATGCCCAGGCTGGGAGGTGGAAAAGGGCCAGATGTGTGTTGCAACTCGGATTTGTTCTGTTCCCAAGAGAGCTTGTTCATTCTCCCGGCTTCTCTCTCTGAGCCTCCGGGTGGGAAGACAATGGGTTCTGGGGTTGGATGAACTTGGAGCTCAAGACCAGTTCTACCACTTTCTAGGGGTGTCATCTTCAGCAATTTTTCTGAGTCTCTCTAACATCCACTCCCTCATAGAAGGCAGGGAGATAATCAGACTGATCTTGTCGACTCTTTAGAAAGGTAAATGAGACTTGCATTTGACCATGTCCTATAGAAGCCCAGACTATGCTCAGTAAATGGTATCATTTTCTTGGACCAGCCCTTACTCAGGGCTCCTGTCTGGAGCCTCTTGGTGCCCACAGGCTGTGCCCACTTACTGACTCACTCACAATCAGCTCAGCAGGTGCAGGAGGAAATGCATTACCTTATCTTCTTCCTACACTTCTCTCCCTTTTCAGATCTGTTCACCCTCTTATGTTGCCATTTTCAGTCTGGGTAGAGTTTGAATTCTTACAGTTAACCTAGTTCAAACTCTTGGGTTCATCTTTGATTAACTTTTGCCTTTCGTATGACATCTCTAGTCTGTCATCTGATCCTGTCCACTTTTTTCTCTTGTGATGCCCTCATTCCCATGTGCCCTGGGCTCCCATCACTTCTCAATGGATTGCTCAGAGGCTTGTCCGAGGGAGTCTCTGACTTTACCCAGCCTCTGTCCATCTAGCACATTCTTCAGATACTACTGCAATCCCCTTGCCGTCCATAGTCCTTTGATTTGGCCATTCCTGTTCCATGTAACCTTGTTTTTCATTAGTTCTGCGTATGATAATAGGTAGTATTTGTGTGTGCTTTTTGTGTGCCAGATATGCGTTAAGGCTTTTATTTATTAACCCAGTTTTCTTTATAACAGCCCCATCAGGTACTATTATCCTTGCCATTTCGTAGTGGAGGAAAGTAAGTCACAGGGGAATTAAGTGATTGCCCAAGGTTGAATAACTAGTCAGTATTTGAATGCAGATGACTTGGCTCCAGACCCTACATTCTTAAGACCTGCTCTGTCTGTCTTCTCTTTCACCCATATAGACTCCTAGAGGGCTGGGGCTAAGTCATCCACCTCTGCTCACTACATTTCATGCATCTTCTTCATATACAATAGGCACTTACTAAATGCATGCACTGCATAATTTCCTCCTTTCTCCTCTGAGACCTACTTCACACTGCTCTCTCCCAGCATCATGGTGAGAGATGGAGGAGGGGGAAGTGCTCTCCTACAACCTCATACAGTTTGGGGTTCAGATCTCAGACATGTACCAGTGATCTGACCTTTGTCAGGCTGTGTTTCTTAAGCTGCTCTATAAAATGGGGATATAGGAATGCCTGCCTCATAGAGTTTATGTGAAGTGTGTCAGATGCTCTGATTCTGTTTCTAGCCCATGGGAAATGGTCAATAAGCATTAGCTTCTACAAGTAGTTGTATTATAATGCCCTCCCCTCCCACTTTCAGCTAACCCTTGTCTGTTCTTTTAGGCCTATTCCAACTCGTATGGTCTCTATGTCACTTGTGTAACTTCTCCAACTTACAAAGAACTGGATACTTGTTCCTGTTTGACCACTAATTAGTTGTGTGACTTTGAGCCAGTCCCTAAATTTTACAAGTCTAAGTTGGATCATGGTGATAACAAGGGTTTTTGTGGACTAAATAAGGAATATGTGACTGATTCTAAGCACTCAACAAACTTACATTTTCTTGCCTTTTTCCCTTCCTTGTCACCAACTCCTTCTCCACTGACCAGCAGAACTTCATGGCAGCTCATCAATAGACTCAAGAATCTAACTTAGCTGTTTGGAAATTACATGGACTAGATTCATAATAAGCGAGATTTAGTGTTGAGAGCCGGGAAAGTATTCCCATTGGACGGAATGTTTGAGCTGAGGGCTCAGTAGGAGTGTCCAACCAGGGAGTCAGTGGAATATCTTTCAATGTAGCACTCACTCTTTTTCTTTAATGCATGATGCTCCTTAGTACTTTATTAAGCTTGGATGATGACAGATGATAATTAGCCTTCAAATCTGGAGGTGCCCAATTATGCTGTCCCTGAATGTTTTTTATCTAACTTGTGTGTTCGTCAGGCTGGAGGAGGGAGGCTGGAAGAATTTGATCACAATCAGGCATTGTGTTTTTATTACACTCGGGGCCAGTGCTGTCAGTCAGACCCGTCCAGGCTCTGTGTCGCATTGTAGGTCGCGTTGCCTGGGCTTGCCTGCCCAATGGCAGGTGCTCTTTATTTTCATCTGTATTATGTATATTTGCTCGGAAAGTTGCTTTTGTTGAAACTTGAAGAGCCAGGTGCTTGCAGCGAGAGTATGGTCAGACTTACTGGAAATTTGAACACAAAGAAGGGACACCCCTCAGCCAAGTGTAATGAGTGACCCAAATATGACAGTTGTTTGGGGGCATTGTCCTTGCAAACCCCCCAGTATAATTAGCATTATGGAACTGATTTTTTTATTTTCTTTTTCACGAAAGGTATTTCCTGAAATGTTACAGCCATCTTCCAAGTTGAGGAGCCTGGGATAGCCTGAGAGATGATTTTAGATTGTCTGACTAATTCAAAGGAAGACTGCAACTAACATTTCTTCAACACCTGTCACTTGCAATTTCCCTTTTAACATGAAGAAGCAGGACCTGGGAGACAATTATATCCAGCTAATTATTTTTTCATATTTATATTTGTGGTACTTTCTATTTATGGCAAGTGATACCAATTTATAGCAGTGATTTAAAGACTAACAATGATGTTTAAATCCATTTTTTTAAAAAAAATAAGTACTTAGCCCAGCCAGTGTGGCCCAGTGGTTGAGCGTTGACCCAGGAACCAAGAGGTCGTTGGTTCAATTCCTGGTCAGGGCACATGGCTGGGTTGTGTGCTTGATCCCCAGTAGGGGCAATGCAAGAGGCAGCATATTGATGATATTTCTCTCTCATTGATGTTTCTATCTCTCTATTCTTCTCCCTCCCCCCATCTAAAAAATCAATAAAAACATTTTAAAAAACCTAAATACGTAATAGTAGAAATGACACTCAAATTTGGCAAAATCAGAAAGTTGGTTCTAGAATGACTGAAGATTGGGAATACTGCCTTGGTGTAATCTGGATTTCCCCCTGCTCTCTGGCATTTGCTTTCCATGTCTAAGGGCCTATTTTAAATTTGGATGTTAAAATCTGATGAGACCATAAAATATTACTTCATACCCACTTGTATGGCTCTAATAAAAAAGATGGATAATAACAAGTATTGGTGAAGATATGAAGAAATTGAAACCCTCATAAATTGCTAGTAGGAATGAAAAATGGTGCAGTCCCTTTGGGAAATATTTTGGCAATTCCTCAAAAAGTTAAACATAGAGTTACCATATGACTCAACTATTCTATTTCTAGGTAGGTATATACTTGAGAGAATCAAAAACATATGTTCACATAAAAATCTTACATGAATGCTCATAGCATCATTATTTATAATAGCCCAAAGTAGAAACAACCCAAGTGTCTATCAGCTGATGAATGGATTAAACATGATGGTATAACCATACAATGGGATAGCCATAAAAAGGAATAAAGTATTGAACATGCTAAAATATGGATAAACTGAAAAGATTGTGCTAAGTGAAATAAGCCAGACCTGAAGGCTCTGTACAAAATGTCCATTATAGGCAAACCCACTGAGATAGAAAGGAGGTTGGTGATTGCAGAGCTTGGGTGAAAGAGGGAATGGAGAGTGTCTGCTAATGGGTATGGGTTTCTTTTGGGGATGATGGAAATATTCTCCAATTAGATAGTGGTCACACAGCTCTCTGAACATACAAGAAATCCCGTAATTGTACACTTTAAATGGGTGAATTTTATGGTATGTGAATTATGTATTAATATAACAATCAGGCAGCATAAAAATGTGTCACTGTTCATAGAAGCCTTTATGTTGTCACCACTGCCAGTTGCGTTATCCAGTGGTGCCCAAGTGGCCTTTGAGCCAGAATTCTAGCATAGACTGACATGGGTGGGTTCTGCCCCGCTGTGCAAAGCATAACATTGTTTTTATCTTCACAGTAGTCCTCTAAGATACGTGGGTTATTCATATATAATAGAGGAGGTCGATACTTAACGAAGTTGAATGGTAGAGTAGGAACTTGAACCTGGGTCTTTACACTGTACTTTCTACTATAATTTATAAAAGAATTGTTGCACACTTGAGCGGTAGCTGGCCAAGGTTATAGTTGCAAAATGGGGTGGAAGATGAAAATGTTTACTCTTGCCAGATTAACTCACTTATTTGTATTCTTATCCATACTTTCCTTGATGCCACTCATAAATATATTGACTCAAGATGTCTTCAATAACAATATTAGAGTACTTCATAAGTTACAAAGCACTCTTAAGCACAGTACTTCACATTATCTTAGTTTGAAGCTAGGGAAAGTGAGGTATAAACGTAAGTAGCTGTCCTAGATACACAGGAAGTTAAGAAGTCAAGCTGGGTTTTAAGTCAGGTTGTCTGACACCCACATCCATTGTGTTTTCTGGTTGTTTTGGAGGGTGTGGATCCATTCCTTCTTCATTAACTCAACGATTACTTTCTGAATGTCCATTATGAGCAAGAGTCTGTTCGCGGAGCTGGAGATATATAGGCAAAGACACTCTTATGGTGCAGTTTAGAGGGAGGAGACGAACAGAAGACCATTAGCCTAGTAAGCATGGTCATTTCAGATAGCGATGTTTTAAGAAGAAAATAAAAGGTTGATATGATAGGAAGTGATTTTGATACATGTGAGAACAAAGATACCTACCAAGAAAGGTTCCTAGTGTCTGACTGGGCTCAAATGTAAGAACAGAGCCTACCAACTATTTTAAAATGGGCCTCTCATGCAAGCTGCATTTCAGAGAGCAGCCTGTACTCAAGTGCCTGCCAGCACTGTGTCCCTGCTGGCTGAGCCAGTCCTTTCTTATGAAGGAGTTTCTGGATTTGTATTTCAACCAATAGGGCTGAGACTTTCCCTGTCCAATCAGAGCTGTGCAGCTATATTCCCATTAGCATCTTTACAACCGATCAGAGTGGCTCCATTCAAACCAATCAGGACATGGCTTTTGGGACTGACTAATCAAATTGTGAGGATTTGGAATCCACATCTGCATGAGAGCGGACCAATCAGGGACCAAGGGCGGAAGCGTGTGTGTGTGTGTGTGTGTGTGTGTGTGTGTGTGTGTCTATAAGTCAGCTATCCTCTGGCACTTTCCACTGAAGACCGAAGACTACATTTCTCCAGCTGCAGCTGAAACATGGAGGACTTCTTGCAGAGCTGGACCTTGTCTGAGAGCCACCTCCTACCTCTGCTGTCCCACAGCTGTGCTGTTTGACAATTGAGCTGTTCCCTAGCTGTGCTGTTCTCATAGACGTGCTGTATCACTACTGAGCTGTGTGTCCTGAATAGTTTCCTTCTTCACCACACCCAAACTGGGGATTTCTGTTAGCGTTGAGTTCGTGACAACAATCATTAGTTGGCACATAGATGGACTTTTTATTTAGATTGAATGGTCAGGGAGTGTTTCACTGAGAGGTGATATTTGAGTTGAGACCATAAATACCTAAGAAAGTCAGCCAGGCAAAGATCTGGCTGAAGACTTTTCTAGAGAGATGAACATTTAGTACAGTGCATATCCCAGCATTTCCTGTGTTTCTTAATCAAATTTTGAGACTTGAGTTTAAACCACTATTCTAGTCTTCTGTATACACATGTCATTTTCTACTTTTTGGCAGAATGTATATATAGTATACATAAATAATAATCACAAAAATAAATTTCAAATTAAATGCTTACTTTTTAATAGAAAAATATCATCCCAGACGTGTGATTTTCTATCAGGCATAAGCCTCATGCAAAATTCCCTCGTAGGAATGTGAGCTATGGTTTTTGCTTGGATGACTAAATGGATGTTTTGAAGCCCATGAGAAGAAAATGTCATTCTATCAGTGGGCCCTCATCAGGACCACCTACTGACCATATTTTTCATGGGAATCCCTGAAAGAGTTCATAAGCCCCCCTCCTCCCACAAGTGCTGTAGGGTAGTGTCTCCTTGATGCTAAGGATATATATATCTCAAAGCTGACTCAGATGGAAATCTTTGTTCTAGGGAAAATCTCATTTTTTTAGAACCCCCAAGCAGAAAGCTTTTGTTCCGTTGGTGTTGCCATGCCTCTCCAAAACAAGAAACAGGGAAGTGAAAGGATGGAGGTGGTTTGAGTGAAATATCCTTGAGTTTTGGGTGGCGGTGGTGGTGGTTGGTGAGGGTGGGGTAGGACGTTCCATGGAAAAGGTATCCGTGCCTGTTGTTTCACCTCAGGACCGGTCTTGGGAATGATTGTCAGGGCCCTTTGGGCTCTCAGTGGGAGCAGAGTAGCCATCTAATCTGCATTTACTCTCCAAAGCTTCCTCTTCCTCCTTTCTGTCTGGTACCTGCTTCCTGCATTCCGACCCCGTTCTCTTTGGTTAACTCTTTTTCTTTTTTTAATATATTGTATTGATTTTTTTACAGAGAGAAAGGGAGAGGGATAGAGAGTTAGAAACATCGATGAGAGAGAAACATCGATCAGCTGCCTCCTGCACACCCCTACTGGGGATGTGCCCACAACAAAGGTACATGCCCCCAACCGGAATTGAACCCGGGACCCCTCAGTCTGTAGGCCGACGCTCTAACCACTGAGCCAAACCAGTCAGGACTGGTTAACTCTTTTTCATGGAGCAGCACTCCCAGACTTTCCAACCCTCTGTAAAAAAAACGAAAAAAGTGGAGGAGAATAGCTTAATAATACATCTTTCTTCATTCATCGTTGTCCCTTCCCCACATCAGTTTTCTTTCGGGGAGTTCTCAGTTCACTGTCTTAGGGGAAAGCCAGAGTCCCAGGCTATGGTAGCATGGACCCTCCAGTCTCCTGGTATTTCCTCGTGTTGCAGCATCGTTGCCGGAGCGTGCTCCGGTGGGGCAGGTGCTGTGTTGGTCTTTGTTTGTGGTAGGATGCAAGTCGGTACAGGAGCCGAGTGAGTGGACTGCTCTCTGCTCTGGGAGTGGATCCCAGGCAGGGTTTGATTTTGTCTTTTTTGTAGCCTCAGGATATACACGTAGGTGTGCACCTGCACTGACGGCGACTTCTCTCTCTTGTTCGTGATATTGGTTCTTCCTGCCTTTGTCATTTTCTGGGATGCTCATGGCATACAGAAGCATGTCTTTTTCTAAATTCAGGTTTTTGGGAAATAACTTTGGGAAATATAGGTGGAGAGTTTTGTGAATTCCACAGATATTTAATCCTTTAAAGGCCGCCAGTTTTATTGGTGTATCACTACCCTGTCTGGTCATCTCTGGCCTAAAGGACCAGTTTCTAGGGCCACATTCAAAAGTGAAGAGGCTACAAAAGAATTCCATCCAGATTTCTTAGGGGACAAATAGAGTCCACCAGTCTCACCTGTATTTTGGAGAGTTAATAAGGAGCGTGGGACACCAAACCTGCAGACCGCTCGTGGATAATGTACTCCCCATGTAGGAGCTGGGGTCCCCGGTTTCTTAATTTTCTCATTTGACCCAATGGTGTTTACATGGCCATTAAAATCTCTGAGGGCCATCGTGGGCAGTAAACTAAGTCAGCTTAATGACTTGTGCAATTTCCTGTCCCATAAAACTCTACTTTCCTTGGGTCAGTTAAGAGGACATCTGTGACCATTCTGCATTGGAGGATGGACAGACAGTATCTGGAGGTGCAGAGCAGAGACCCTGGTGCCCGTCCCCGTGGGTGTGAGCCCTGGTCCTGGTGGCCCTGGGCAAGTCACCTCCTCTCTCTGTGCCCCGGCTCTTCATCTCCAAAGTGGGACACTTATGTGGGGACGTTAGGGAGATTAAGGGATTTATACACATTCCCTTTTGGAAAGGTATCTGCCATGCAGTAAGTGACATTTAACCTTTTGCTACTATAATATCCATCATTCCATATGTTTAGCTTCCCTCCTAATTTTACATCTCGGAACACTTGATTCCTTCTCATCCGTAGTATATGTAAGCTCTACCAATCTTACTGTATTTTGCATGAAACACCCTAGAAGTTGTTTGGACATCAATTCTGTAGGGCTGAGACCGAAAGCCTCCTGTGTTTCCACCAGATGCAGACCTCTGCGTCCTTCACCTGCATTTGCTGCGGCACCACGACGATGCTCTGGAGAGGACGCTGGTACCTTAGGCTGTAGGGCTCCTTCTGGCCTTTGGCTCTTTAATGTACATTTTATTTAAAAAAATATTTTTTATTGACTTCAGAGAGGAAGAGAGGGAGAGAGATTGAAACATCAACGATGAGAGAGAATCATTTATTGGCTACGTCCTGCACACCTCACACTGGGGATCGAGCCCACAACCCGGGCATGTGCCCTGACCGGGAATAGAACCGTGACCTCCTGGTTCATAGGTCGAGGCTCAACCACTGAGCCACTCCTCCCAGGCTTAACCTTTGATTTTTGTTACAGGTCCATGTAGGAGGTGGTATTATTACCCCTGTTTTACAAATGAGGCAGCTGAGGGACTTGCCCCAGGAGTCCCGTTAGCAAGAAGCGGGACTGAGGCCGGAGATCAGGCTCCTAGCTGCTGCCCTGCCATTTTCTGATATAAATCATAAGGTGGTGTTTTTCATAATCATAGAACATTGTTTTCCTTCTGCACGTGGGGCTTCTTTGGAAGCGTAGGGGTATTTGCAGCCAGGCTCGGTGGCGGTGGAGGAAGTGTGGCCTCTCTGGCTCCCGTTCCGGGGGAGCCTCTGATTTGTGATTGTTTTCACATTGAATTATCTGCTTAACTTAATTTGTGTAAATGGAATGTGTTTAATTTCCCTTTACTTAATTATGTGTTCCTCCCAGTCCTGCTAGCCTTTCTGTAAGTGCCCTTTACAGAAAGCGAAAGAACTGGCAAACAGGCCAATAGGTAAGAGCGTAGGGTTTATGGCAGATGCAATAAACCCAGTTTACTTGAAATTGGGGGTTTTGTTTCCCTTCTTTGTGGGACTGCATAATAGTTTGATTCAGCTATTTATAAATGTTTAATTGTTTTTGAAACAATAGGATAACCAAACAATAGGCCATAACGTATTGGAATAATGAAACGGGGCAATACTCCTTAAAAGCTAGTGTATTCATATATGTGTCCCATGAGGGGAAAGTCTTAGCTCACCCTGGGTTCTGTTTTCGGGTGGGAAGCAATGGGCTGTTTCTGCCTGGTAATTCTCCTACATGTCCGAGAGCGTTTGATTAGCTGAGGAGAGATCCTTTATATTCCCTCAGAGCCCTCGAGGAGATCCCGGCCCCCTTTTTGGGCAAATGTTCTGTATCTGTCGGCTCTTAATCTCTGATCATTTGCACCCTTCGTCCTATTTGGAATCATCATCCCATCTCCCATCTCAACCTCTTTTCTGTGTCTAAACTTTTTCCTTCTTGCTCTAAAGCGACTTCTGAAATGCTGCTTCTTCAGTGAAACTTTCACAGTGAGTTGAAAGAGAAATCTGGCCTTATCTTTACTTCTACTTCTTCTTATTCAGGGATGAAGTTTAATGAACTTCCATTGTACACGGTTTCTTCACTTTAATTATAACGGACCAATTTATTCTGCACATGAAAACTGTTTGGCACAGCGAACACTAATTTCAATTCAGTTGGTCACTGGACCTTGTTTATTTCGTTTAAGGGAAGAGTTGATCACATGTGGGTGAATATGAATTAAAATGTTATTGGGTTTATGTTGGCTTGCTAGGACTGCCATAACAAAGCCCCACAGACTGGGTGGGTGACACAGTAGAAATTTACTTTCTTGCTGTTCTGGAGGCCGGAAGTCAGAAATCAAGGACTCAGCAGGGGTGGTTTCTCCTTGGCTTGCAGACAGCCTCTTCCCCCTGTGTCCTCACATGGTCTTCACTCTGTGTGTGTCTCCTCTTTTTTAAGAATGCCAGTCATACTGGATTCAGGTCCATCCATACGACTTCATTTGAATGTAATTTCCTCTCAAAAGATGTTACCTCCAGTCATGTTCTGAGCTACTGTGGGTTAGGACTTCAGCATATGACTATTGGGGAGACACAGTTCAGCCATTATAATAGACAAGGGAAGAGTACAGCCTGAAGGAGAGGAGTGTGGGATATTGGTCATGATCTGGCTTAGAACGGGTACTAGTAAGTGACTTAGGGTAAAATTCAAAAGAATTCATCTTTGGTCTATACTTTCCCAACTTTTTAGACTCATTGAGTTCTGAAGTACCTTCTAAGTATGTCTAAAATTCCATGATTCTTACTGATTATTTAGGAAGATGGTTGGAGAGGCGTTTTTATAACCCCGTGTTTGCTGGTAGATCGCAAAAGAGCGGGCCTTTTGTCAAATAGGCCTTGATTTGAATTCAATCTCTTTTCTTCTGTATGAAGCTGAAGAAAACTCTGCTATAAAAATCTTTCTCTTGGCATCTTGTAAGCTCTGTGACTGTGGGTAGGTAATATAGCGTCCACAAGCCCTACTTCAGCCTTCTGTGTGTGGTGGATATAGAGCTCTCGGGAGGCTGTCCTTGGCCCTTGGTCATTGTCACAGCTGCCTGCTGCTGATGGATGCTGCCCCTCTGCCCACGCCCTGGGTGGCCCCAGGTGCTGAGACCCAGCCCCTGTGACCCAGGTGGAGCATCGCCGTAAATGCCTGCTGACATGCGTGGCCTCCACAACCTGCTCCACTCACATGTCATGGAGACCACTTGTGGCTCAAGGCGGTCCAAGGGAGCAAAGTTTATATCAATGTCCCCAACCTTGCTTGCTGTGTGATGGAGCCCTTCTGCTAGACAGATGTCATTTCAGGGAGGAATGATGACTCCTCTGGTTACCATAAAATTCATTGTTTCTTACCTCTTCTTTCTATATTTAATGGCCCCAAATGGTTATCAGGAAATTGTTCCTCTTCCTGTATCTTATCAGGAGGCAATCGGGGTAAGCTTGTGGGGCAGAGATGTCGGTTAGCCTAGAGCATTAGATTGTAAGACCCACAAACTTCAGTATTGCCTGAAGTAAGTGCTAGACTTATATCTACCTTTCTAGTCCAGAGAGGACCACATAGCAGAGAGTGCAGGTGTGCGTGTGCGTGTGCATGTGTGTGTGTGTGTGTGTGTGTGTGTGTGGCGGGGAGGGGACAGCAGCATGCTTTTCACATTCATTGTTCTAGTTAAATTGAGTTTTTATCCTTTGTGTTGGGATTGAGTTTATAGCAATCCAGTTGTTTAAAACACTAGATGGCTATTGTTATTAGGCTACAATAGTTGAGCCAATTCCGGTAAAATTTTATTTCAGCAAAACCATTAAAACAAGTTGACCAGAAAGTTCTCTGTCCAGGAATAAAATTCCCAAGTTCTATTTGGCTTACCTATTTTAATCATTATATAAGAACATTAGAATGCAACCCTGTTGGCAGTAGTATTTGGTCTGGAAAATTCCCCTAAGCTAACCCATTTAACTGCCTTTCTCTGGTACCACTGCTGGATTCTGTATTCATCAGAAGTTTTTCAGTTGCAAGGTACAGGCATGTAGGATATTCTGGGGCATATTCTCTCTCTCTCTCTCTCTCTCTCTCGGATTTATTTCTAGAAAATGACTGCCAGTATCCCCAAGGTTGTGTCTTTATGGCTTTCATTTGGAAAGGAAGAAAGAGCCTCTATCTTCTGATATATCAAATACCAAGGAAGGTTTTAATTGGTTCCTCTTGAGTCATATGGTCATCCCAGAACCTAATAATGGCTGGTAGATGAAATACTGTGGCAAAGCATCTTGATTGGCAGGCCCACTGGGATCACATGGGCTGGGAGAGGGATGGAACCCCCAAGGAAGAGTTGCTTAACAAACAGCTACACATGTGTCTAGTACAGATAAGTGGCACTGCAATTCCTCAGGCAGTTAGTGTTTGTTCTTTTAGTTGAAGGGGAATGGGGAGGTAAAAGTCATAAACCTGAACTGGATCCCTTTGGAAACTTGAAGCTGCACCTTTAAAATCTGTCTGAGATGAGAAGATGAGGACACACTTGAAAGGTCGCTCAGGTGGGATACATGTTATATAGACAGTCGAATAGAGGAGCATAATGGGTGACTTCTTGGAGAAAAGGCACTGATGACCTCCTTTGCTTTCCCGGCAGGCTTAGATGACTGCCTGCAGCAGTACGTCCACAAGTTTGAGCGAGAGAAGATCAACGGCGAGCAGCTGCTGCGGATCGCCCATCAGGATCTTGAGGAGCTGGGTGTCACTCGAATTGGACACCAGGAGCTGGTGTTGGAGGCGGTCGACCTTCTCTGTGCACTGGTTAGTTCAGGAAAAGGTGATCTGTACCGGGGTGATGTTCTTTCGAACTTTGTTCTCTTAAAACTCCATTGTTTGCCGTTGAGCTTATCATTATCTTCTTTAAAAAATATTTTCATTGATTCAGAAGGAAAGGAGAGGGAGATAAAAACATCAATGATAAGAGAGAATCATTGATCGGCTGCCTTATGCACACCCCCTATTGGGGATTGAGACTGAAACCCGGGCATGTGTCCTGACGGGGAATGGAACCATGACTTCCTGGTTCATAATTCGGAGCTCAACCACTGAACCACACTGGTTGGGCCATTATCTTCTTAATGATTCATTGACGTGAGCTGGAGATAATGTGAGAAGGGAAGATAAAAATCATTTTCTAGATTAAGAGTTGGCAAATGGGGCCTGTGAGTTAAATCTGATCCATGTCTATTTTTGTAAATAAAGTTTTATTGGGACACAGCCATGCCTGTTCATTTAAGCATCGTATGTGCCTGCTTTTATGTCACACGGGCAGAGTTGAGTATTTGTAACAGGGACCATGGGTCCCCCAAAGCCTAAAATACTATCTTGCCCTTTATAGGAAAAGTGTGCCTATTACCAAAAAAACTCTTTTAGTCTTATTTTTAAATCTTGTATAAAGAATAAAAAGATAGAGATAGTCCTGAAAGAAAACGTCTACTAAATTGCAATGAAAAAGGGGTTCTGATTTCCACGTCTGTTTTTGTTCCTATAGAAAGCATTTTTATTCTGCACAGGCATTCGTGATATTTAAGTAGCTGATGCCTGTGGGTGAAATAATCAACCTATGAAATGGCAGCTAAATGGGAAAAATGTGGATTTAGTTCCATTTCCCAGATGGCTGGGCTTTGGCTTGACCGTGACTGAGTTCAATCCTGCCAGGTTCTGACTCTTGCATTACACCTGTGGCCGTGGGGGTGGCTCTGGGTGTGAGCTGAGAACACCTGCTCGGGCATTGTGCTTGTAGACGGGCTGCCACGGGCTGGGATCCATGTCTGTCTGTCCTGGTGCCGGGGAAGGGTTTGCACAGACCGGGCCACATGCAGGCGGGGTAGCAATGCCCGGAACCCGAGCCAGGGGAATATACAATGACATCACCGCGGGAGAGAATGTGCTCCCAGGCCGTGGCCAGCGCGGGCCTGCGCTCCGTTGATTATATAACACGCGCTGCATCGTGCGTCTTCTTTTGCTTAAAATGGACAGAGCCTTGTCTCCTGCTCGGAGATGCACCACTCTTGTTTAGAGAAGTAATGGGGAAATTATTTGATAAATGAGCCGCCACGAGGGAGACGCCCTGGCTAAGCGGGGTGAGCGCTGGCCTGGGAGGCAGGCTCCCTGCCCTCTGACCCTGGCCCTGCTGCTCGCCCTTCACTCTGGGGTCTCCAGGGAAACGGGGGTGTCTGCTTCCCCTGTCCGTGCGGTCCCGTCCCCCTGGATGGGCCGTGGGCTATCGTGTGTGTTTGCAATGCCCAGGAGATGTCTAAGAGCCCTACAACTGCATTTTTTATAATACAGCGAAACATGTTTGAGTTCACTTTTATTATGCTTTCCGGGAACGATGCTGTTCAGTCTTCTCTGCCTTTTTTTTTTTTTTTAAATTGATTTCAGAGAGGAAGAGAGAGGGAGAGAGAGAGATAGAAACATCATTGATGAGAGAGAATCATTGATCAGCTGCCTCCTGCATGCCCCACAGTGGGGATCCAAGCTCACAACCCGGACATGTGCCCTGACCGGGAATTGAACCGTGACCTCCCGGTTCATAGGTCGACGCTCAACCCCTGAGCCACGCGGGCCGGGCTCTGCTCTTTCGAACCATCTCTCTCCGCTTTGCGGTGGGGCTCGCAGGCCAGGGAAACCACCTTGAACTCCGCAGTGAGAAAGGGGAGGAGGACGGGGACTGAGGCACGTTGTGTTCAGTGCGGGCGATGATAAAAAACCAGCTGCCCCTCCTGTTTTCCTTTCCCCACCGTTTTTTTTTCCGCTTCAGCCATTAGACGGGAAGGAACAAAGCTGGACGCACGCCAGCACCGAAAGCTGTGTTTTATCTCCTACAATTTCCTCCTCATTTCCTTTGGAGACAAAGCTCTGACCTCAGACTCCTTCTGGACATGCTCGGTGTGCAGGGCGCGCGAGGATGCATCTGACGGAGGCCCAGGGAAGCCTCGCGTGGACGTGTCATTTCTGGGCGGGGGAGGGTTTGACTGAAATATCATTTGGTCTCGAGATCATCTCCCTTTGAAATATTCTTCTGACAGTGAATATGTTCATTATACTCTCGGTGTAACTCATTTACACCACGAATCCGTTTGTGCCCTTAATCCGTTTATGCCAGCCATAAATCGGCGATCATTTTTTGCCTTGAAGAACTCGTCCCCCGGGCAGTTAGTTCATGTGTGCTTACATTTGGCCCTCCTGTCATAAAAGGGGTTTTTATGTAAACGTAGTTTGGCGGATGTTGATGTTATGATGGACAGGAAATGAATAGAATTCGAGTAAGGAAAAAACAAAGCCATTAGAACGTTTTGGAAAGAAAAGGGCCTATAGAATGGATAGGAACCTAAAACAGGGAACAGCTACTGGTTAAGATTCCAAAACCTGTGAGCAGATGGCCCCCAAATAGCTGGTCCTGGGGAGAGAGCAAGGAGAGAAACCGCCTTTGTGAGCATTGACCTTGGCGGGCTGGAGGGACTTAGGGGAGAGGCTGGGATTATGAGACGCACTCGGGGCCACTTCCCAGGGTTGAATTCAGAGTCTGAGCCCCGTTTCCTCCTCCTACCCCGGGGCCGAGGGCAGTGGGGACAGGCTGCTCTTTCCAGTGGGGTAGCTGTTCGCCACGTGACTCTTCCAATTACGATGAGGTAAAATGCAGCTCCTCAGTCGCACTAGCTACATGTCAGGTGCTCAGTAGCTCCGGTGGCTCCTGGCTACCATGTTTGGACAGTGCAGCTGGAGAACATTCTCATTATTGGTGATAGTTCTATTGGAATATCTGGAGGGTGCGATTGAGAGTTAATAATGTACAATTGTAACCCATTTTCTTGGCCAAATCAACCAGACCCTAGTTACCTGAAGACCAAGGCAGGGACAGATGTATTTTCTTGAGGTCGAAGTAGGCTGAGAAAGTGGATAAAGTTGGAATTAGTCATGTGTTAAGGATGCCACCTACAAGTGTGATTAAGTGAAACAGCTGTAATGCATCTACCCGCCCAGGGTGTGTCTGCGCACTCTGTACCCTTAAGATTATTCACTGGTCACCATTTACCCACGGGGCAAATCGTTAAAAAACATTACCCTTTTCTCTGGGGAGAAATCATGCAGGAGGAATAATCTTTGCTGGCAGTTGGTTTTAGCTTGATCTCTTTTATGAGCTTATTAAATGCTTTCAGGAAAACATAAAGTATATTTCTTAGGTTGTAATTTAATCGATGCAACTCAATAAGCTGGTTTTGATTGTATGTCTCTGACACTCCTTAATCAAGAATGTTAGATCATGGACAGAACAAGTGGGAATGGGGAAAGAAGGTAGAAGTTGTGTTAATATCTCCCTTCCTGCCCCAGCCAGTTTGGCTCAGTGGATGGAGCATTGGCCTGTGGACTGAAGGGTTCTCAGTTGATTCTGGTCAAGGGCACATGCCTGGGTTGCGGGCTTGATCCCCAGTAGGGGGCGTGCAGGAGGCAGCCGATTGATGATTCTCATCATTGATGTTTCTCTCTCTCTCTCTCCCTCTCCCTTCCTCTCTGAAATCAATAAAAAATATTTAAAAAAGATTTCCCTTCCCTAGAGTGTGTACAGTGTAAGGCACCGGAAGAGTGAGCGTCTCTCTGTTTTGTTTTCTCCTGTCTCCTGTGTCTCTGCCAGACCAGGAATGGCCCGAAGGCTGACTTCGAATGGAGTGACATCTCTGAGGAGAGTTTTTAGTACACGTGTTGACTTTCGGAGGCTTGTTGCCTTTCTTGCCCAGTTTGTATTTTCTTGATACCTTACCTTCAAGCAATTTCTGAAGGAGACAGGTTTTAGGGCAAAGATTAGTGAACGTAATCAAATCTGTTCTGAGAAATTATTCCTTTTCTGTCTCTCATTGTGGGGCACTGAAGTCAATACTCCTTTCCTGGTCATGTTTCTACGGTGGAAGCTCTCTCGAGCTGACACCATCAGTTTGTTTTCTTGTTACCGTGGAATGGAGTCATAGGGAAAGGAATTTCCCGGCCTTTCTTTGCTCCATCTTCCCTTTTTTTAAAATATATTTTATTGATTTTTACAGAGAGGAAGGGAGAGAGATAGAGAATTAGAAACATCGATGAGAGAGAAACACCGATCAGCTGCCCCCTACACATCTCCTACTGGGGATGTGCCTGCAACCCAGGTACATGCCCTTGACCGGAATTGAACCTGGGACCTTTCAGTCCGCAGGCCGACGCTCTATCCACTGAGCCAAACCGGTTTTGGCCTTCCCTTCTTTTAAAAATTATTTTTTATTATAGCTTCATCTATTCATCCTTCCAGTCTCACGGCTTGTTTTTTTTGTTTTTTTGGGGGGAATCAAAAGAACCAGCAATTAGAGTGGAAATGAAAAGAACCAGTTAATAAGAAGCTGTTATTTTAATATCAAACGTGGTAGGTTTGTAGGAGATTGAGGTTTAAAGCTTCTTGCAACACTAACATGCATTTAATCCCCTTAGAGTTCAAGAAGTCACTGCTGTGTGTAGCAGTGAAAGTTCCCAGGAACTTATGGTGGCAGTGACATTCAGAAAGCAGGCTTTCCTGCTTGTAGTTCAGATCGCTTGCTGTGAGCTGGCAGGCTGAGTAATTGACCGAAGGAAGGGACAGTTCCTTTCAGCGATAGTCACCAGTCCTTTAGGACAAGCTGTGTCACGTGGCTCTTTATCCATTTGCTTGTGAGTCTGATTCTCTGAATTGAAAGGCCATGATGCAAGTCCATCTTTTCATTTCTGTCTTCTCTGTTCAAGGACAATTTCATATGCTAGTCTCTAGAAAAGGACAGTGAGGGGAAAACGAATGAATGGAAGGTTCAGGGAGAACATTTCCGTTAATACAGAGCACTCATTTTTATTATGACATTTACAGTTTATTTTTAAGGTTTGCAAGAGAGTTTTTAGTTCATGGGTCTGGGAGCTTTTTTTCTTTGTATTGGTACCTAACTCTTTTTCAAGATCTCTAAATTAAAAAAATACTTTTTATTTAGCTAGGAAGCAACATACATTGAAGCATCAAATAAAAGCTAGTTAAAGTTTTCATTAAGGTAAAGCCTTGCTGTTATTGTTATTACCTTTGTTCATCTTGGGGAAAAAAACAAAAAGAGCTCCCTGGTATATTTATGCTTTGTTTATCGTGATCTTAAGACATGGCTGTCCTGGGGCGGTAGAGATTGGGGTTGTGAGAGAGGAGGGGCTGAGAGACAGCCTGGATCAGGGGGCAGAGCATCGCTCAGACCGAGAGGGCCTGCGGGCCCCTCAGAGTGTGAGGCCTGGCTGGCACCAGGTAGCTTCGAACACAGTAGAGGGGATGGGGCAGGTCAGGAGAGAACTGGCGAGTTAACCAGGTCGTTGGTTAGAGCTGGATCTAGCATCACTGGCCACTGCCCTTTTTTCTTGTCCCGTTTTCTGCATTATCACTTTGCTCTTCCTTGGGCAGGAGGTGTGGAAGGGGGCGATACCGCATCGCCACCGGAAGCTTGTACCCTCAGTGCGGATGGCGCGGGTTCGAGCCCCACCCCCTACCACTGGTTAGCTGTGTAACTGCAGAATTTACTGAATGTCTCTGTCCCCCAGGGAAAACATATTCCACCGGCACAGGCTGTTTACCTGAGATGATTCTTGTCCAGCACTCGGCCCAGTTCCTGGCACAGAGGAAGTTCAGTCCTGTGGGCCATGAGATTAGTCCAGCCGTGGGCAAACTACGGCCCGTGGGCCGGCTCCGGCCCATTTGAAATGAATAAAACTAAAAAAAAAAAAAAAAAAAAAAAAAAGACCGTACCCTTTTATGTAATGATGTTTACTTTGAATTTATATTAGTTCACACAAACACTCCATCCATGCTTTTGTTCCGGCCCTCCGGTCCAGCTTAAGAACCCAGTGTGGCCCTCGAGTCAAAAAGTTTGCCCACCCCTGGATTAGTCCCAGTGGTTAAACAGTACCACGTTCTTGCCGGGGGCGACTGCTGCCACAGTGTTACGTACCCCAGAAAGGTCTTCACTTTTTGTTAAACTGACTAAACAGATGGTAATACAGAAACTCATCTCCCACCTCCTGCCAGCGTCATCTCAGATGGATGTGGTGTTTCCTGGAATTTGTTCTTTATCAGCCAGGGAGGCCAGGCAATGTTGTCATATGAAATTGATTTTTTTTAAAAGCACCCAAGTAAGTGGGGCATCGTTCAGAAAGAACAGAGGCTAGAAGCTCCCGAGACGGAAATTACATCTCAGGTGAATTGACATTCAGTTAGTGCCGCTCTGCTTCTGGGAGAGCCTTCTCTGATGGAAACGCATCCCCTCAGTCCCTGTTTTATTGCCTGGGCTGGAGACACAGTGGTGAGCTGCACACCCCACCCCCACCCCCGCCCTCGCTGACCTGCATCCCAGTGAGGATGGCGGCAGCAGATACGATGGCTCAGAGAGGTGACAGGTGAGGCGCCAGGGCGTGACCTGAGGGGTGTTGGCAATGTCTGCAGACATTTTTGGTTGTCACAACTAGGGAGGGGGTGCTACTGCTATCTAGTGAGTATCGGACAGCTGAACATCCTGCCATGTACAGAATCCTCCTCCCACAGCCCAAAGAGTCTTCGGACTTTCAGTGTCAGTAGGACCCAGGTGGAGAACTCTGCTCTAGATAGTCCAGGAAGCCTCAAAGAAGACCAGGGACGTTTGGGCTAATTTGGATGTTAGTGAGAGGGGCCTGTCCCTGCCAGGATCTGTCCAAAGAGCATTTTGAAAGAGGAACTAGCAAGAACAAAGCCCCCAAGGCAAGAGTAGGCTGGGGGAGGGACAGTGTGGCCATTCTAGGTGAGATCAGTACTGTGGGCAAATGATAGAGGGCTTTGTGGCCATTGCAGGAGTTATTCAGGTTACTCCGTGTGCTTTTGAGTTAAGATGAGAGTTTGGAGACGGTTAATTGATTTTGCATTTTTCTGCTTGATTTTATTTTCCACAGAATTATGGCCTTGAAACCGACAATATGAAGAACTTGGTTCTGAAATTGCGAGCGTCTTCCCACAACTTACAGAATTACATAAGCAGCCGGCGGAAGAGCCCAGCTTATGACGGGAACACATCCCACAAGCCCCCCAACGAGTTCCTGACTTCTGTGGTGGAGCTCATAGGCGCGGCCAAGGCCTTGTTATCCTGGCTGGACCGGTGAGTTGCTGGTGCTAGACGGTCCTGTGAAAGCAGGGCCTGAGGGGCACCGAGGCCTGTGCTTCGTCTTAGGAGCACGAACCATCGTCCCGTTCCTTTGCCTCCTACAGGGCCTCTGCAGGCATGCTGGGTCGGAGGGAGGCCTCCAGGTCCCCTTTGGGACTTACTGCAAAGTGACCGGCAGGGCCACGTTAACCTCAGCCCAGAGAAGCGCGAAACTGTGCTAGCGTGTTTGACTGACGTCAAACATTAATGATGATTTGGCCATATGAAGGCTGTTGGTTGACTTCTGAAGGGACGTTAATTCTCTTGGCTCACTTTTAATGTATTTTTTTTTTTGTCTAGCACTTCTCTCTTTTCTATTCAGATGCCTGATTTGTGTGTTTTGAGAGAAATGGTTACACAACACATAATTTAAGCCAGCCTGTTGAGGAGCTCTGCCTGTCGGCATAGTGCGGGATCCCAGTGGGGTCCCCTCCCCCACCCGCCCACTTTTTAAAAGAGAATATGTTTTGCCTTCTAGGGCCCCATTTACAGGGATCACGGACTTCTCAGTCACGAAGAACAAAATCATCCAGCTGTGCTTGGACCTGACCACCACAGTCCAGAAGGTCAGTGCGTCGCGGTGGCCTCCTAACCGGTTTTCCTCCCCTCTCCCTTTTTCCTCTTCTTCACAGGGTTACGTGCAGGTATGAGGTATGATGCTTTCTCTCTCTCTCTCCGTTTTCCCCATTAGCACTGGGGAGAGATGAAAGCCTTTAAATCGGAGGCATTGAGTCGACGGTTTCTGAAAATGGAACCAAACCAGCGGCCTTTACCTCAAAGATCACCTTCTCTAATTTCAGAAAGTTGAGCGAATGGTCCTGCACTTTCTCTAAAATGTCTGAGCACTTAATTTTTTTTTCAAATAGAAATTCTGGAGTAACTAAATTTCACTATAATCTTTGTTCTTAGTCTTCTTTTCGTTTTGACCGCTGGTGGTTGGGTTTACCAGTCAGGATGGATGAGCTAGGTCATGATGCAGTAACAAGTAATTCCCAACCTCAGAGTGCATTTCTTGATTATCTAGATCAGTGGTTCTCAACCTCCTGGCTCATTAAATACAGTTCCTCACGTTGTAACCCAACCATAAAATTATTTTCGTTGCTACTTCATAGCTGTAATGTTGCTACTGTTATGAATCGTCATGTAAATATCTGATATGCAGGGTGGTCTTAGGCGACCCCTGTGAAAGGGTCGTTCGACCGCCAAAGGGGTTGTGACCCACAGGTTGAGAACCACTGATCTAGATCCAAATGGGTCAGTTTGGAGAGCTGCTCCATGGTCTTCACTTGAGGACACAGGCTGGCAGAATAACTTGCATCTCCTGTTCCTTGTCCCGGGCAGAGAGACCATGGACCTCGGAGGACTGTACGCTGACGAATGTTCTGATTTGGAAACGACACGTGTCAGTTTCACCCACAACTCATTGGCCAGGCCTTGGGCCAGGAAGATTTGTATCAATCTAACTTTTAACTAGTTTCTGTGACCTGAACTTGAAATATTTCTTATTAGACCATCAGCTCGTAAGGTCACTTCTTGTCCTATTCCCTGGCACCTAGCAGACACTGTAAAATATTTTTGAATGGAGTTGAGGCTATAAAATGTAAGGAAGAGGTGTTTTTTTTTTTCACGTTTCATTTGTTTCTAAAATTCTGATTCCACATTAGTTCCCACCGCTGATTTGGCAAAAAGTAGAGCATGTCCTTTGCTCGTTGCTGCCGGTGCCGTGTAACAGGTGCAGTTCTGAAGAGCTAGGTGCTTCCTTTTTGTTCCTGGATCATGGGGAGTGGAGTCTGGCTTTGAGGTCCAGTCCTGGGCAACCATTGAACTTAAGGCACATGTGACTTCATCACTTGCTTTCCAGGCCGTGTTCGTAGGAGCTCAGAACCGCTGAAGTGGCTCTGAGTTTCTGCTCTGTTTTACGATGTGTAAAGTAATCTTGACAAAGCCAGTCTGATACCACTCGCGGTCCATTAATCACCCAGCCACCGAGTCCTGGCATTCGTGAGGAAAGACGTTTATTTCTCTGACACCTTCAGCTTTCTTTCTCTTCTCTGCTTCCCTCTCCCCGCTATATTCTGCCTCTTATTTTGATTTTTAAAAGAATTTACTTGTGATCAATGGAAAGGACAGTGCAAGAGTCAAAGTTAAACATTGTAATTGGCAAATGGGAACGTTTTGCTCATGAGTGTGTCAAACAGTGGTTGTTGGTGCCAATTCAGTGCCAATAGGAGTCCCCAATTTGGGGTGTGGTGAAGAAGGAAAAACTATTTAGTGTAAAACAGCTCGATTGTGATATAGCAGGGCTGTGAGGCAGCCCTGGGGCCAGGGCCCTCTCTGGCTAGACGGCTCTGCTCTGTGCTCCCCGCTGGTCTGCTCCCCTCCTGTCCATTCAGACATCTTTGGTGTTTCAGCTCAGCCAGGGAAACAGTGTTCAGTCATTGATGGGAAGGGCAAGTGCACTCTCCTGAGCCAGAGAGGAGCTGGCTTATATAGACAGAAGTCCCTGCCCCTGTCTCTGATTGGTCTGTCTTCATGCAAATGAGGACTCCATAGTCTCACAGTTTTCACTATCCTGATTGGTCAGAGCTGTGCAGCTTTGATTGGATGGCAAAAGCCTCAGTCCTGTTGGTTGAAATAGGATTCTAGGAACTCCTTTATAAGGCCTGGCTCTGATGGCACGAACACAGTGCAGCAGGCAGTGTGGTGCAGGCTTCTCCCTGAAGTGCCGTTTGTGTGAGAGACCCCTGTGTAGAAATGGCTGGTAGGTTCTGTTGTTTTGTTTTGTTTTGTTTTAATTTGAGCCCAGTTAACCACCAGGAGCCCTTTTTACTAGGTGTCTTCTTTCTCAGTGTTCACAGGTGCCTTTGTGTTTTAGTTAAAGGGTTCTAGACTGTTGACTAATTCAGGCTGCCCTTGCTCTAGGGTAGGGAGAGGAGGAGAAAGTGATGAAGTTGAAGGCTGAGGGGGCATTTGTTTTCAGGAGATGAATCTGCTTTGCCTAAGCAGGTTGGTGTTGGCGTTTGGACTGTTCCTTCCATAAATATTTATTGAACACTTACTATGTGCCTACCACTCTTCTAGGCAGGAGGAATATCAATGAATAAGCAGATAAAAAAGTCCCTGACTTTATGGAACTTACAGTCTCTGGGGGGGAAAGAAAAGGAAAAGATAAATAAGCAAAAATATAAAGTTAGAGGAGTTCTTAGGAGGGAAGGTACCGAAAGTTTTAGAGTGGAATCCTGTTTTAGGCATGTGGCTAGAGTAACCCTTATGGCGAGGAGGACATTTGGGAAATCCAGCCAGTGTGACTCTGCTTGTCTGGACTGAATGGTCTTACTGCATCGTCTTAGGACGATGTGTTTCCCTTAGAGCCGTACAGGTGATTGTGTGAGTGATGATGACAAGATCTCCCTCTGGGAGGTTGAGGTCTGGGTCCAGTTACCTCCGGAGCAGGGCGCCCATTGAGTCTCCTCCTCACGTTCACCTGGCTTAGGGGGCCTCATGACATCATGGTTTTTAAATGTCGTTCAAATGAATGAGAGAAGCTGATATTTAAAAAAGCTGATGAGAATTTGTCTTTTAGGAGAAATTTAACCCAAATTTAAAGGATACTAGAGGTATTGTTTTGTTTGTTTGTGGTTCATTTTTTTTCTTTGTTTTCTCGTTGGTGTTCATTGAGTGTATGCTTCAGGGAAAGATAGGTTCAAACCCTGCCTCTCCCCTTAATTAGCCCTGCGACCTCAGACAAGTCACTAAAAACGTATGAGCCTTGATTTTTTTAAAAAAAATATATTTTATTGATTTTTTACAGAGAGGAAGGGAGAGAGATAGTCAGAAACATCGATGAGAGAGAAACATCAATCAGCTGCCTCCTGCAAATCTCCTACTGGGGATGTGCCTGCAACCCAGGTACATGCCCTTGACCGGAATCGAACCCGGGCCCCTTCAGTCCGCAGGCCGACGCTCTATCCACTGAGCCAAACCGGTTTTGGCGAGCCTCGATTTTTTCATCTGTAAAATGGAAATGCGAATATTTACCTTACCAGGTGATTTGATGAGATTTCTACACGGTATTGTTGAGAAAAAAAAAAGGGTGGGTGAGGGGGGAATTGTAATAGGAAGATAAATAGTGACCAAAATATCTTTTTAATGTATGTATATGTGTATTTGGAATATATACCTGCATCCAGAAAACAATACACCAAGGACTGTAGAAGCACACCGGGGCGGTGGGGGGCGGGGGCGTTGGGAGAAAAACTGAGTTTACCTTAGTAGGGAGAGAAGTGGAGCGAAGCCGTCCATCTGTCCATCTATCCTCCCGAAATTGCGATGACGTGAAAACTGGAGAGCCGGGAGGACAGTGGCAGGTGCTGAATTCCAGAGTGGAAAGAATGAGAAATGTAAAGCCCAAGAGAACAGTGGGAACAAGGCTAGCCCCGAGAACAGGCGAGGAGAGAGCCAGGAGGCCGTTTACTGCGTCCTGGTTGAGAATCGGTTGCGTACTGTGTGTCTGGCACCTGTTACTACGTATGCTTCTCAACAGCTCTCGGAGGCCGGTTTGATCACCCTGACTTCCAGAGAAAGAAACAGAGGCCTGGGGAGGGGAAACAGACTCGCGGGCTCCTCAGGTAGTAAGAAGGCAGCATAGGGAAGGGTGTGGAGGGAGGGGCCGCTGGTGGCTGCCCAGGCTGGGGCTCTGCCAGGCAGGCTGGCCCCGGTCCGCTGGGCCAGGTGACCGAGCCGTGTGACAGAGCTCAGCCCATTGTCTGGCTCACGAGGAGGGGACTTGGTTCCAGGACTCCTTTTTCCATTCCACGGACTTTGTGCCAAACAGCATGCAGTCGGGCCTGCAGCTGCTTCCCCCCCAGAGGAAGGGGTGTGGGGGCCCACGTGCATGGCCGTGAAACGTGAGCCCTTTCTCACACCGACTCCAGCCATTCCTCCTGCCCGTGGCCCTGTCACCACAAGGAGAAAGCCATGTTCCTGGTGGCTTCTCGGATCCCTCAGAGGATCAAGTATGAGGAACCGTGAGGTCACACATCCACCTTGCCTCTTGGGCCCCGGAGCGTGGAGAGGCGCTCTCTGCCTGTGGGTGATTATCTCCCGGTGATGATGTGCTCATATCATTCCAGGATTCTCTCTTTTTAGGTCATAAATACAAATGATTAGTTCCATTTCTGGCCTAAGAGCACAGAAGGGTTCTGTTTTTCTGGAGCTGACATTTAGTTAATGATCTGTCCTTCAGAGGGTGTTGACAGGGGATGGGCCATCGTGGTAGTTGCTCGTTTCGTGCCACCCTCAAATCGGAGGAGGAAAAGCGCCGTTTCGAGCTCTAATTGGTACTCGTGTTTACAGAGGCTGTTCCCGTGGTTAGAATTTATATTAGACTCACAGTGTAGAAATGCATTTCTCAGTTTCTTTTCATCCCCCTTTTCTCACTCGGCTGCTCTTTTCTATGATTGTTTCTCACAAGTGTACCAGGGAGAGACATTTTGGGAAAAATGTAAGAAGACCCTGAAAATCAGATGGTGAAATCACCTAGGGTAGAAACCGGTAGCTCTTTCCATCCCCACTCCGGCGTGATCTCACATGACTTGGTGATTGAAGGGAAACTGACAATTCCAGCGGAGGTGATTAACATCCTCCATGTACATCAGACAATTAGCATCTTCCCTAGAACCCCCGGCCTGGGACCATACTTAGTGGTGCTGAAAAAACGGAAGAATGGTGCTGGCCTCCCCTTTCTTCTGCGTGCACGCGGCCTCCTAGCTGGAGTCCTGGGCCGCAGCAGGTTGTAGAAACGGAGGGAGTTTCGCTTTGGCTGCTTCTGGACAGGACAATGGTGGTTCCTATAATCAGCTAACCCGGTTCATGCAACTTCAAGTCTTTTGTTCTTAAGCTGAGTAAATAATGCTTTGCGTTCCAGCCCTTTATTTAACGTCATTAATAGCATACCTCAAGACCACATTTTTGGCACTGGGTTAAATGAATGTTTTGTTGAACCCTTCTCATCTGTTAAGGACAGAGATATCTGATGTAATCTCAGTGGTGGTTAAAATAAACGCTGGTGGCTGAGCCCTTGTTTGAAAGCTATTCTTTTTTTTTTTTTAAATATATTTTATTGATTTTTTACAGAGAGGAAGGGAGAGAGACAGAGAGTTAGAAACATCGATGAGAGAGAAACATCGATCAGCTGCCTCCTGCACATCCCCCACTGGGGATGTGCCCGCAACCAAGGCACATGCCCTTGACCGGAATCGAACCAGGGATCTTTCAGTGCGCAGGCCGACGCTCTATCCACTGAGCCAAACCGGTTTCGGCTGAAAGCTATTCTTATAGGCAGGCCCAGCTAACGACGCCTGGCTTGTTGGTCCCGTGCTAGCTGAGCCCCAGGGTCGCATTTGGGAGCCTTCGTCAGGTTTTGTGGACCTTGGCTTCTGGCTTACTCCCCGCACGGTCTGGACAGCAGGTGGACCTCAGCCCAGTGATTTTTGTGGGCTTTTAGGTTAATTAATCAGTCAGATGGGTTCCTAGGTTGAAAAGGCCTTTGCGTCAGGATTGAGCAGAGCCTTAGGAGGAGTCGAATGGCCACTCCATTCCCACTCTATCCTCTCCATCCAGGTCTTTCTTCCATCCATCCTTCTGTCCACCCAGGACTTCTCAGACTGCAGGGTCGGGGACATGTTGGGGACCATCTTGGCTGTAAGAAATATCTAGATAGACTAAGCCAACAGTTTTAGAAAAAATTTTGTTCTTGTATTTAGTTTTCATTTTTCTTCTTCTCTTCTTTAGGATTGTCTCGTAGCAGAAATGGAGGATAAAGTTCTATCCGTAGTAAGTATACGTTCTCCAAGTTACTGCAAAATTCCCTTTCCCCAAACAGTGAGAATTACAGGAATTAAAGCAAATGCATTGTGGTCCGTTACTTCAGGATATACTTTGAAATACTGGCTTTCGGGATATGGGTCTATTCATGTAGATGGAAAGGGAAGAATAAAAGTTACTTAACAACAAGACCAACTACTGTGCAAATTCCTGTGCTGAACTTGGATATATTGGGATCTCTCTTCTGCTTTTTGTTTTTTCCTATGAACATTTCATCAGTGTGCAGTTTTACTTAAATGGATGGCTAGCCTGTTAATCAGGGTGAAACTGATCTGCCGATTTTACTTGAGGACGGTTTTGATTTAAAAAAAAAAATTCTTGGCAAAAGCCTTCTGATGCGGGGGATGTACTGTGGCTGTTTAATGGCATTTTGTAACTATTCATCATCGTTTCCTCCTTTTGACATGAGCTAGCCTGTGCTCTTTTGATAAGGCCTTGCTCCTACTGATGTTGAGGAATTTAGCAGTGAAACTGCTATAAATATATTTTCCATAAATAGGGAGGCTAAACAAATTGGAGGAATTAAAAAAGTGTCGCTTGTTGGATTCTCCCCCTTGGAAAAAAAAATCACTCTTTGGAATTTCCTGGTTGTTTTGGTTGTTTAATTTTGAAAGGTTAGATGGATCTGACGGGGGGGAGTGACCACATGTGCCCATTGTGATTTCTACACGGAGACCGCTGACTAGGGACCCTCACATTGACTCCAGAATTTCGCTGTCAGTGATGAGCATCCAAAGAATGCGAGCATCACCATCGTCAGAAAAGATCATGGACCTGAATTTAAAACACAAAAACTATAAAACTCCTGGAAAAGGAACAGGAGACTCGTTCTAGGTGGCCCGAGGTTTGGTGACGAGCTTTGAGGTACAACACCAAAAGCATGAACCATGGAAGACAAATTGAGGCGCTTAGACTTCATTAACATTTAAAACTCTGCTCCATGAAATGCAGTAAGAGAAGGAAAAGATAAGTTCCAGACCGGAAAAAATGTTTTAAGAACACATATCAGATCGGGGAGTTGGATCCAAAATATACAAAGAACCCTCAAACCTCAGTAATAAGAAAACAAACAACACAGTTAAAAAGGGGGCAAAAGATCTGAGCAGACACCTCATCAGAAAAGATGTACGGCTGGCAAGGAAGCATCGGGAGAGATGTCCAACATCACCTCTCATCAGGGAACCGAATTAAAGCAAGACTCCGCTGTACCCTGAGTAGAATAACTAAAGTTCAAAACACGACACCACCAGACGGTGGCAAGAACGTGGAGCAACAGGAACCCTCACCCGTTGCTGTGGGAATGCAACATGCTCCAGCATTTTGGGAACAGCTGGCAGCTTCTTACAAAATTAAACATACTCTTAACCCTGTGATCTAGCAGTTGCAATTCTAGGTATTTATCTGAAAGAATGAAACACATATCTACAAAAACTTGCACAGAATGTTATAGCAGCTTGGTTCATAAATGCCCAAACTTGGAAGCAACCAAGACGTCCTGCAGTAGCTGAACGGATAAACTGTGGTCCATCCACACAATTTATTGCTGAGGAGTATTTGGCAATAAAAAGCCATGAGCTCTCAAGCCACGAAGAGATGTGGAGAGACCTTAAATGCATGTTACTAAATGCAAGAAGCCAGTCTGAGAAGGCTACATGCTGTATAATTATAACTATTTGACATTCTGGAAATGACAAAACCATGGAGACTAAAAAGATCAGTGATGGCCAGGGATTCATGATGGGGGAGGGGGAGAGAGGTGACGAGGTGGAGCACAGGGGATTTTGGGGGCAGAGAAACTATTCTGTATGATATTGTCATGATGGATACAGGATACTATACAGTTGTCAAAACCCATAGACCTGTACAGCACAAAAGAGAACCCCGTGTCAACTATGGACTTCAGTTCATCATAATCTCTCAGTATTGGTTAATCAACTGCAACAAATGTAACACTGATGCAAGATGTTAACGATATCTTGTTATTATTAATTACACTATAATAATATGACGATTGGAAACTGGGTGGAAAAGAAAGTATAGGGGAACTCTGCACTTTCTGTTCAGTTTTTCTGTAAACCGAGAACTGCTTTAAAAGACAAAACTGATGAAAATACAACAGGCGCAGGTAAAAAGACTAGACCCTTGTCAATATTTGGTATGCAGAGAATGTGAATGATCACTAAAAAGTTATAGAGGGCTGGGAATCGATGATTCTCAGCCTGCCAGCTGGTGCCTGAGTGGCTGTAAATGAGATAATAGGAAAGCTGCCCTTTTGAGACAGAGCTACATTCCCACAGATGCTGATAAACATGGAGTTAAAGTGCCATGCGTTCATGGAGCGGTTGTGGAAATGATTGCCGGCCAGAGCTGAAGGTGATAGGCGAAGTGCATTGCTTTAAAATTCAACTCCAGATAAACCTGGTTAATGATTGAGCCTTTCCTGACACTTTGCCTCTCCAACTCCAGGTCAAGGTTTTGAATGGCATCTGTGACAAAACAATCCGCTCTACCACGGACCCTGTCATGAGCCAGTGTGCGTGCCTGGAGGAAGTCCACCTGCCGAACGTCAGACCCGGGGAAGGCCTGGTAAGCACGCCGACAGCAGTCACACGCCATCATGTGTGTGACTTGCCCCCTTGCTTTCACTATCGATAGAATTCAATTAGACCGCCTCCCGTCATGTCGCTAGGAATTTGCCATCTTCACCTGTTTGGTAGGTTTTGTGGCTTTGATTAAAAATAAGATCTGACGTTGGGTGGTGGGCACATGGTGCAATATACAGATTTGTAGCATCGAAATCCACACATGTTCATGTGGACCAATCTCACCCCAATCCATTAAAGACGTAAAATTTAAAAAATAAAAATAAATAAGGTTTAAAACTGTCCACTCAGACCTTGAAGGGATTGTCTCCACAGCGTCACTTTGAGGACTTAGCACTGCAGGGACGTAGAAAACAGTTGCACAGAGGAAAGCTGGTCTCTGGGTGCAGAGCAGCGTGTGCTCCGCAAGTGTCAGCGCTCAGGATAGAGGAGAGGAGGCTGCTTGGAAGGAGTGACTCTTAAGAAAACACTCAGAAATGCTTCACTGGTCATGTCTGAGCGCTGTAACACCAGGCCCCGAGAATACACACAGGCAGATGCCTCGCTACCTAGCTCAGCGCCTGGACACCTGGATTGCCCGGTCCCTGGCATGCAGCCCATGCGATTAACATGCTGAAGTTTAAGTGAAGAAACTGTGAGGCCCATTGGTGAGCTTAGAGGCTTTCGGTCAGGGTTTAACACCAGCCCGCAAATGATTTAACCTCTTTACATGGCAGTTTCCTCCTCGGTCAAAAGAGAATAATAATAACAGGGTTGTGGAAAGCATTAAGTCAGATGATGGCTGCTGAGTGCCAGATGCTGGACACATAGTACAGGTGCAGTGGTTGGTGGCTGTGGCTACTGTAGCTGCTGTGGAGGGGGAGGAGGAGGAGTAGAATGGGGAGGAGCAGGTGGAGGAGGGAGAGGAGGAGGAGGAGGGAGAGTGCCTAGCAGCTATGTGGAGATATCAAGGCAGTCTCTGCTCTCAGACAGAAAACCAAAGAGCAACCCAGTGTCGACAAGCCCTCGTTCTCAGTAAGTAGAACTATGTGTGCGGAGACTGCGCGGCTTCAGAGTGAATGGTGGATTATAACAGACCGGGCAGGAAGGCTTCTTTGGGGGAGTTTACAAATACATGAGGCGGAGAAATGGCCTGAGTGGGCAGAAATGGAGCTGCCATTTCAGACAGTAAAGTTATAGCAATGCTCTGGGCGGAGGAGTACCGCATGTGGGGAGAAGCTGCTCACTCTGGGGATGAAAGCGACCAGAAAGGAGAGGAGTGGGGAGAACACTGAAGGTGTCATATTTGAGGAGGTTCTCATTGGAGAGGGTGTGGGTGGCCGAAGAGGGCGAGTTCAGAGTCAAAATGACTTCTTGGGAGGATCTACGCTATTGTGGTATTGATACCTATTTGAGCCACTACTCTTTGCCCAATTAACTTTCTGCTCTCTTTCCCCATCTTATAAAAGCTCATAGCCCAACCGGTGTGGCTCAGTGGTTGAGCATCAGCCTGTGAACCAGAAGGTCACGGTTCGATTCCCTGTCAGACCACATGCCCGGGTTGCAGGCTCGATCCCCATTGAGGGCATGCAGACAACCAGTGATTCTTCTCTCATCATTGATGTTTCTCTCTCTCTCTCTCTCTCTCTCTCTCTCTCTCTCTCTCTTTCTCCTCTCTCTCTCTCTCACTCCCCCTCCCTCCCTTCCTCTCTGAAGTCAATATAATCAATAAAAGTATATTTTTTAAAAAGTTCAATGAACATTTTTTTATATCTGACACGTCAAACTGCAGAAACGTGTCCTCGATGACATGGCAAATTCACTTCTGAGTGTGCCTCGCAGGCCCTTTAGGAAGGAGTGCATGTATCTTAAAAACAGAAGGGTGCCTGCTTCTATTTACTTCCTCTGCAGTGCTGCTGGTAACCATCTTCGTTCATAATCCTGGTCTGGGTTGTTAGTGGCTTGAGTAAGTCCCCTGCCACGACTGCTGATCTCAAATGTAACGGACTATATTGTGTCGCCAGACAAAGAGGTGGTCAGGAGAGAGCAGTCCTCGTTTGAAAGGCCTCATTCATGCTGCGGGGCTGAGAAGATTCCTTCCAAGTCCCCAGAGCTGTGGCAAAATTCGGGGTGCCTGGGGCACAAGCGACAGCATGAAAGAGATGCCGCTTCCCATGGCTTTCATGAGTGTTTCGGTTGGCTTGGCTGTCCTTCGCGGCTCTCAGGGTCGTGTTTCACAATGTTTCAGGAGGCTTAACAATGAGTATTGTTCTGCAGGGACTGCCTTTAATGTTTGATAAGCTCAAGTCCCACTTGGGGCTGTATTTCTGAATGTTAATATATCTGTGACTCCCTCTAGGGCATGTACATCAAATCGACCTACGATGGACTGCACGTGATCACTGGAACCACGGAGAACGTAAGTGCCTGTCCGTGAAATGGAAGAGCTATTGGATGTTTAAACCAATTAGACACAGAGACCCACGCTTTTCATTCGAATGTGTGTTATCTGTAGGGAGGGTGTGGGTGCCCGTGTTGCTTATTTCTGTTGCTAGTACACACTGCTTATCACCAGCTGCTGTCAATTTATTATTTAAATTGCCCTTTATTACTCTTGTTCATGTACCTTGCCCAGTTTCTACCCCCGCCCCCTTGTGTTAAGTATTCCTTTTGCACCCTGGAAGTGTTCATGCATGAATACAAAAACAATGATCTCTTTGCTGTCGAGAATCACTCAACAGAATTGGTAAGCAGATGTGTAAAATATGGTGTGTTTTTTTGGTTCAGTGGAATTTATGTGTCACCAAAGCAACTATTTTGGGATGTTTGCATGACAGATTCTTTTTGTAGAGTTGTATTTCATAATATTTGGCATGATAATGCAAAT
>NW_006286246.1:291802-295741 GCF_000327345.1 Myotis davidii | reverse complement strand
CCCCCCCCGCCCCTCCACAGCCTTTGAATAGAAAGAGCAAGGCTATTTCTACTGCAAGAGACTTTGTACACTGTCATCTTTCTTTTGGAAATTCTGCTACATGAATGGTATTTCTTTATAGCCCTTCAAACATTTTGAATTTGTGAGAAGTAGAGCTAAGTGAATGCTTTTTTTTTTTTTTTTTTTTTTTTTGTGGCAACCTATAATATGGCTAGCATTTAAATGACATTGATATGAAACTTAGAGTGTTTGACTAGCTTCCAGGATCTGTGTAAAGGAAGCCTGTGTCTGTGGAATTAATCTACTGTTTAATCAACTAAGACAAGAGGAAATGATTTCTTAAAATAAAAGAAGTTTGGTACCGACTTTCTAATCTGGTGAAAATATGTGTTGAATTTAGAGCTTCAGCTGCTAGGTCTTTTGATAAAATAAAATGGCATGAACTTTGATGAGAGTTTGTGACACACAGTTGATTTTTGTAGTAAGAAAATGACATTGCTTAAGGCAGTCAATGAATTATAGATAAATTGTGTGGTTCTGGCAGATGGAAAAGTAGAAGATGATAGTGTCTTTAAGCATTCTCTGTTGAGCTATACTGAGAACCACTGGGAGGTTTTTTTTATTATTGAATGAGAGATATGGGAAGGGGAAGAGAGAGAGATAGAGATAGATAGATAGATAGATAGATAGATAGATAGATAGATAGAGGCATTGATTTGTTATTCCACCTATTAATACATTCATTGGTTGATGAGGCTTGCTTGCTTCAGTGACGGAGGACTCCAACATTCCCCGCCTGCCACTGCAGGCCTCTGAGTGGGCAGTTTGAACATTGTAACAAATATAGAGTTAAAAAAAAACTCCAGAAACCTGCTTTCAGCTAGGAGGTTTTTTTTTTTTATTGAATGAGAGATATGGGAAGGGGAAGAGAGAGAGATAGAGATAGATAGATAGATAGATAGATAGATAGATAGATAGATAGATAGAGGCATTGATTTGTTATTCCACCTATTAATACATTCATTGGTTGACTCTTGTATGGGCCCTGATCAGAGGTCTAGCCTGAAACATTGGCATATCGGAACGACACTCTGCCCAGCCGGGGCATCACTAGGAATTTTTATACCACCTCACCTGATAGGCAATAACAGTACTGCTTTTGGGCTGGGGAGGGTGCAAAAGAAAAAAATGCATAAGGATTACGCAGTTTGTCTCTTATCTTCATCTGGCATTTTGTATATTTCAGCTGCAACATGACAAGAATATATTTGTGTACCGCTCAGTGCGTTGTTTTAGGGTTGGATGGATTCAGAAGGACAGTGAATGTTATTTCAGTTTTTTGAGGTGAAGTTTTGCACTGGCGATCTGGTGATTGAATTAACAACCAGACCTGTGTGGTTCCAAATTCTCTCTGGTCTTGAAGCCATTTCAATCTTAGATATATGTGTAGAACACTGTAACATTTTTTCAGAAGGCACACAGATTTTTTGTCTTCAAAATGCACCCCCCTTTTGTTTGAAGAATGAGAGTTGAATGGGAGACTAAATAAGTTGCTTTTGAACCAAAGGAAACGTCAAATGTCATGATACATTTCCTAGAATTCCTACCAGACTCATAAGATTGGATGAGTGATTCAGGGTAGTTGATCCAAGTCATCCAGAGAGAGGTGGTTTCCATCCAGCTAAAGGTAAAAAAAAAAAAATGAACACTTGTCTTATCCTATTTGGTAATCCATTTGAGAACGTCATTCATTCTTTCAGACATTTAGCCATATTCACTGAGTTCCTGGAATGTGCTGAGCACTCGCTAAGACTTGTAGATGAGGGTGGGAGGTTAGGTAAGAGTCCACTGCTCATGGGCTTAATCTGGATATTTTACCGTTCATGCTGGATGAAAATGCCAGCCATGGGTCAGCTTTCCAGCTGTCACTTAAGCTCTCAGTCAGAATGTCTTCATGGAAGCCTGTGGTGGGTGGTAGTGGGCAGAAATCAGCCACTGTGTTGCCAAACCCATGCTTTCCATAGTCCTCTACCTTGGACTCCAGGCTGAAGCAATGCCAGGGGCCATCTCAGTCCCCCAGTCCTCCCCACCCCCCACCCCCCCGCTTTTTTTTGGAGGTTATCTGAGAAGCCACTATAATTTTTCCAAGGTCAGACTAAACAGTATCTAGTGATTCTCTATCAGGCTTCTTTTATGATGTTGGTCAAAACCTTTACAGGAGTCTTGACATACTCCTGCCCCCCCTGACCCCCTGAGATGAGGTGGGCATTAGATTAGCTTCTGAAGAATGGATACATTCTTCTTCAGGCCATCACCCGTCTGCCGCAAACCAGAACAAGCATCGCTTTTCAGCAGCCCGCCTCCTGGTGAAGATAGGCAAGGGCTGTTGCCCTGGGGAGACTTTTGGTATCGGGCTCTCTCTTTACCAGTGTTCTGCCAAGCACAGCCCTTAATCACTTGGTAGGTCATTTGAGAAATGAATGCGTGGAGATCCTTAGCAAGGGGAGTCAATTCAGGACATTGGCTTGTTTTTCTAAGATTGCACATCTGTAGACAGGGGCTCCCTGGCCTCAAGGCCATCTGTTATAATGTGATGCTTACCTTAAAGGAATCTTAGCCCAGGAGGATGAACTGGAAAAGTGGGTCTGTCGCGGTGGGTTAAGCACCTGACACACAGGGCAAGAAGGAGCATTGACACGTGCATTTATTTTTAATTCCCTCAGAGAGAGATTGGAGTGAGGCCAACTCCCTCTGCTCTCCACGATGCTAGTCTCCCAGGTGAGGCGCTGCTGGTTGGCATGGCAGCACGTTAAATGTTTTTTACAAACAACAGTCACACCCGTGCGTTGTGTTGGACCTAAATGAATCAAAGGGAATGTTTCCTCAGTTTCATGCTGCTTTTGCTCATTTCTTGTTGAGCCTGTCACAACAGTTGAGTGAGAAAATGAGGCAAGTGTGTCTTGAGTTTAGTTCAGAAGCCCCATTCCCCGCCCTGTTCAGAGGTGCTATTTTTTTTAATTTTTATTTTTTTTAAAGGAGATTTGTAAATTGTTGGCGATTCAACCAGTTATATAAGGTACCAAATAAAATACTCTGACCTAGACAACATTTGACTATCATTTGAAATCAAAGGCTTATCTTTTCCTTCTCTTTTGTTCATATAATATATCTTTTTTTTAAAAAAAATATGTTGGTATTTTTTTAATTGATTTCAGAGAGAGGAAGGGAGAGGAAGAAAGAGTAGAAACATTAATGATGAGAGAGAATTACTGATCAGCTGCCTCCTGCATGCTCCTTTGCCTCCTACTTGCTCCTTACTGGGGATAAAGCCCGCAACTCAGGAGGCATGGGCCCGAACCAGGAATTGAATGCAGCTGCCTCCTGCATGCTCCTTTGCCTCCTACATGCTCCTTTGCCTCCTACATGCTCCTTACTGGGGATAAAGCCCGCACACAACTCAGGCATGCGCCCGAACCAGGAATCGAATCGAGACCTCTTGGCTCATGGGTTGATGCTCAACCACTGAGTCACACCAGCCAGGCCATATAATATATTTTAATTATAAATGATTCTAGTTCAATTAGGGTTGATGCTCAACCACTGAGTCACACCAGCCATATATTATATTTTAATTATAAACGATTCTAGTTCAATTCAATGAGCAAAAATACTATGGCCAAAATATTTTACAAGTAGATTAATCAATATATCTATATGTACACACATGTGAATATATCTATATTTGCAAATTTTTAATAAACTATTATTTGGCAAAACAAAGTCTGGAAGTTTGTTTTGACACCTGAAGTGTGTTTATTTTGAATTCAATCTAAAAATGAAAAGAATTTAAACTTGTTGTCTCTGACAAATTTTTCTCTTGTCACCGTCTTTCTATTCTAATACCACTGTGACAACCTGTAAAACAAGGTAGGAACAATA
>NW_006286246.1:290690-291766 GCF_000327345.1 Myotis davidii | reverse complement strand
TGATGTAGATGCAGGGAACACATTTACACCGTGTGATAAATTTCTTGAGAAAATTATATTTCCATTGCTCATTGTCTACAGAAGAAAGAAGGAGGAGGAAGTAAAAGCAGAAAGAAATATAAAGCTTAAAAAAATAAGACGCGTCTCTCTGTTTGTTTCTAATAGTCTCCTGCAGACAGATCCCAGAAGATTCATGCTGGCGATGAAGTCATTCAGGTTAATCGGCAAACTGTGGTGAGTTTTTCACTGTGAATTAAGACTTAATGTTCCCCTCTAGGACTTTTAACTAAATCCAGAGCTGTTGTGCTTGAATTTTTAAAATTTTCACTTTATATCCCATTTTCCATCATTTTAAGTAGTGCTAAGATGGACATATTCGTTTCAGCCTATTTGTACCTATTTGCTCACCAATGTGCCTCTATCCTTGAGACACATTCATAGATTTTTTAAATTAATTAATTAATTTATTTATTTGGCCTTATTTCTGAGTGAGTCCCCTCTCTTCATTTTCTGTCTTTGAAGGTGGGGTGGCAGCTAAAAAACCTGGTGAAGAAATTGAGGGAGAATCCCACCGGAGTCGTGTTACTGCTGAAGAAGCGGCCCACGGGTTCCTTCCACTTCACCCCCGCGCCCCTGAAAAACCTGCGCTGGAAGCCGCCTCTGGTGCAGGTATGTGGTCCGTTCCCACTGGCGGGGTGAGCCTTCGCCTGGTGGCAGCGCCTGGACAGTGCTAAGTGTCTGAGTTGTCCCCAAAAAAAGATGAGAATTGGGAGGAGCGTGGTGTCAGGAGTCTGAGCATGCTCCTGTAACGCTGCCTATGTGAAAATGCACAGTCTGGCTTTGCACCGAACAGTGCAGTAGCCACTGGCCACGTGTGACTATTTAGCTATAATTAACCGCCCGGTTCCTCCGGCTCACTGGCCACATTTCAGGAGTTTGGGAGACACCTGTGGCTGGGGCTGCCTTCGCTGCACCAAGTTCATTCTCTGCCCTCTCTCTCACTTTCAGTGCACACTGATGTAAGGTTTCCAGTTTCAAGGCTAACCTTAGAGAAACCAGGTGGGGCTGAGGCCGGG
>NW_006286246.1:272068-290581 GCF_000327345.1 Myotis davidii | reverse complement strand
GCATAGTGGCCATTTTTATTAGTGATTTTTTAAAAATATATTTTATTGGTTTTTTACAGAGAGGAAGGGTGAGGGATAGAGAGTTAGAAACATTGATGAGAGAGAAACATCAACCAGCTGCCTCCTACACACCTCCCACTGGGGATGTGCCCGCAACCAAGGTACATGCCCTTGACCGGAATCGAACCTGGGACCTTTCAGTCCGCAGGCCGACGCTCTATCCACTGAGCCAAACCGGTTTGGCCCTTTGCTCTTTTCTAAGATTAGGATGGCAATTTGTATGTAACTGATTTTTTGCCAAATCTTCAACTGGAAGGAACAGTAGTAATCTCAAGCCGTCCATTTGGACACTTGGTGATGCACAGAGCACTGGGAGTGCATTTACTGTGTTCCTTGTGTGTGTGTGTGTGTGTGTGTGTGCGCGTGTGTGTTGTGTGTGGTGGTAAATAACAGGACGTGGAGAGTGGAGCAAGGAGGGGCATAGAATTGAAATCTCTTCTTAAGTCATAAGTGAACATATCAACCACACCCCTGATGCTTCTGTGTGCACTGCTCAGTCCAAGGTGTAACATCTTTCAATTTTGGGGGGATTCTCAGAAAGTGGTACATGACATCTCAGAGGTCTTCCTTCATCAGTGGCAGATGATGGGGTGACTGCCAGCTACTGGTTACCCAGAACAGAAGTCGAGCTCTGAAGAAGGGGAGAGAGGGGTGGGCCGGGTGGGTAAGGCACACTTCCCTTGGAGGTGGGAGCACTCTGGAGCCTGGGACGCCAGGCGGGGTTTGGCAGATGGGAGGGCATGTCCTAGAGGAGACTAACGCCGTTGTTGAGGCACACCCACAGATGCCATCGGGGAAGGGTGTGTCCTACACAAGGTTTCCTAGAAGCAGAATGTGTGACAGATGCTTGTGAAACTGATTTCTGAGGACATGTGCTTCAGGTGAGGGAGGAAGGCAGGGAGATAAGGAGCAGGAAGCCAGCAAGGTGGCGCCTCAGGTACAGCCTAGCCTCGGCCTGTTATAGAGGTGGAACCACAGAGCCACCGGCTCCTGTAGCTGTGCCCAGAAGGGGAGCTGCCAGCCGAGGGCTATTCTCCAGAGAAGGGGACAGCTTTTAGCAGCCAACTCATGGCAGCTGGGCCTGCTGGGCCTGTGGGTATATGGGCACCACAGCCCTCCTGCAGGAGTGTGTGATGAGACATGCCCCTCACCCCTGCCAGGTAGTGTGACAGGTGGGGGGGAAGACCATATTCACATAACTTTTATTACAGTACTAGAGGCCCGGTGCATGACATTCATGCACTGGGGGGGGGGCAGGGGGGTCCCACAGACCGGCCTGTGCCCTCTCGCAGTCCAGGACCCCTTGGGGGATGTCTGCCTGCCAGCTTAGGCCCGCTCCCTGGGAGCTGGCAGGCGAACATCCCCCTTGGGGTCCTTAGAGCTGCCTTAGAGGCAGGAGAGGCTCCCACCACCTCTGCTGCACTCACCATCCATTAACCCGGCTTCTGGCTGAGCAGTGCTCCCCCTGTGGGAGCGCACTGACCACCAGTGGGCAGCTCCTGCATTGAGCGTCTGCCCCCTGGTGGTCAGTGCTTGTCATAGCACCAGTCGTTCCACCGTTCATTTGATTGCATATTAGGTTTTTATTATATAGGATATTGTTCTAGTTTATTATTACTTATTGTTATTAATCTATTACTGTGCCTAAATTAAACTTTTCATAGGTATGCATGTATGGAACAACTAGTCTACATAGGGTTCGGTACTGCCCAAGGTTTCAGACATCTACTGCGGGTCCTGGAAAATAGCCTCCTGCATAGACAGGATGGCACCCAGATTGTCTGAGTTCGAAGCTCACGCTCCCAGTCAACGATAACATAGTTAGCGATTTGTATTCACTCACTTGTCCAATCCCCCTGCCACCCTGTGCAAGAGGTGCTGTCAGTATAGCTGTTTCAGAGGAGGGATCGAGGGCCTGGGCGGTTACATTATTTGCTCAGAGCTAGGATTTTAACCCAGGCACCCGGTTTGCGAACCTGTGTCTCACTAAGCACCTAGTCTTTCGGGACTCCTAGTGAATGGTGAGTGTCTCAGAGAAAAAGCAAGCTGAATGCTGCTAACAGCTGCCAGCACGCACCGACCTGGCGACCTTGTTACCCGGGGTGGGGCGTGGGGGAAGGTGGTGCTGGCTTTGGGGAGGGGAGACGCGTGCCAAGAGCAGTCTCGGGGGTAACCTCTGCCCTGTGCACCTGCTCCTGTTCCAGACCTCGCCTCCGCCCACCACGTCGCAGTCTCCTGAGAGCACCATGGACACTTCGCTGAAGAAAGAAAAGCCGGCCATCCTGGACCTGTACATCCCCCCGCCGCCGGCTGTGCCCTACTCTCCCAGGTAGGTCCCTGTCCGTGCGTGTGGTTCGCATGCCACCTGTTCGTGGAGAGTCTGGGTGGGTGTGAAGATCATGAGAAGAAACATTGCCGAATTCCATGTGACAGGGCTGAGTCTTAAAATTGCAGTTCAAGAGTGCGACCCTAGGAGTGGGGGCTAGGGGATGGGGATAGGGGGTGGATGAAGGTGGTCACAGGTGCAAGCTTGCTGTTATAAATAAGCCCTGACCTGGCCGGGTGGCTCAGTCGGTTGGAGCCCTTGTCCAAAAGGTGGTGGGTTCAGTTTCCCATCAAGGGCATGTACCTAGCCCTGGCTGGTTTGGCTCAGGAGAGAAAGCATCAGCCTGCACACCTAAGGGCCCTGGGTTCCATTCCTGCACGGGCACATGCCTGGTTGCCGGCTCAGTCCCCAGTAGGGGGTGTGCAGGAGGCAGCCGATCAATGATTCTTTTTCATCATTGATGTTTCTATCTCTCTCTCCCTCTCCCTTCTTCTCTGAATCTATAAAAAAATATATATTTTTTAAAAAGGGCACATACCTAGTTTTCAGGCTTGATTTCTCGTTAGGGCAGGTATGGGAGGCAACCAACTGATTGGTGTTTCTCTTTCACATTGATGTTTCTTTCTCTCTCCCTCCCTCTCTCTATTCCTCTCCCTTCCTCCCTCCCTCCCTTTCTTCCATCCTCTCTCTCTAAAATTCATAAATAAATATCCTCCTTTTTTTAAAAAAAAATAAGTCCTGGAATGTAATGTACAGGATGGTGACTAATTTCCAATAATGTCATCTTGTATATGCAAGTTGCTGAGGGAGTAGGTCTTAAAATCTCTCATTACAAGAAAAGAATGTGTAACTGTGTGAGGTAATGGATGTTATTTAAACTTATTGCGGTGATCATTCCCCCCCCTCTCCCCCCCACCCTGAAATCCTTATGTTCTACACCTTAAACTAATACAATATTACGTCAATTATACTTTGATAGAACGGGGGGTGCTGTGATTCTTAGGGGGAAGTGTAGGGACAGACCCAGGTTTCAGGGCCCTTGTCACTTTGCAGTTGGGTGGGGAAGGGGCTCCTCACAGAAGTATGTGCTCTTGGGAATGCACTGTTCTGGCTCCTCCCTGGACGTTGGGAGGGGGTGTTCGGGGTTCCCTGAAGCCGAAGTTTCATGAACTACATGGTAAATTCATCTCTGGGGAAGAAGGTAATAGATATTTCTGGGACATTAACTATAGTCACAGCTTTATTTTGCTGAGAGAGGTGTGTTCTTCATGGCACTTAAAAAATATGGATGTAGGTGTGTGTGGATGAACTCTGTTTGCACATACCTGTGTGCATGTGTGTGTCTATTATAAATTCTTAAAGCTCATTGCTTTATAATGGCTGTCTTAAATGTTGTATGATATAACGAGGATGGTCATACTCGATATTATATAGGGGGTGATTTAGGTATAAAATACAGGCTTATTTATGTCAACTTACATATTTGCATATGTTGGTAAACCTCGAGAACCTGGCCCATTCATTCAGTATACATTTACTTAGTGTCAGGCCTGGGTTACCATTTGCACAAAACAGATGTAGTTCCTGCCCGCCCCCCCACCCCCAGACAACGGCCAATGGCTCAGTCAGCTGTTCTAGAATCAATTGAGAAATATGTAATTATGCTATAATATTTCCTAAGACAAAGTTTGGGTTGAACTTAGGGTGATGTTTTACTTTATATTAGAGTTTTTCACTTATTTCTTTCTTCTTTTCTTTTTTTGGTAAGCTAAACTATTTGCTTCCATTGTATTTGCTCCTGGCACAAAGAAGAATTAATGTCATTTTCCTCTTCTTTGAGTCTTGGTTTGCCTAGAACGTATTATAGCATGTAGAGCAGTCGCCGTAGGTGATCAGGGCTTTCTGGTTGGGAGATAGGACTCTTCCTTGTAGACAAAGACTGGAGTCATGTGGCCATGGATCCTGCGTGTGTTTAGAGCAACAGGCAGTTGCCTTTGCATATGCAAAACACAGGAGTGTCACTGATGGTCAGTGTGTGGGCTGTTGAAACTGTAGGAAGGACACCCCCCCTCTAACTCCCAACCCTGAGTGTTCTTGTCTGGTTCTCAGTGACTGGTCACAGGGCAGTGGTAAGACAGAGGGCGATGTATATAGTGAGCAGGAAGAGGAGCTAGGGCTTTTAATCTACTTGGGGAGGCACATATGCATGCGTGCCCCCCCTCCCCCAACACATGTCATTAATGAAGGATATTTTCTGAGGCATGAAGAATGCAGATGGTTACAGAGAGTGAGGGGTGAGTCATGGAAGCTTTGTGAATGGGAAGTTCTAGTCCAGGTTGAAAAGTGTGGAAGGAGACAGATTCGTGGGGGCAGGGGCACACAGGCAGCTGGCTCACGGGGGACACCGCCCTGACTAGGCTGATCTTCGGACGGTTTTGGACTCAGTTGATTCTGTATTTTGTCTGGTACTTTTTTACAGGGATCACCTAGTGGGATTTACTAAATGCAAAACATGTAACCAGCTGGTCACTTGGACACATGAAAATTAATTTCAACTTTTAATATAAGCTGACATTTAGAAAGAATGAAGTTGCAATCGAAGATCCAGCGCTTGCCAGTTCCCGTACTTGGTTCGGGAAATAGACACTCTCCGCTGGGGGGCTATAAAGGGCCCTTTGTGTCTTTTGACAGAATTTTCAAATCTAACAGCTCCATGCACAGCAAGTGCCTTTTTACCTGGCTCTTGGCAAAGACACTGCGCTGGGCATGAGAGAAAGGGCTCCACAGGTCCCATCTGAACCCGAGATTCCTGTAGTGAGTGGTGACCCAGTGATAGGACAGGTGTTCACGGAAGCCGGAGCCCTCTTTCCAAAGGTACACGTGTACCGTTTGCACACATATGAAAAACATGTATTTTCCCTTATTTAAATAGGAGGATCATGATATTTGCCTTTATTGAATAGGGCCTCTATGTATTTGAGAGACAACTGGGATTGGAAAAGCCACGCTTTTCCCCCAGTGGAAAGGTGGTTGGCACCTCCTATGGGCGCCTCCTGTAAGCGGCTCTTTGTAATCCAGTGCATGACCCCCCACTGCCTCGCAGGAACGAGAACGGGAGCTTCGTTTACGGAGGCCTCAGCAAGTGTAAGCGGCCGGCGCCCGGCCCCAAGGGCTCTGAGTCCCCGAATTCCTTCTTGGACCAGGAGAGCAGGAGGCGGAGGTTCACCATCGCCGACTCCGACCAGCTGCCTGGGTATTCGGTTGAAACCAACATTCTGCCCACAAAAATGAGGCAGAAAACACCGTCCTATGGTAAGTGTCTGTGTGTTTGGTGCTGCTCTTCTCTTCCCCACCCCCTCCTCGTTAGGGATGGCTGGCTGGATTTGGCAGACGCTGGGGGGAATCTGAGGAAAGCATAAACCTCAATGTAATTCCAAGTATGAGGCCTTTATTCCTTCCTCCAAAGCGCAGCCTTGTTGAGTCATCGCTCCGCTTGGCATCCAAGCCTGGTGGGTGAGATCACGTTCCAGTTTTACATCTCAGAGCTTGGGTTTTAGCTGCGGAGTGGCTCCGCCCTGTGCACCCACAGCCTCAAGTTCAGCGCCCCCTGTCCCCATGGCTCGCTTTCAGTTATTGTCCTTCCTTTAAAATGTGTGACTGCTTCTGCTTAAGTAAGAGTGATCCTGCAGGGGTGGCGGTTTAGAAAACAAATGAAGGGGGTGATGATTCTCTGAGCCACCCAGTCACCCACTGTCACCTCGCTCCCTCCCACCCCCCCAGGCAAGCCCCGGCCTTTGTCCATGCCGGCGGACGGGAGCTGGATGGGGATCGTGGACCCTTTTGCCAGACCTCGCAGTCATGGGAAGAAAGGTAAGTTTAAGCAAATCACCTCAAATCAGGAATTAGAAGACCCAGGCCCGGATCCCAGGCCTGTTCCTAAGTGTTCTGGGATAACTGGATAGAGGACTTGGCCTTTCTGAGCCCCATCGTCTCATCTATGAAGTCAGGAATGCTGACGACCTCAGACCCCACGTATTTCTAGAATGGCAGAATGATGCCGTCCTGTTAGTGCTTGTGAATCTCCTCCTTAGCAGTGTGCGCTTTGAAGAGGCTGCAGACATTAATGGTCCGGTTTCTAAACAAGTAGAAATAAATTATTCATTATGTAATCTCAGCCTAAATTTTATGATTATTGGAGTCTGTTTGATTTTTCATGAACAAACATGGATTCTCCCCCTCGCCCCCCAAATCCTTCTTGTGTTAGAGGGTACTTACGGTTAGAAAAGCAATTTGTGTTCAGTCCTCCCTATGGGCAGTTACTGGTTGTTGCACTAGTCTTGAGGAAAAGGTTTATAAGTATTCTTATTTTTTTGCCAGTTATATTGGAGTATGTTGGCACTGGTGCAGTGCTAAAACAAAGCAGGTGGCAGGTTGAAGTCCACAGGCTTTAGATGGCAAAGGGAAGGAGAAAAACATTCTGAAAGCCCAACTTTCACAGTAATCGACCCCTGACATCTCCCCGAAACTTGGTAACGTTTGTCACCCGAGTACCCGCATCACCTGGGTTACGCTAACGTGGAAAAGGCAGAAGACACCTGCCTGACGTCCAGGGCACCTCCAGTTACAGGGAAAGTCTGTGGAGCCGTCAGCAGGTGGCAGGCTGTCCTTTGTTTAGATTTTAAAATGTCAACATCTTTCTTGCCGGTCTCTTAGCCTTTGAAGCTTAGATGTGGCCTTTTATTGCCTTTGTCCTGAAAGATGGGGTGAGAGGCGGGGCGGGGAGTGTGAAATCAGTAAATGGAAAACCTACCTGACCCCCGTCCCCACTCCCACATTTTTCTTGTATGATCATGTTGGAATGAAAGGTACAAATAATAGCTTTATTGCGATGGAACTCACATACACCACAATGCTCACCCTGGGGCGGGAGCACCTGAGTGCTCTTCAGGATAGTCCTGGTGTTGTGTGTCCGTCACCATCTCTAATTCCAGCACATTTACCCTCTCGAAAAGCAGCCCTAGGCCTGTGGGCAGCCACGCCCCATTCCTTCCTCCCTCAGCCCCTGGCAACCACTCATCTACGTTCTGTCTCTGCATTTGCTCATTCTGGACGTTTCATATCAAGTGACTCAGACACTATGTGGCTTTTTGACAACGGGCACTTTTTTATAGTAACTTTTGCCCTTCGATTACAAAAGCAAATCAAGTACTGGAAGAACATCTCCAAGGTGCTCAGCTGCATCATGAAACTCGGCATCAGGCGGCTTCCCCAACCTAGGAACCATCAGGTGCAGGTGTCGTGTCCCTTCCAGCTGTTTTCATAGATACAATTATACACTTGGGAAAAGCGTGCAGGGTGGGAGGCAGAGATGTTCACTAACACTATGTAAGCTGAATATTATCTAGAACATTTTTAATAGCTGCATTAGTATTCCATCTCATGGCTACAACACCTATTTATTTAGTATTTGTTGGACATCTAGGTTATTTCTGTTCTTATTCATTCCCCACCCCCATCGTAAACAATGCTTCAGGTAGCACCCTTGTACGGAGATCTTTGCACGTTTTTAGAGGTGGAATTTTATGGTCAAAAGAATGCCAAGTGGCCTGTGTTTGTAGGTTTCTACTCAGTTTCATAATCACCCGTCACCAATCCCAGGGGGGGCTCCTAGGGTGGGATCAGTCTTTCTGCTGGGAACTGTCCCGAGTAGCAGAGCATTAAAATGTTTTGGATTCCCTCCATGAATGGTGAACAGTGCCCGCCCTTCATTCAGGTGACAGCTGTTAACGTGAAAGAAAAACAAGACATTCAAACCCGTAAAGAATTTTTGTGAGTTTATTTGAGCCAAACTGCCGACAGTTGCCGGGAAGCAGTTCTCAACGAATGGGGATAGTGCTCTGGAGAATGGCGGGTTTTCCTCTATGTTTATACATTGCAAGCAAAGGAGGGACGTAGGTGGTCACATGAAATCCATTGGTGATAGACTAGAGAGGCGGCAGAAAGCAAAGAGAGGGGGGAGGGGGAGAGGTCCTCTGGGATTGGATGAAAAGTAAAATGATAGACACATACTTAGGTGGGTGCAGGAAGAATGAACATGATAACAGTGAAGGAATTTGTGGTATCTGTCCTGGTGCCCAGCACATTCGGTTGTGCCCCAAGGGGTCCAGAAAACGGGAGGTTATAAGTCACCCAGACATTTCAAGGGTATGTTATCATAGATGCAAAAAGACAGATAGGCTCAGTTAAGGTAAAGGTTGACCTTGTCAGTGAAGATACCAGCCTAGGACATAACTATCCACCACAACTGCTTTTAGTTAAAGTTTAATTTCAGACCATCCTTTGTGGTTACTTTAGGCCTCTGAGTTTGCAAGACCTCCATGCGGGCCTTCCCTGAGCTTGTCAGGTTTGCATGTGACCCCTTTCGTCCACACATCCAAAGGCACCCCCATTTTTTAATGCTCCTTAGGGGCGCTCTGGCATAGGAACCCTGTTCTAGGAACATGTGCTATGTGCTGCAAGCATCGTGGAAGGACGATGGGGAAGGAGCATGGGGTTAGCAGCTTTCTCTCTTGGTTTCAAGTGAAGTTAGGAAAACCCTTACCTTGGTAATGGAGGGCGGGCTCTCTGTCTCTGCTCTGCCCACCTGTCACCTCTCAGGTGGGAAAGCAGCCCAAACTATGATGGCCCTTGGCCATTTCTACTTTCCACACCCCCAGGGGGTGAGCCTGGCCGTCAGCGAGGCCTCCTAGCCCATCCCGGGGGAGGGCAGGCTGTGGTACCTGCCATCAAAGGGCATCAGAAGGTTGAGTGGGCTTTGGGCCCACCTAGGCGGTGCACGGTCATTTTAATGGACTTGTGGTCTTTGTCTGACAACAGGTGAGGATGCCCTCTGCCGGTATTTCAGTAACGAACGGATCCCGCCGATCATCGAAGAAAGCGCCTCTCCCCCCTACCGGTTCTCCAGGCCCCACACGGAGCGGCAGCTGGTCCGAGGCGCGGACTACATCCGGGGCAGCAGGTGCTACCTCGGCTCGGATCTCCACAGCAGCGCCACCATCCCGTTCCAGGAGGAAGGGACCAAAAAGAAGCCTGCCTCATCGGGGGCCAAGGCCTCGGCCCCGGAGCCGTCCCTGCTGGTCAGCTGGCTCACGCGCCTGAAGCTGTTGACTCACTGAGCCCTGCCCTCGGGGATGCCCCCTCCCGCTCACAAGTGCCTTCCTTCCTAGTGGGCCACCGCTCTGACTTTCATGCACAGTATTATGTAGACACCTTTTGCAGATTCTTTTGTGTGTGGGGTTTTTTTTTTGGAAAATTGTGTGCCACCCTTGTCGGATGGTGGAAGTAAGTGGGTGGGAACCGATCCAGAGGCCCTCGGCGCCGGCCTGTGGAGGCGGAGGGAAGAGATGGGTAGAGTTGGCTTTTCCGGCCTCATTCGAGTCGGAACCCGGAGACACTCTACAACCCAGCCCGCAGCCTCTGCCGGGATTGGGGCAAACGGGAGGACCTGGGGCGTTGTTAGTTTGGGGGCGGGATACAGTCGGTGGCCATGGCCGCACAGATGTATTGGTTTGTGGTCCAACTTCTCCGCCCGAGAAAGCCAGTGGGGAGAACACTTTGGTTTTGCTTGTGCAAGCGCCGTAGCACATGTGTAAGGGTAGCAGCTTTGCCTGGGAGATCACATGACTCGCAGTGTCAGCCGCAGAGCAGAGGTGTGCGGGCAGACGGGTCACCCCGGCTTCACCTCCTGCTCATCCCAGTCTCAGTTCAGGGCGATGGACACAGAAACACGCGGAGAGCGGGCTGGTCACACACAAAGCCCTTTCTACAAGGCCCCGAGGTGTCCTGTTATATGTCACCGTCTTTGAGGGAAGAGAAGCTATAAGGTTTGCTGATAGCCAAAGTCTCCTTAAGAAAACGAAGCAGCAGGACTTAAGTTTGTGAAAGAGACGTCAGTTCGCAGTGTGACCTGTTCAGTGTCATTCTTCCAGAGGAGAACCGACCACCCTTCAATCGGCCACGTTTTGCCGATTAGAAAAACCTCGGCGAGTGTCACGGTCACAAATTTTCAAGTAGCATCAGGTATTTTGGAAAAGTGTGTCTGGGTATTAACTCTTGTGTAAGCTGAATGTATGATATTTTGTTAGAATGGAAAAGTACTATCTTGTTAATTTAAGCGTTTTAAATACAGTTGTATATTTTTCCTACTCGTAGTCACACGGAGTGGAAGTATTTCTGTTTTGCGCCATGCACAAGGCTAACAAAAAAGAGAGTTTGGGGTCGTTTCCGATTTACAAGTGGCTGTTGTGACCACGGGTGCTCCTGTTAAAAAGGAAAATGAACCCTCCCAAGAATTTGGGATTTCCTGGCTTAGAAATGGGGGTGTTGAGGAGGCCTGTGTGAAGTCACATGACATTTGGGGAATTTTCTCAGGTATTGGTAGGCAGAGCTGGTATCCTCCAGCCGGAAATCCACCCCCCACCATATCCCTGAATGGTTTATTTTGCCAAACTTCCTGAAACTCAGTGACTTGGAGATTCCCTGGAGTTAGTGAACATCTTCCCTTTAAAATGGTCTTGGTGGGTGAGGGAAGAACAGCCCTCACCGATTAGAGTGATTGGAATCAATCGGGCGGCCCTGCCAGCCTCTCAGGGTTTCCTGGGGGAGGGGAGGGGTTTGGCAAACCGAGGCCGGAAGAGGCTGGGAGAGTGATTCACCGGCAGCTTCTCAGCACAGTGAGGGCCAAGCCTGGGGGCAGAGGTCTGCTCATGGGCCCGGTGACCAGGAGGGAGCTGTGGGAAAGCCTTGTCCGTTTCACTGTGAGTGTGAGCTGGCGGCATGCCCAGAAAGTGGGGTGGGAACACTTCCGCTCACTCCCTGGGTGTAGGGGCGGACTCTTAGCATTGCAGTGCAGCTCAGTAATGAGTAAAATAGCTGAGGGAAATGGCTCGGGGTCTTCGCTGGAGATGCGCCCCTTTTCTGTGGAGAAAATGCCACTTGTGATCTCTTGACTGTTCTTGAAATGAATTTGCAAACCCAGTCTGAGCTAGGCGGTGCCCAGCTTAGATGGCTGCAGCAGATGTGTTTCAGACTGGCCCCTGGAGGCCCAAGGGAAGGCCAGGGAAGTTCCTGGGTTCTCTACCCTTGGTCAGCCTCTGCAGATTCATTTTTATTTTCACTTGGGGTTTTTCTCTTGAATTGTGTTTAAGAGATAGATGGCTGCTTTAAAAAAGTTTGTATGTGTCTCTACTGTGGAGATATATAAGCAATAGTTTAATACTAACATCTTAGCAACGAATGGAAACTGCTAACCTCAATAGTAACCCGGGTTTATGGTGGACAGGTGTTAACATATGAAGATGCAGAATGACTCTTTTTGACATGATACTTTAAAATAGTGATTTTTTTCAAAATACTACCAAACCAAATTCAACACATGCATCTTTGTATAATAAATATTTATAATATGACCACAATCATTAAATAAAAATCAAAGACGATAAAACCTGTCTTTTCACATAAAAACATCACCCTATTTAAATTCTGAAATGAAATTAGCAGGCACTATAACTGGCCTCTATACACACACATCAATTTAATGTCCTAACTTAAATATAAACGTAGGAAACATAATGCAATAATCATTTTAATACGTAAATGCTCAAACGCAGTTATGTTACAAGGGGCAGTGAAATCATGAAACAAGGGGCATGCTTGGATCTATACGTAAAATCCCCAGGGACGTGGCGTCTGCAGACGCTGACCAGTACAGGCCTGCTGTGCTGGCAGCTCAGTACCAGGAACTGATTGACGTCAGCAACGATTTTCTAAGATGTGGCCAATTCTTGCTAAAGCTCTAGACAAAACAGAAGTCTACAGTAGCGACACCCACAGAGTGCTTCCTGGTGGCTGTTCTAAGTCCTCACAGCTTTATCAGGCGGGTGCCATGGGCTTTCCCCTTTTACATGCCAGGAGTTACCCGAGGGCACCCACCTGATGACAGGTGAGCTGGCGTAAACTCTGAAGCGATCTAGTGCTGGTCCTTGCTCACATTCTCTTTGCTATTTAGGCTTCCCTCATCATACCGAATATTCTGATTACGTGCCTGAAAAACCCAACACATACTAAAACGGGGCTAAGAATTCCCTGTGTTTATAGAGAAAATCAGAGTATAGCCCCCAATAAATCTAAGCTGGGTTTCCGGCCACATCAATATTTGGGGGGGGGGGCAATTAAACATTGTGCTGACGGGGGACCCGTCTTTGTTGTGAGGGTCTAGCGCCCAGGACCGGTGCAGTACCCATGCTCCATTGGTCACGCAGCTCGTGGCTCTCGCCATACTGTGTGGCAAGTCAAGCTTAGTAGGACCATAGCACATGTTTGGTGATACCTTAAAGGGACTTAACAAATAGATTTTATAACCTGAAGGATATGGGATTCAAAAAAATATTAATCTTATTACAAAATTCTAGGTTTTATGTTAGGGGTTTATTTATTCTGGGTCAGAATTATTGCTGGAAGTGCGCTGGTTGGACAAAACTTTGACAAAAGTGAGGTTCAACGTAAGTAAAGGAAAAAGAAATAGCATTGAGTTCAGATTTGCCACAGGGCCATGTAGTCCTCGTGTTAGGGATGCAAAGTCTGTCCCGAACAGTGTCTGTGTGTGTGTAGAAGAGAATTTCTTCTTACTACAAAATTCCTTCTGCAATCTGGCCTACGGCTCACTGATTTGGAGAGAGGAGAGAGAAGATTTTTGTCGATAATCAGAAATAATGTCCCTGGGCCGGGAGGCTGCCATACAATCTTGCAGAACCTTAGGGGCACCTTCTCTGCTCCCCTTTCATAGAAGTGCACGTGGTGTCGGGTTATTAGGAACGGAATTCTGGTTGTGGCGATCATTCTAGGCCTCTTGTAAATTTCATGGCAGTGTTTGGGAAGCTCATCTTCGGAGTCGCTCATCTGTTTACGCATGCTGCCAACTTGCAACAGACCTCAGGGCTTAAACGTGTGAGGCGACCACGACAGAGGTGGGTTTCCATCCTACGTTCTCTTCTGAGGCGCACCAACCTCTCGAGTCACTGCTCCAAGGAAGACAGCTTGCAGCCTGAGGGCTCCTGCCGGGCTCACAGCTGAGGATCGCACACACCCTCCTTTACTGAGCTGCTGATTTCTCTGAAAAGCTGTGAAACGCAAGCTGTGGGTGGCAATGAAGATGTATACCTCAAAGGGACTTTAAGGAGAAGGGATACAGTCCTCCTGAAATACCGGCAGCCCAGGATATGAAGAATCTCATTTTCTCTCCCCTGTCCTGGAACAACGGTTTCTGCAGGGATTAAGAGAGAGAAAACATCGAGGGGGAAATCATTTCCTCTTGTTTTTTCCATTGACTAGACCCGTGGTCGGCAAACCACAGCTCGCGAGCCACACGCGGCTCTTTGGCCCCCTGAGTGTGGCTCTTCCTAAGCCTTAGGAGTACCCTAATTAAGTTAATACCAATGTATCTACCTATATAGTTTAAGTTTAAAAAATTTGGCTCTCAAAAGAAATTTCAATCATTGTATGTTGATATTTGGCTCTGTTGACTAATGAGTTTGCCGACCACTAGACTAGACCAATTATCAGGGACTTGCTTTATGACAACTGTATTTTCAGGGTGACAAAGACTGGATTTTATGAAATTCCTTCACCATGTTGACAGATCTTGGTCTGGACAGTTTGATTAATCTTAACCATGAAAGAACTTTAATGAAGTTTAATATTAAGTAATATTGTCTGTGAAGTAAAAAGTTATCCTTTTTCTTTGTGGGGGTTGGGCTCTATTTTCATATCTATATATATAAAAGCCCAGTGACCATTACAGCGGAATAACCAGAATGACCGTCGCTATGATGCGCACTGACCACCAGGGGGCAGACGCTCAATGCAGGAGCTTCCCCCTCTTGGTCAGTATGCTCCCACAGCAGGAGCCTTGCTCAGCCAGAAGCCGGGCTCATGGTTAGCGAGCGCAGCAGCGGTGGGCAGAAGCCTCCCCTGCCTCCGCAGCAGCGCTAAGGAGCAGCAAGCCAAGCAGTAAGGAGCAAGCAGGCAGGTGGTAAGGAGCGAGCAGGTGGGCAGTTAGGAGGGAGGGGTCCTGGATTGTGAGAGGGATGTCCAACTGCTGGTTTAGGCCCAACCAGCAGCTGGACATCCCTGAGGGCTCCTGGATTGTGAGAGGGTGCAGACCGGGCTGAGGGACCCCCCTTTTATGCATGAATTTCATGCATCCAGCCTCTTACACACACACACACACACACACACACATACATATACATATACACATATATATACACATATATACACACACACACATACATACACACACACACTCACATACATATATACTTATATATACATACATACAGCCGAGGCCATGCCAAGAATTAGGACCAATGTAGAAGTCTTTGATTTTTAGAATTAGTCATGGAGAAGTTAGAAGCAGTTGCGGACTCAGCTTTTGAAGTCTGGCAATGAAGCTGTCCCACTCTACCACTGACAAGCTCTGGGGCTTGAAGCCAGTTACTTATCTCTGCCTCCCAGTTATCTATGTAATGGGGATAATAATAACATCTACTTCATAGGCTCATAGGATTGAAGGAGTTAATGTCTGTAAGGCCCTTCATGTAGTTGAGCACACAGCACTTAATAGATGCTGATTATAGATGTGGTGTTTATGCCTCTCCACCGCTGGAGAATACGGCATTCAGAACCGCTCAACAGGGAATTTGTTCATTCCCTTGTCCCTAACCAGCAAAACAATGCCATTGTCATGCTGTCAGAACCCTGCTATGTGTTCTGCGGCCTGGAAGGGTGGATTTTACAAATCTGAGTTACTCAGAAACTAGGGCTGAGTCAGAACTCAAGAAACCATATTAAGTTTATGATTGGACATACTTGGAATAATAGAGTATTATTTTAAAGTTGGCTTGATTGATCATTAGTGTGTTTCTTCTCTTTAATCACTCCAACTTTCTTCAGCAAAATGATGTAGGAAAACCAGGGACATCATTTTCCCCATCTCCTAAGTGGCTGAATGACTTTTGCCTCTCATCCACAGTTAAAGTGGTACCCCCAAACTTACTTCTGTTTCATCTATAATAATAAAAGCGTAACGTGCTAATTAGACCTTCCAGACGAAGGCGGGATCCAGGCAGCCACCACAGCTGCAAAGGCCTACTTTTGCATGAATTTCGTGAAAAGGAATCATGTCGGATGGTATTTCTTTTGAAGTTCTCACGAAAAAGGACTCTGACATAAATATAAAACAAGTGGATTGTGCTGCCTTTCTGGAAGCTGGGTAAGACTGTCCCTGGAGATGCCTCCCCCAGCATATGCTTTGGTGGGTCCAGGGAGAAATAGGGAGAGAAGCTCTGGGAGGGACAAAAGGAACTGGAAAATGGTTGTTAGGCTCGGCTTTCATTTGTTTGATTGAGTTTTGCCTGACTTTCAACCATCTGGGCGTGTGCAGTGTATCAGCCAGGCTGTGAGCACACAAACCAGCAGGTGCCCCGCTAATACAGATACGCAGTCATGATGTTGTTTCGGGACAGACTTTCATGAACAGAGTCGGCTTCTGGTTGCCCGTGCGTTGAGGTGTATTTATCTGTTCCACGGGAATAGGGTGGAGCTGTGGCTGCACTTTCTAAGGTGGATTTCCCAGCCCCTTCCCGGCTGGAGCTCTTGTGTTTGCCTCCCTCCTCTGTTAGGTGGAACCATACAAACATGTGCATATTCAGCCGCAGTAAACTAAAAGCCTATCCAATCAGCAGTCCGTATACTATACTTCAGCCCAGCAGATCACAAACGCCAGGAGATCCCATTCATTCTTTCTTCCTTCTTTCTGACAAAACTCAGTTCTGTTCTGTATCTGGGGTCCCAGTTGCGTTTTGTACTAATTGTTTCCCTCCCCGGACCTCTCACCTTCCCTTCCCTGAACACCTGATGATAACCCCCACGTGTGATTGTCCTCGTCTGTTTATTTCCCAGGAAATAGTCTGTTTTATTCCAGGAGAAAGGAAAGACAATTGTGGATTGACTGAATTGGCATTTTATATTATTTGTGCTTGTGGCGATGCCAAGGATAGACATTCAGAACAGATGAGGCATTTTGAGAAAAAAAATACAAAAAAACTAGAACCCAATTTTTGGAGAAGAAAATAAGTAAACCAAGGTTTGCTTGCTTTAATTTGCTTTCGCTTTTGCTCTTGGGCCTTTAACTAAGTGGAAGAACATTCAATGTCATGTGTTTAGAGGACTTTTTACTTGGAAGTGCCACCTTTCGGCTTCTCATTGAAGGAAGTCCACTGAAGCCTGCTTAGAGTGTACTCTATTCCATGATGTTAACTGAATTATAATCTTTAGACAATATAAAACACATATGCCAGGGTGAAAGATTTGGTTTGTGTATTTTAACTGACACACAAAAGAGGTCATTTTGCTAATGCTCTTCCTTACACCGCTTACTTGGCACTTAGTTCTGTTTTCTTAAATCCTGAGGATGAACTCATCTTTCTATGTCCCATCACCTACGTCAGCAGTGGCCAACCTTTCGGACCTCATGGACCACCAATGGTCCACAGACCACTGGTTGGTGACCGCTGACCTAGGTGACTCTCAAGGTCATCCCCATGAGGCTCTCCTTGACTCTACTCTTGGAAAAATTAATCTCCTATTGTTTCCTATTAATCTCCTATTAATTAATCTCCTATTGTTCTCATAATCCAAGCATTGATTCATCCTGTTAGATGTTTGCCTCTCCAGCTTGGATTATGAGCCTTTCTAAAGCGTTTCTGTATAGCTCACATGGTCAGTAGAGCAAATATTATTGAAGTCACTAGATGGTAAAATTAATGACTGTACAGTCAGAAAAAAAATTAGAAAAATATATTAAAGCTTTCTGTGGAAAAAAAAAGACTTTATATTAACGGATTTTCCCCCCAGACTACTACATATAGAATTTCATTGCATTGGCTCTCATTCTAAAGAAAAACATTATACCAGGTGTCAGAACTCAATCCTATTTATAGGAAGAATAAACCTTGGCCATCAACAACAGCTTCTCTGGTTACAGGATTACAGTAACTGCTGGGAATGTAAGCACTTTCAGAAGTCTACAGAGGACTCATTTAAGACTTACACAGCCAGTTTCCAATTAGGCATAGAAAAAGTAACAGTGGGGCGGAGGGGTGAAGACTTTCTACACATTTAGACACAATGGAGGGCCATTCCAGTTGTGTGGTGTTTGGTGGAAGGAGAGTAATTTGTACCTGAGAAAACCAAGTGCCTAAATACTGAGGCTATTGACTAAATGGTGAAAGGGTGCTAAGCACCCTCATCCCAAGGGGTGCGTGATGGAACCATTGGGAATATTGTTGCTGTGTTTTTGAGACAACAAACCGATACCGTCAGGGACTTGAGAGCCTGGCTTTAAAAGAATGTTGGCCTTTGCTCACTGCTAAGTTGTCCTTTGCTCACCTGAGTCTATGGGCTTCTCCTTTGTTGATGTATAAACACAAGCAGAGATCCGGCTGCCCCGGGCACCCTGCACTCCAAACACATGACAGGGAGCAGGAGACGTTGGACTACGATGCATTTCAACAAAGAAAAAGAGAGAGGAAAAGGGAGAAATATCAGGTGATTAAATAAAGAAGCTCCTTTGGAAATTGCGGTTAATGATGAGGACACTTACTGGACCTCTTTACGGCTGTTTTTTCCTGATGAATGCATCTGGGGACTTTTATCAGAAGCACTCTTGCAGAATTAACTACAAATGTGAACTACACTGACTGCATGGGAGATGGGATTGAACCCTGTCCTTGGCAGTGGAATACGTGGCGCACATACGACAATACTCTGCTGCTGTCGTGTCTCCTTGTGCGGGTAGCACTGGTCCTGACCTTCCCAGACTCCCCTGCTGCTCTGCGTGCCTTTCTTCCTCTTGCCTTTTTGCTTTTTCTTTTTTAAATTCTTTATTATTGAAAGTATTACATATATCTCCTCTTCCCCCCATTGACTTCTCCCAGCCTGCTCCCACCTCTCAGCACAGGCCCTCACCCCCGCTACTGTCTGCGTCCATGGGGTATGCATATGCATTC
>NW_006286246.1:248631-272041 GCF_000327345.1 Myotis davidii | reverse complement strand
CATCACTCCCCTACTGTCTGTGCCCATTGGTTATGTTCATATGCATGCATATGAGTCCTTTGGTTGATCTCTTACCCCCTCACCCTTCAACTTCCCTCTGTGGTTTGATGGTCTGTTCAATGCTTCCATGTCTCTTGCTTTCTCACATTTGCTCTGAATTAAGGCCTCTTGCTCTGCTCTTTTCCTCTGTCTTTTCCTGATGCAGCGCAAACCCCAGTCACCCGGTCCCCCAGATTTGCTCTCTATGCCAATCCTTCTCCCACCCTTTGGTTCCTGCGCCAGGAGAAGATGCAGCATAATTATCTGGCAATTGGAGGACAAACAACAAATAGTCCAGCCCATGCAGCTCCACAGACGTCTTCTCAATGGGCTCTCCTTTTGAACAGCGTGGGCAGATGGAAACACATTTGCCAAGGAGACGAAGGACAGAGTTGGGCAGTTATCTGATGGCTTTTCTAAAGTTCAGGAAGGAACAGCTGTCCTTTGTTGAGAATTCTGCTGCTTCTTTGTTTTCTGTTTCATGGATTTCTGCTCTTTTATTTCCTCCTTCCTTTTCTTTCCTTTGGATTTATTCTCTCTCTGTGTGTGTGTGTGTGTGTGTGTGTGTGTGTGTGTGTGTTTAGACTTATACTGGGCTCATGCTGTAACAACCCCCATAGCTCAGTGATATAACACAGTAAGAGTTACATTTTCTTTATGCAGCAAAGTCCCGTGTGTATGTTCCTGACTGGGCAACGCTCTGTGACAGTCGTCCTCCAGCTAGTGACCCAGGGACTCAGGACACTCCTTCCTTATGGTTTCTCCAACTTGAGGCGGCAGGCTTATCCTGACATTATCCATCTGGCCGAATGGAGTCTGGTGGGACATGGGAAAGTGAGACGGTAGAACAGAGTGGGCCTAGAAAGGACCGTCATGGCACCTTAATTGCAAGCGAGGTTGGGAAAGGGATATGGGTGGGACTAATGGTCTCTGCTATGTGCCTTTATTTTTTAAATGAACAAGCTTGTTTTCTTTTTAAAAATTTCAAATGCAGTTAACATTCAATATTATTTTATCTTAGTGTCTGGTGTACAGCATAATGGTTAGACATTTGTATAGTTTATGAAGTGATCCCCCAGTAATTCTGGTACTGACCTGGCACCATACGTAGTTATCACAATATTTTTTATTATATCTACCATATTTTTAAGTGGATACTTAGCTTATTAACATACTTTTCTTTTTTAACATTAACACGTAGACTACAAATTTCCCTTAAAACATTACTTTTGCTGTATTTCACAAGGCTTGATATACAGTGTTTTCATTATCCTTCAATTCCAACTAATTTTTAATTTCCATTATGATGTATTCTTTGGTCCGTGCCTCATTTCGACACAAGACAATAAGAGGGCCCACTGTCAAAGAAAAGGCTGACAAATTCAACTACATTAAAGTTAAGAACTGTTCGTCAAAAGACACTGTAAAGATAATTTTAAAAAGGCTCCAGATTGAGAATAGAGGACAAATCAGTACAAAAATGAGCCCAAAGCATTTCACCAAAGGGAATGAAATGGCCCATATGCCCGTGGAAAGATACTCGTTAGTCACCATGGGAATCTAAATCAAAATCACAGGGAGACATTCTCCTATACTTAGTGGACTGGCAAAAATGCAGTAACTGAAGGATACTAGGAGGAAGTGCTAGGAGGGCCAGTGGGACGTCATATGCATTGCTCATGTGAAATAACATTGAATATTCATATATCATAGGACGCAGCAGTTTCACTCCTGGGTATGTATTCTGGAGAATAAAGCTACTTGAGAGGTAAATGCTCAACTGTAGGAGACTGATCCCTTATAGGATGGTCTCCCAGAAAAGGAGCTGGGTTCCCGCAGAGCTCCATGGAAATTGCCTATGACCCCTTACTTAGGGTAATAAATTCTGATTGAATGCGAGGCTTAGATCTTATTTTTCCGGGGCTACCTGTTGGGGAGAGAGCTGGTTGTTCCCTCACTGTGGATGCTAATGAAGCGAATCGTGCTGCTCTTGGCAGTGTCACTCAGCTGCAAACTGCTCATCTGCTGGTCAGGCAAGGGGAGGGCCTGGCTCTTCCTTAATCTTGCAGCGTGAAGGCCCCACAAGGCGTAGGGACTCTCTCCTGGAGTCTGACTTTGGGCTCTGGTAGACCTTTGTCTACTGCTGAGATGAGAGGACTGGGACCTCCATTTCCTCAGCTGCCTTTTTTCCTGGGTGTCCCCAACAAATGGTCTCTAGGTGGCCTATTTGTGCAGCCTGCCCATCTGCCTTTGTTTGCACACCACAGCCTCATGTCCATCAACAAAATACCGTATCCAGTGTGGTTTATTCTTACAATGGAATAATCTGCAGCAAGTGCAAAGGGATGAATTATGGTTGTTCACAGCAAAGAGCTGAATTTTATTAACCTAGTGCTGTGTGACAAAAGTACCAGAATTCAACATACAGTATAACGCTCTTCATAACTTCCTAAAACAGGAAACACTGAAGAAAATATTAGTGCCACACCCTGTAAGTAACAAATGGAGAAAAAGGGAATGATAATGACCAAGTTCAGGATCTTGGTTCTATTGGGTGGGATGGCAAGAGGCCGGGAAAGGAAGGGACCTACAGGTGGATGGATGGATGTAACAGATTGTCATATTAGCTAGATCTTGCTGGAGTCAAGGATAAAAGTATTGGTGCTTTACTTAGGAGGTAAACACCCAGGGCGACTGAAGAGAGAAAAAAGATGTGAAGTGATACAAAGTGTGATGCGATGAACTGTGTCCCATCTACCCTCACTCCTCTCAAATTCACATGGTGAAGTCCTAACCCGTTACCTGGGAATGCGGTCATATTTGGAGGTGAGGTCTTTAAAGAAGAAATGAGGTCTTCAGGATGGGCCTAGTTCAGTATGACTGGCATCCTGACAAGGGGACACTTGGACACAGGCATGTGTGTGGGCACATGTGAAGGTACAGGGAGGAGACAGCCCTCTCCAAGCCAAGGAGAGAAGCCTCAGAAAAAACTAACCCTGCCGACACCTTGACCTGACTTCTCGTCTCCAGAACTGTGAGGATGTTCAGTCCTGCTGTTTAAGCCCCCGCGTGTGGTCCTTTGTTGGGGCAGCCTGAGCAGATCAGGACACAGTGACGCACAGCCTTACTGGCCTCCACTTCCAGGAGACACAGTGGACGGTTGAGTCCTGCTCAGTGGGGCTTCTCTGGAAAGCTGTACAGAGGGAGGATGAAGAGGGCATTTATCTTCTGGGGCCACCCATCTCCGCTGTGCCCAAGGGAAGTTAAAGTCCTAGTGCTTTCATGGGGTGTCACTTCCCCTCTTTGGTGGCTGCTCAAGTTGTTAGTCCCCATGCCATATAGTGTGACCTTTCACCTGAGTCCATGAAGGGCAGGGGGAGCGAGAACCTGGGTGCGCAGGGGGTTGGCCTAGTCCATCGAGGGAACCCGTGGCTCTTATCAACCCTGATTGGGGAACCAATAGCCCAGGTGACTTGGTCTGTTGTGGGGCGGGGCTGAGGCAGAGCAAGTGGTGAGGGTGAAAAACCTGCGGGATGCCGAGCAGATGGGAGGAGGTGCACGAGATTCATGATGGGCCAGTCACTAATATTCTAGCTCTTGGTTAGGATACTGGGTTTATAGGTATTCGTTTTATTATGTTTAAAACAAACAAGCAAACAAACAAACAAACATAGAAGAAGGACAAGCATGACCTGGTGGTAATGATGATGGTGATGATGATGCTTAAAGAATCAAAAATTCAATTGTGATTCATTCAATTCTGGTTTCCCGAGTTTGTTTGTTTTTCTACCAAAGAGAATAGCAGTTGCTTTTCAATTCTGAGAACCCCTTACTCTTCCTTACCTCCAGGGCATCAATTGGTTATTTTGAAAGCTCATTTAAACATGTTTGGGGAGAGAATCAAATATCCTGCAAAAATTCAACAATTACTACTCAAACCAGTTTTATTCATAAGCTATTATTTCAGAGATTAACAAAATAATGTACAATACATTTGACTATAGAAAACTTTCTTTTCAAATCAGGCCTAATAAAATAATTGCAAACGTGTGTTTTTAATTTCCAAGGCCTGCCAGTTTCTTGTGTTTTGTTAAGAGCAGAATCGTTGCATATGCATGTTTATATCCACTGTGACTTACTTACATGGCTACAACATACATCAGTCTGTGGCTATCATGGACCCTGAACTTGACAAGCATTCTTGCTTTTCTAACATTCCTTTCCTATTGCCTCAATAAATAATGTACCCAATAAAGCACCTTTCTTTCATTTTCTTTGCAGCAGTGCCTATGTTATTTTCTTAGTTATGTAACGTTGTGCACCCAGTGGTTGGACTTCCTTTTCTCTTGTAGTTTACTTTTCAGTTGGAAAAGAGTGAATGAAATGCGTGATGCATTGATATGGCGGCTGACAATGTCAGTCACGCACAGTGCTGGAGGAAGCAGATGGCATCCTCCAAAGGGATCACGGATGAGAGTCTCAGGAACGGGTAATTTACAAAAGTGCCGGCAGATGCAGAGCATCCACAAGGGATGGAGAAGCATCGCAGGATGAGCAAGAAGGACTGAAGATTCGTGGAGGGAGAAGTTCCTGTAACCCAGTGAGGATGTGGTAGTGGGAGAGGGGGGGGACGCCCATTGGGAGCCCATTAGGAGCCATGATCTTTGGTAGAAGATCATACCAATGGCTCGAGGAGGAAGGGAGGGAGGACAAGAGAGAGAGAAGACAATGCGTGCCTGACCCTTCTCTCTTTCTGCCGCTACACCCTCAATTGGCAGGACCCAGCCAGAAACCAGAGGGCAGGAAAGTGTCCATGGAGAGCACTTCCCAAAGCAGGGTTGTGGTGGTGGAGGAGTGACAAGCACATCTGAAGGGACAAACAGAGAACATCTGGCACAGTGACAGAGCAATTGCTACAATGGTAAGCACATTTTAAATCATTGTTTTTCAAAGGGAGTAAAGGACCTTACTCTCCATGTTTTGATCATTGCCATACAGGGTGGGGCAAAAGTAGGTTTATAGTTATTCATGTGGCACATAATACAATAATTAATAAATAATAATAATACAAGAATAAACTGTTTCACATACTCACAACTGTAAACCTACTTTTGCCTCACCCTGTGTTGGTTCAGACTTTCCTTTTTTCCTTTAAAATTGTAGGTTTTGATGACTTAGTCCCATTGGAAAAGTGAAGAGCTGCCCAGGCAAAGTGGCCTTTGCCCCTCAGGGGACAACTGTCATCATTTTTTTATTCTAGGAACTGACAGGCAGAAGGGTGCTGTAGGAACGTGAGCCCCTTGTTAAGAAACAGGGGTGAGGGCTAATACTTTGGTATGAGCCTTTACATTTCTGCAATCCAGGCATGATTTAAAATCGCTTTTAGCTGTAAGGTTTTCAGGTTGTTAATCCATAATGTAGAAAGATGTCTTTAGCAAATACTGTATGATCTCACTTAGATATGGAATCTTAAAAAACAAACCAAAACAAACCCCACAATACTGTGCTCATAGATACAAAGACCAGATTGGTGGTTTCCAGGGGTGGGGGTGGGGGTGGGTGAAGTGGGTGAATGGAGTCAAAAGGTGCAAACTTCCAGTTATAAATAATAATTATAATACTGTAGTGTGTATTTGATAGTTGCTAGGACAGGAGATCTTAAAAGTTCTCATCACAAGAAAAAAATGTATGTATGTATGGTGATGGGTATTAACTAGGCTTATGGTGGTAATGACTTCCCAATTCATACAAACGTGGAACCATAATGTCGTATGCCTGAAACTAATGTAATGTTTTATGTCAATTAAAAGAAGAAAGATGTCTTTAGGAAATTTAGCTATTTCAAAATGGAATAGACTAAGTGCTCTACTTTATAAAATGAGCTGCTTTTGCATTGTGCCTTGTTCTTTTTAAAAAATTCTGAGTGTTGAGGAATAAATAAGAGGAGGAGAAGAGAAGTTGATGCATATAAATAGATAGAAAACTTCAGTGAGTCTCTTGTTTGGATGGGGAAGGATCCCTTGTTTCTTCTTCAGGGAAAGAAGAAAGTCTCTAGGATGTATGTCAGCTCACAGAGTTCATTTGAAAAGGCTGTTGCTTCTGCCACTGCTGCTCTCCTTTCCTGGGAAGGTGGTCTTTTTTGTCCCCGGGGCAGACACGCCCCTTCTGCATGAATCACCAGGGGCTGAGATTTGCTTCTGTTGCTTATACCATGCTAGAGGCCCGGTGCTCAAAATTCGTGCAAGAGTAGGCCTTCCTTCCCCCGGCTGCTGGCACCAGTTTCCCTCTGGCACCCGGGACCCAGGCTTCCATCACAGCCCCGGCTTCGTCCAGAAGGACGTTTGGTCTAATTAGCATATTATGCTTTTATTATTATAGATAACTGCAATATCTACAGGATAGAGGGTCTAAAATATGAAGGTAATGTTTGAGCAGCCTCACAATACATGTTGAGTAGATTTGGGAAAGAATTAGACAGAATGAGACTCTGAATATGTCAGATTTGGAGAGAGAATATCCTTAGAACCAGGTACTGGCCCTCTAAAGATATACTTTTCCCAGAAAGTGAGGAAAGTAGAATAGAAAGAGTAAGGAAGAGGCCTCTTGGTTCAAATCCTGTATCACTAAGTTTTATGTTTTATTAAAAGTTTATGTAACAGTGGAAAATTGTAACCCACCCATCATTCTTTTGACACTGTCTCTGTAAATGCTGACTGTGACTAATATGTAGCTTGTAGATAAACAGCATGTCTGTATAAGAACCCTAGGAACTAACTTCAGAAGGTACAGATGCTGACCTTCAGTCACCCCAGTTCTGGAAGATTTGCTGATCTTCCACTGTAGAACCAGGATGACAAAGACCAGGATAATGCACAGCAGACCACCACTGGACCAGTTTGGAGGTCCTATTCGAATGGAGTGTGCTGTCCTGGATCTCCCCTCCCCTCAATTTCGTTATTCTCCTTTGCAGCTCCCTCCTTATAAGATTTTCTGCCTGCACTGAGATGTCAAGATGGGCTCTGCAACAAGAGTCCCCCATCTCCTCAGGTGACTGACACTTGAATAAACCTCTTTCCCCTTTCACCAGCCATCTGTCCAGAGTTTGGTTTTTGTAGCAGCGGGCAGCAGAACATGGGTTTCAGTTACACTGATAAAGGGGAAGGGGTGCCATGAAAATCCACCCCTAGACCTAAGGGGTTTCCCACACTGAGCAGAGAGCTGCCTGCCCCTGGAGGGCTGGATCTTCGCTTTCATGATATCTCCTGGAAGCCTAGAAAAATGTCTGGCACTTTCTGGTGAGAGATTCAGTCATAATTATCTCGTGAATTTGATTATTCAAAAGAAGGAGCGGGCTAAGAAAATATTACTTGGTGATGTTGATGAACCTTGTGGAAAAATTCACCCGTTCTTCAGGTGTTTGGCAACTAAACAAAGTTTTACTGTATATAAATATTTTTAAACCACTGCTTTGTTGAACTTTCCCAGATTTTTGGCTTGCTAACCTAGCAATGACAAGGCTAGCATTGTTTTATAATTAGACATATGGCTTTCTACCTCCTTAGAAGATTGTAAGGAAATTCCAGACACTCTGTGCTATCATATCAAGCATTCCAGAAAGCAAACAAAACAAAATAAAAATGTAGTCTACCCTTGTTTTATGATGACAGTTACTGTCAGATGTAGAAGGGCAAGGAAATTTTTCAGTGAATGGGGCTTATTATTTTTTGGAAAATAGCTAAACCTAATGACTCTCAAGAGGAATGGTTAGGAACTTCCAAGTAACAACTTTCTGCCATGACCCCATTGTTTTGGCCACTCTGCTGCTCCTCACTCTTGAGTCACGAAGCGTAATTTCACCTTTGGAATCTCAAAAGAGATGAAAAGTGGTACACCCCAGAGCCATGAGATTTCTTACAAAAATGTGAAATTATTTTCTTTTGCCCGGGAGATGAAAACGTTTACTTTTGCTCTTTACAATGTGCTCTTTGCTCAGCACATTGGAATAGTTTACAAACTATCACATTTCGGGGATCTTTGGCTTCCTCCCCCCTTTCAAAGGAAAATATGTACTAGGCATAGTAGTCAGCCCACAGCAAGACCTCCAATGCTCTGTCACCAAGTGTTCATCCCTGTGTGATTTCCTCCACACTGAACAGACATGACCTGTGATACCACTGGTGATATTGTGGAAATGGCAGCATGTGACTTTTGAGGTAGGTCATAGAAGATATCGAGGCTTCCAGCTTGATCTCTCTTGGATCACATAATCTGGGGGAAGGACAGCTGCCACGTGTGAGAACACTCAGGCAGTCCTATGCAGAGGTCCGTGGGCCAAGACATGGAGGTTTCCTGCAGCACTCAACATTGACTTGCTGTCCATGGGAGTGAGCCAGCATGGAAGTGGATGCTCTACTAATGACTGCAGCCCCAGCCAACATCCTGACAGAAGACCCCCGACCCACCCAACAGACCACCTACCCCCCATTTTTTTTCTGGGGCACCATTTTATTTTATTTATTTATTTTTGGAGGAACCCAAGGAATTGTATTCTTCTTCTAAGTTTAAGAATTTAATAATGCATGGTTTGCATATCCATCATTTTATCCACTTTGTAATTTGACTATTTGTTGAGTTCTTTACATAATTAATGTGTTCACATTTAATTTTCCTATGTAAGTTACTTTTTCTTGCTTCGTTTTTCCAAATGTGTGTTTTTTTCTTTTTCTTAAGTTTTTTTTTTCAATTGCAGTTTACTTTCAATACTATTTTGTATTTGTTTCAGGCATAAAACATAATGGTTAGATAATCATATACTTTACAGAGTGTTCCCCCGATACTTCCAGTACCTGACTGGCACTATAGAGAATTATTATAATACTATTGACTATATTTCCTACTCTGTACTTTACATCCCTATAAATATTTTGTAGCGATCAATCTGTACTTTTCAATTCCTTCATCTTTTATACCCAGTCCCCCAAGCTCCCTCCTCTCTAGCAACCCCCAGTCTGTTCTCTGTATTTATGAGACTGTTTCTGGTGGATTGCTTGCCTCCATTTCATTTAGTTTCTTTTTTGGAGATGTCTTCTTTCATTTGGGGCATATTTCTTTGTCTCCCCTTTTGGCTGCCTCTCTGTGTTTGTTTCTGTGTATTTGCTAGATCTGCTATGTCTCCTAATCTTAGTAAGATGGCCTTTAGTATTAAATTTTCTGTAGGACCCAGTGGCACAGTCTCCTTGATTACCTGAGCTGGGTGCTCCAGGAAATGTCCCTTGTGTGAGTTATATGAGCCCTCTTATTGTTATTGGGTCTTGATTGCTGTTGGCCCTTTAGTGCATGGAGTCAACCCTCCGCTGGTTAACTGTGAGGATCAAGCCTGACCACAAGCTGCTATGCAGGTGCTGAGCACATGAAGTGGAATTTGCCTCAGCAGGGTCTGGTGCCTGCTGAGAGCTCCCTTTGGATGTGCTGCTTGTGATGCTGACTGGATCCTGCCCTGATGTTGTGAGCGTATTAACGGGGTGTGTTGGTTCTGGGGCCTCTTCAGAGGGAGTCTGGTGCAGGTCAATTTCAGATGCTACTTGTGAACCCTGGGAAATCTACTGGGAGCTACAAAGTGATGCCCAGTGTGTGGCTGCCTCTGCTGGCCTGGGTGTGTGTGGGCAGGGCCAAGCTGTGCACCAAAGCTGGCTTCCCCCAGCACCGAGCCCAGGGGAAGGTCAGAGAAAGGCCCAAGGCACCCTGAGGTCTACTCCCACATGCCTCCGTGTGCTGGCTGCCTGTTAGGCTCAGGCACGTAAAGAGCTCTAGAGGTATGTGAGTATGTGAGGTAGGTTCTCCGTGAGTCGCCAGGTAGGGGCAAGTGGTGTTCCCAGAAGGATACAGATTCAAACTCGGTGCCAGTGCTGGGCCTGAGGTCACTTAACCAAAGTCCCGGGGTACACCAAGGCTAGCTGCCACCCACTGAGTGCCCTCAGACCTTTGTGGTGGGCTGATGGGGTGTCAGGGAGTCATGGGGGGAGGGCAGCAGAGCGTATCAGGCCCAAACTGACCAAGATTTGGCCGTTCAAAGGGTTAACTCTATTGGTCTGGTGTGCAAGTGAAAAATGGCCCCTGTCATACAACCACACAACACAGCTTGTCCTGGATTCTGCCCAGATCGCCTGGAGACTGCAAGCTGCTAGGAGTCAGGAAGGTGGGGCTAGTGGATCTCCCATGACAAGGAGGCACCAATCAGGTGCAGGGAGGGTGGGAGGAATGGTCTCCTTCCCAGAGCCACACAACTCAGCCTCTGACATTCCCTGAGTCTGCCCATACCTCCGTACCCCAGGCCTAGGCAGCTGACTGCTCCTCCGGGCTTGAGTGCAGGAGTCGGGCCAATAGGGAGTCGGGAGGGTGAGGCTATTGCATTCCCCCAGGCTGATGCCACATGGAGAGGAGCGATCAACTCAAGAAAGATGGCATCGGCGGTGTGGGAGAGGGACTCAGCACAGGAACGCTGATGGCTGTCCCTTCAGTTCTCTCCCTGGAGTCACCGACCCCAGTCTCTCCACACAGAACTCTAGACTGCTCCACGCTCTCTCAACCGAGGCCCAGGGTGAGTGGCTGTGAACAAGGTTTTGTGTGTTGACCCTTTAAGATGGTGCCTGGGTTTCTAGCAGATTCCTGTCTCTCCAGGGCAGGCGGACAGAATCCCTGCCGTTTTTCACAACCAGATATTATGTGGGTGCCTCTTCCCTGACCTGGTGCTCTGGGCTGGGGAGCCTGGCATGGGGTAGAGACCCCCCCACTACTCAGGGGGAACCTTTGCAGCTGAGAGATCCCTTTAGATTCTCAGCTGCCCCATCGGGGTATGGAGCCAGCAGTCCTTTTCGTGTCTCTGCCCTTCTTGGCAGTCTTGATGTTGCTGCTTCTGTAAATCCTTGGTTCTAAGACTTCTGTTCAGCTAGTTTTCAGGTAGTTAGTCAGGTCGATTGTTCTATATTTTAGTTTTAATTCCAGTGTGGTCCTTGGAGGAGGTGAGTGTAACTTCCTCCTATTCCACCGCCATCTTGGATCTCTCCCCAAATTTCTTACTAATAGAAACAAGGTAAGGAAATAAATGTTTATTTATTAAATTTTAGAGGATTTGTTACACAACTGCTACTAATATTCCAAGAGATGGTTATTAACTAGGAGTTAGAATTAGTCATTAAGAATGATCAGAATAGGATATGAGACGGGACTCAAGTTCAAAGAATAAAGTGTTTCTTTACTACATAATTTTCACTAGGATTTAGGAAGTCAAGGCAATTCAAGGAGCCCGAGTTTGGGAAGGCTCATTTGTAAGCAGCGCGTGAGTTACAGTAGAGTGCGAATGAATAAAGGATGAGATAAGAAATGGGGTAGGAAAAGAAAATGTTTGTTTTAAAAATTCCTACAACTTTATTAATGACTAGGGCTCTGAATGCAGATGCAACGAGTCCTTGAAGAGGAACATACCAAGCAACATACATTCATCTGAAAAAATGCAGAGGTTGGGTTTCAGGCTGTCAAGGCTAAATTCTTGGTGGGCTGTCACTCATCACATGCCCACTTGTGGTAGAAATTGAGCGTGCATTCCTGAAGAATTTAGAAAAAAAGTCTCAACTCCTTCAAAACAGAATTTCAGGGAACCACTACAACTATTGGAAACTGTCATAGGGTAGAAGCACTTGAAATAGGATCTGTTGTAATCCTTCCTTAGAATATAGCAAGGAAGGGAGATGCTATTGCAAGACCAGAGGCAAGAATGAGGAAACCACAGACTTCTGCTCCCAGCAGTCTGAACTGCTAGTTACAGTGAAGAACCCTCCTGCTACACTACAATGGAATCCCACATTAATCACAGTGAAGATGCTTTATAAGGCATTGCTGGATACCTTAGAATGTATGGAACTTCCGCCAGTGAGTCAAAAATGGACAGGCCCCTGGCTGGGTGGCTCAATTCATTGGAGCATCGTCCCATACACCAAACACTGTGGGGTAGATTCTCAGCCAGGCACATACTTAGGTTGCAGGGTTGATCCGGGAGGCAATTGATCAATGTTTTTCTCTCTCTCCTCTCTCTAAAATCCATAAAAACATATACTGGGTGAGGAAAAAAAAAAAAGGTAGGAAAGTGTTTCTGAGGGCAAAATTTTCCGTCAGCGCTGGGATGTGGAGCCTAAGTCTTGCCCATACAAGACAAAGTCTCACTCATTAGACTCAAAGGAGGTGAAAGTGGCCTAAGTAGTCACCTAACTCTCAGCGAATGCAAACACACACCCTCTTCGGAAGGGACTTGGGGGAAACAGAGGAGATGGGACCAGGAAGGAACTCCCAGGCAGCTTCAAGGATATTGCAATATTCCAGTTCTTAAGCTGCAGGGTGGATTGTGTTGGTATCATTACTTACATGTAGTTTGCATCTATTTTTAGCAGTTTTATCTAAAGCAAAACGGAAAAATAGATAAGACAACGCAATCTGTTTTCCTTGCTAGGTGGATTCTTACTCATCCTTGAGACAGTACAAGCAATTGCCTTTTCAGGGAGAACTTTTCTTTCCATTCATTCTCCAGATGGATTAGGTGCCTCGTCCCTCTGCTATCAAAATACACCGTGCACACCTCTGTCACCGCACTCCCTGAATGGTGTCCTGATGAGCTGTGTGTCTGTCAGCTGGTCCAGGAGGCTGAGAATAGGGCCATCAACTTGTTCAGAGCATGCCCGAGTGATAAATCCCCGTGGAATGAGGGAATGATAAACAAAGAAAGCTAACTGAGGAATTAAAACTTTATTAAGGATCCAGTAGGGGATTTTTTTTTTTTCAAAAAAAGAGTAATGATTTCCACCTACTTTTGTAAGGTAACCAAGTGTTAATCAAAATAAAGATACAGAGGTACAAGCTGCCAAGGAGAGACTGTCTGGTCCATGGTCCAGTTGGGGGAGGAGTTGCTGGAGGTGAGACTGAGGATTCACTCATTTATTCAGTTATTCAAAACAGAGCCTACTGAGCACGTGCTATTTGACAGGCACTGTGGCAATGACTAAGGATATAGAGATGACAGGTCTCTGAGTGAGGAATCCGATCGTGGGGGCGGGGAAGCATTCCAAGAGGGGAAGTGACCGAGTAGGCTGGGCTGTGAGAGAGCAAGGCTTTTGAGTGTGTAGCTAGTTATTCGGCATAGAAGTGGCACATGTTCAAAATGTAATATGTGATACTAGACTGAGGGAAGACATTCTGCATATTATCCATTCTGAGGCTGAAAACTGGCATGAAAAGAGCGGGTACATTCTCAGCATATTCAGCTTGTTGTGGGGAAAGGTACTTGCTGTAGGGAACACCCAGAGTTTTAGAAATTGTTTGTTTTTTTGTTAATCCTCATCTGAGGATATTTTCCCATTGGTTTTTAAATTTTTAAAAATTTTTAAGTTTTTTTAGAGAGAGTGGAGGAGGAGAGACAGAGAGAAACATCGATGTGAGACACATTGATTAGTTGCCTCCCACACACACCCCAACCAGGGCCGGGGATTGAGCCTGCAACCAAGGTACGGGTCCTTGACCAGAATCAAACCCAGGACCCTTCAGTCCCTGGGCCGATGCTCTATCCACAGAGCCAAACGAGCTAGGGCCAGAAATCATTTTTGAATTGCAGGTAATCCCAATAGGGTGGTTACTGAAAGTTTCCCTTATATGATCCCTGATAAGGAGGCATTCATCTGCATTTAACAGTATGAATGTATGTGCTGTGCAAGCCAAAGGGTGATGATGCTAGAACCATTCATTTTTATTCTTTTCGTTGGACACATGGCAGTGGAAGGCGGGCAGGAGGTGAGGTGGGGTCACCTTGGGAATTCTCATTAAGAGTACACATATCAGGGCTTTGAGCAAAAAAGTGGTCAAAACCCAGCGTAGATGAACAAGGGCTCTACCTCACAGGGGGATCTGATCATAAATTCCTAACTGGGCACACTGCGGTGGGTAGTCACGCCCCAGGCATAGAACCTTTTTAGTAAAAGGTTTACCTTTGCCGTCAGCAAGCCCTCTCCATTGTTTCTGTGCCTCTAGGATAACACGCCTTTGAACTAAGTGTAACCACCCTCATATGAGCACAGGATCCTGTTAACTGTCCTGTAATCCATCCCCACCGTGCTCATTCCCTCTTTCACTTCAAATGCAGAAAAGAAACTGCACGAAGATGAGTCTCAGAGCATTTGAGATCTTGCTTCCCAGCGACTGTCATCAGTTTCGGCTCAAATAAAATCTTATAAAAATTCTTTGCAGGTTTGGATGTGTCTCACGTCGACACCTGGAATTCATGTTCCCATTGAAAATAGAGTAGACAGTTTTACTCTCATGCCTATCATGTTTGAGACCCCTTTTCTTTTCTCTCCAATTTGTTGCTATCACAGTGTCTGGCTGGATCTCTCTCCTAATTAGTTGTTGCTTAAGGTAATGCTATAGTTTCTTTAATCTGTAGCATATGATGGAAAACAGACTAATCAGCATACACCCAGTGATTTATGTGTGGTTCTTCTTTGTCTTAGGGTAGTCTAGGTCACCTGATTAACTGGATGAAGTAATTAAAATCAAGAGGTGCATGATGTCTTCCCTAGGCATTAAAAGTTACCTGAGCATCTATTGATTCTTGGAGGAAAGTGAATGGCTAAACAAAAGTTCTTAGTCAGGGAAGCCCTGAGATCCTGACTCACGGCTCCACGTTTTCACATATGTTTAGAACAGTGGTTCTCAACCTGTGGGTCGCGACCCCTTTGGGGGCCGAAAGACCCTTTCACAGGGGTCGCCCAAGACCATCGGAAAACACATATTTAATTACATATTGTTTTTGTGATGAATCACTATGCTTTAATTATGTTCCATTTGTAACAATGAAATTGGGGGTCACCACAACATGAGGAACTGTATTAAAGGGTCGCGCCTTAGGAAGGTTGAGAACCGCTGCTCTAACAGAGGAATGAAGGAAGAGGCTGCGGTGTCATGTGCTTGCTGCTCCAATGACAGCATTCGCCACTTGGGGGCAGAGATCAGTTCAGTCCAGACCGAGAGTCAGTGACAAACTCCTGAATTTACCTTCTGAATGGTGGCAATCTAATGTCATGAACATGACTCGTGTGGATTACATGTGAACTAACTGACCAGGGAAATGGGCTTTCTTACAAAACTGACGCATGTGGTGGAAGCAGGTGACATCCAGTCAGCATAACGCCTGGCAAACAAGGACTGAGGTAGCAGATCCCAGATTTTAGAATGTGTTGTCTAAACATTTTTTTCTCTCCTCCAAATTCAATATCTATCATTACTGGTTCTTTTCAACAAATATTTCAGCCAACTAGAGGCTCCCTGTGCAGGTCGCTTAGAATCTCGGAGGATCCACTCTGAGGTCAGGAGATTGGTCAGAGAGGTATTGCCACTCTGCTGAGGATGAGTTCTGAAGATGGAGGGAGCTGGCAGGGTTGGAAGGAGGACGTGGGTCTGAGGAATATTAGATGTAGGGTTAAAGCGATAAAATTCAGTGACTTACTTGTGAGGGTAGAGAAGGTTCTAGAAAATCTAATGTCCCCCCCCCCCCGCCCCCCCGCTACTTTGGCTCACTCAGCTGGTGTCCTTAACTGAACTAAGCATGTGGAGGACATATCATAGCTCACATTCGGGATGAGGTCTAGCTCCTCATGGGATATACAAGCAGGTGTGTATTACACACACTAAGTCTCCCCCAGTAGATTGTCAGTAGGCTGAGTAATGGCCCCCCAAAGATGTCCATGGTCGAATCCCTCGAACCTGTGACTATGTTATTTTACATGGCAGAGGGGCTTGGCGGATGTGATTAAGTTCAGGATTTTGAAATGGGGAGATTATTTTGGATTATCCTGGTGGGCCCAAGGCAATCACAAGGGTCCAACAGGAATGTAGAAAGTCAGAGTCAGGATCTTCAAAATGTCCCTTAGAGGGCGGTACAAGCTCAGGGAGAACCACTGAGCTGATCACCAACCGGCTGATCTCGTGAAGCATCTCTCATTGTGTGGACTGTCATCCCCTGCCTCATCTCTCTGTCAGGGCCAGAGCATATGCTATCTCCTCTGTGAGGCTGGTCCAGCCAGCTTCTTCCCTTCCACCTCTGACCTCTCACAGCCCTGTTTGGCGTCAGTCCCACGTCATCTACCCTGTGCTGCCTCCTGTTCTCCTTGTCCCTTGGGTCTCGGAGCTCTCCTCCCATCCCAACTACACAGCCCTCAGGTTGTAGCCCAGTGTCCTGCCCATCACCACTCAGGAAATACAGTCCATAAATACATGTAGAGAAGCAGGTAGGGGTTTTATATGGATTAGTGGGCCAGGTGAAAAAAATTTCAGGCATAAATTAGAGATGATGGATGTTGCATGTATTGGAGACAATATATATTTTTCAAGAAAAAAATCTTGAGTATTGATATATTTTCATGTATAACATTAAAATGTTCCCTTCACTGATTTGCACTGGCTGGGGCTCAGGAAACGACTTGAGTTATTTGTATCCATGTTTTGCCGACATAGTCCCAAATCCGTAGCACAGCTGTGTGTTACATGTTCAGAGTATGAACATAAAATGAATCTCTTGCTTCTGAGAGGGTTGGTTCTATCTGAGTTTAAGGGATCTGACAAATTCACCTGAGCTAAGGTTCATTAGTGAAACTTAAAGTCTCTCTCTCTTAGAAGAAATGACAATACAAGAGAATAAAACACCTTAAAAACAGGAATAAAACTGTAATGATGGCATGACAGGTGTCGGAGAAAGAATCAGAGATGTCTTAGGGATGGTGTTGAGGGGCTCCGGACATGCCCCAGATCATAGCTTTCCTGGAGATGAATTATGTTCCTGGATCTTAAAGCATAAAATTGTAGCCCTCACAAGTAATGTATATGTAAGTACCAGTTAGGCACAGGGTCGTTTCCTGAGGGCCTTGTACTACTAGTTCATCAGGGGACAAATTTAGAAAATGGCTGGTCCCTGCTTTCCGAGAGCAGAGAGTCCAGTTAGGAGCCAAAGGTACAAACAGGGCAGCTGCCTAAGATGCAGGGCCCAGTTCAAAATGCAAATGGGGCACTCCTCCACAGAGTAAACATTTCAAAAACGTAAGAGTCTTCAACCAAGCAGGGATCCTTCTAAGGTCAGGACTTGAGAAGGCACAAGAGGCCTATGCTTACCATTACAACAGAATTTGATCATGTTTGTATAGAGGTATGTACAGAAGACTGTGTGAGCCCAGGAGGGAGTAGCTTAGCCTCTGCCATGGGGACTGATTCTCCAAGGAAGTGACTGGTGGGCTAACCCTTGAAGGATGGACAGCTGGGGGCTGGGTGATCCAGGCAGGGGAGCTAAGGGAAAGCAGTTCTCCTGGGCCACCCTCTGCACCCCAACCTGCTCACAGCTTCCCACTTAGTTCTTCTGTTTTGAATCCTTGTCATTTCCATGCACCGTGTTCACGCTCTTCTTTCTTTGTCAATTTCAGACATTATCTGTTGACGCCAGGAACAAGAGATGAGGCTGTGGCTCCCCTGAGAACTCCCTCATCTCCATCCTCCTCCCATTATCATTAAATCTTCAGTTTAGTGCGGTCAGTTACTTGGGTGACCTTGGAAACAATACGCTTACTCTTGGCTGCTTGCCCATACAATATCTCCAGACTCCACCTTCAACCTCTCCTTCTACTCCCATATTTTCCAGTGCTCTCCCTCCAATGGAACTTTCAGGACAGTTTCCATTTATTTAGAGAAGAATCCCCCATAAGGTTGCACGGGGCGAAATGGCTGTGAAGAAGCTGGACCAGGTTCTCCACCAAGATGCCCTTCTCCCTGACGGAAGGCGGTGGCTCTCTGCTGTCCTTCATCTCTTACTCCTCCCCGTCATCCATCTTCCAGAAACCTGTCAATATCTCTCGAGCTCTAATTTTTCTCTCTCCAACTTTACTCCTGTTATTGTGGGTTTATATAGTTTTTATACTTTTCCTATCACCGAAATGATAGGAAAAGTATAAAAAAAAGAATCTGTGATCAGTTCATCTTGAACTGCAAGTTCAGACACCATGAAGATTATTCCGCTTCTATAAATCAGGTGATGACGCTTTGAGAATTTAAGTGACTCCAATCCTGGCCCCATCATTGTAAGTTACATGCCCTCTGGGGATGTCTTTGAAGATGGCATCTAAAAGCCTGATGAGAAACAAGGCCCTGCGATTAATGGATTAATGTCACAGAATACCTTTGATACCATCTAGGACTTCAGGACGACTCAATGTAAAGACAAGAGGAGGCAGCCCTTCCCAGAGACAGAAGTTGATCCAATCAAGAAGCCACTGAGGGAACTTTCATCTCATTCCTCATCAAAATGCCTAGCACCTTCTTTTAACCCTTTCACTCATCCACAGATTTAATTTAATTCTTATCTTTTCATGAAATGAATCTAAAGGAAAAGAGAGGAAGTACGAGACCAGAGACTGAAATCGTTTTTAAACTATTATCTATTCTCCAAAGGAAAGCTTTTAGCAAACAGGAACTTCGTTATGTAGTCTCTTTCTCTGCTCCCCAGCAGCGTTGCTTATTTTTAGCACACTCGTCATTGACATGGGGATGGTGAGGTATGGGGTATGTTGGGAGGTAGGCTATGTTTAATCTGTAAATTTAAAAACTTCTGGAAGAGCAGAGGCACAAAACATGGCCTACAAAAGATTTTCCTGTTGCTTTTGAAAAATGCTGCCCTTACATTTATTGCCAGTTAAACTGCCAATCAAGTAACACTGGTTTCTGTCAGCTGTTGTCAGCACATCTTCAAATTAGGAAGATCTAAAGTCAACTGAGCTATTTCCTTCTCTACCCAGAGTGACCCTTTCTCTTTAGCCCCAGTTGTTAGAGACCAGGAAACACACCTTCCATTTGCCCTGGTCCAAGCGGTTCATCTTGCAAAGGAGGGATCTGCTTTTCTACCGTGTGGGGTTGGTGGGGGCTACAGGCAAGGAAGCCCTGTTTGGTCACTCTTAGGAAAGAGCGGGTTCATTGAGCATCAGGAGGAAAAAGCCAGTGTTGGGAATTCTGATCCTAATGGGATAATGATGAACGTGACGAAACTCCTTGAGAAAAGTCTACCTCCGCTTGTTTGGAGATTTTCTCACGCTTGTCGTTACGAGAAAAGTTGTTTTTTTTATTGAAATGGCTTCAGCCACCGTCCAGATTCTAGGCTTAAAAGAGGTTGATGATAAAAAGGTGGCATTTCAACGAAACACACCGAGAACAGCTCTGCAAATGACCTCACCCTCCGTGCCTGGGAGTGAACACCTTTGCCTGCAAGACATGAAAGCAAAACCATGCAATGCTCCATACACGTGTCCTGGTAATGCACACACACTGGGTCATGCGTAGTGACCAAGGCAGTCAGACAGATGGGATGTGCCTGCTTGGCATGGATTACGTCCTGCATCTTGGAATCAAGGTCAGGTTCAGTGGCAATAAGAAGGAAGAACAATACAATTGGGGAAGTGGAGATGACACTTCCCCTTCTTTCGAAAGAGCTTTACTCTCTGGTCAGCTTCGAATGGCAGTTCTGTGTACTCAGAGCCTCTGGAGGTGTGGCTGCTTCGAGTGGAACCCTCAACCTTTGCCTCAGAGGATTATGAGTTTTCTGACTTCAGGGAGAAAGAGCCAGCTCCCGGATTTACTATCTTTCTATTGCACGTAAGTACAATCACTTCTTGGCCGATACATGAGCAGTCACTGCTTGGCATTTCCAGATGATAAGACAGTTGATACCCTCGCACTCTGCAGAGCAGTGAGTTCTACAGTGTGACTCCTGGGAGGTGATGTTTGTGCAGCTCTTTATAAACCCGCCGCTGTGGGGCCGAGGGCTGAGGGCGCGCTTACCATCTCTCAGAGGCCTGAAGGAGAGAGTTGTGTGCTCACTCTGCTTTCCTCTGGTTCTTAAATGGATGTTGTGTTGACGGCTGCTTGGACTGCAGACCCTGGGTTTGATTTAGAAAGAACAATGCAGCATCTGTTTGGGTCCCGAGGAGTTCATTCGGGGTGACACTCTGTGGCCTCCCTCCTTTGAGAAATTGTCCTCTTTGGGGAGAATCCCTCTTTGTATGTAGGCAGCTGGAGGGGATTTTTACTTTTAGATAAAAGCCACAGGCTTGACGAAATATCTCTTTATGAAAATAAGACTTAGGTGATGTTGGTTTTTGTTTCCCCAGGGCACCTGGAGTGCTTGTTTATTTTGCTTGTATACATGTGACAAAAATTTAACTGCGGGAGTCAGAGTTATAACCCATGAAGGCATGCATCCTTTACGATAGTAGTGGATTTTGTTAGTTTCTGAGTGCTCCTAAGACTGTCCTAGGCATTGTACCATCATGCATAGTGTCTGATTCCTCTATAGCTATTTATTTTACATAGAAAACAGATGGAAAGAACACAGGTCCCCTCTTGCTCACATCATGCAAGTGACGAAGAAAAGGACTTCAGTTTGTGTATTTGTTGATGTGCTCATTCTTTAACGTATTTTTAAGATCCTTTTTTTTTCTTCCTTTATACATCAGTGTTTTTTCTGGAGAGGGTTCATGTACAAACTATTGCAGGCAAGCTGCATTAAGCAAATACTCATCCTCTGAGTATGAAAAGAGGAAGCTCTTTCCTGTGGTGGCTCGCTGTGGCAATGAGCGATTAGAAATTACTTCATGACTATTGCCTGCGACTTTCTTTTTGACTCGTGTATCCTTCTTGAACAGCTCACTTCTGCTTTCCATCCAGCGTGGAGGCTAGGCAGTGGGAGCTGGCAACCCAAGCACAGACTGTGTTTGCAAGCAGGTTAATATAGCAAGTGGTGTGTGAGAGCAAATCCTAAAAAATAAGTTTTGTGGGGTTGGAAAAGATCCTGCACGTTGGGATTACTGTACTCTCAGCCCTCAGAACAGTGCCTGCCACAGAGTATGCTCTCAGTTGGTATTTGTTGAATAAGTGAATGATTGGGATTGTGCATGAAATGAGTGTGGTAGGGTAGCCTTTGCTTCATCTCTGGGGCCTAAAAACTTAAGGAAATGCAGGTTGGAGAAGATCAGAGTGAAGCAGGAGAGGAGGAGAATATGAAAGTGGGAAGAGATGAAAAAAGATGATGAGAATATGGTGGTGAAGGTGGAGGTGGAGGTTGTGGTCGAAGTGGTAATGATGGAGGTGGTGGTGCAGAGTTGGAACTGGTGGTGGAGGTGATAGTGAAGGTGATGGTGGTGGAGGTGGTGGAGATGGTGGCAGAGGTGATTGTGTTGGAAGTGGTGATGATAGAAATGGAGGTAGATATTATGGAGCTGGTGGTGAGGTGGTTGTGGTGGAGATGATGGTGGTGTGAAGGTAGTGGACGTGGTGGAGGTGATGGAGATGGTGGCAGAGGCAATGGTGGAGGTGGTGTTGGAAGTGTGATGACAGAAACGGTGATGGTGGTGGAAGAAGTGGTGGTGAAGTAGAGGAGATGATGAGGAGGGCAGTGTGATATAGTCAAGAGAAAACAAGCTTTGGGTTCAACACATTTACTCAAAATCTGCATTTACCATTGACTAGCTCTATGACCTCTGAACTTATAAAGTAGTGATTATAATAAGTTGACCTTTTTGTGTTGTTGAGTGGGGATTGGAAATATTAGAAATATGATTGATTGCATAGTGCCTGCCATCTCATGGATCTTCATTAAATGCCGTTATCAATATATTTTCTTCAATTTTTAAATCACCACAGTCAGACTTAAAAATTTAACCTCCAATTTATCTTGTCTTTGTGCTTTTTAGTATTTTCTAAATTTCCTGAAATGAGCATTATTTTTGAAAAGAATCATTTATTAAAAATAAATGTTATAAGAGATTGACCAAAGGACTTACATGCATATATACATAACCCATGGACACAGACAATAGTGTGGTAAAGGCCAGGGTGGGAGTGAAAGGGGGGTTGAGGGGGTCAATGGAGAGACAAAAAGGGAATATCTGTAATACTTTCATAAATAAAAATAATTTTAAAAAAATAAGAAAAAAAATTAATGTTATAAGCCTAATTGTCAGTATGGCTAAGCCCATGGTGGTATATTTATATAAAGGAATAGTATCAATAAAATGATGTTTATGGAAATATTATTAATATTAATGCTAATTAAAAGAAGCAGAAACACATTTTCAACTATGTAAAAATATTGTAGAGAAGCAAGATTGAGATAAATATGTTAAAATGTGAACATATGATCAGTGGGATTATAGCTGATAGTTATATTGATCTTTGTATTTTCCTATTTTTTCCAGATTTTTTAAGTAATGGAGCATATCAGGACTATCTTAATAATATGAAAAAAAATGTTGAATTAAAATCAGGGAACCATCTTTTAATTTTCTATCAAAAATATAACAAATGTAGCTTTTTAGTTATACAGTGCTAAAGTTTGTGGTTCATTTCAATCTAAAAGATGACACTTATGACTTATGCTATATTCTTTATGGGGGATACCCTTTGAAAGTATCCCCCATACAAAGACAGGTGCAAAATCATGTGGCAGCTCTAAAGTAAGGGGATGCAAACAAGGTCCCATCTGGGGCTGACTGATCTAATTAGTTCCTAGAATCACACAAAAGTGGGTTATTTTCTCTGGACGATTTATAACTGTCTGTAAACTGGAATTGAATGACTTTATAGCAAGTTCAATAGTCAATTCAATAGTTAAGAGATCTAAATTAAATTTTAACCCACCAGCATAAGAGTAATTAATTTTATAATTTTATAGGGAATGTTGACTTATCTTTATCATTTTGGTATAGATGGGGAGAGATGAGAGAACCATTTTTCTGGAGTCGAGAAAGAATTCTTGTTGTTAGGACCTTGGCCATCCCGCCTCACCGTGCAGCTTGTCACTATGATAGAGTCCCTTATCAGACACTTAACCGAAATAAAATATTTTGGCTTGTTGGTATTGCAACATATCTCCTATCTTTGTCTTAGATATGATCAAGTGGGAGATAGTTGATAGACAAAGAGGCAAAAAGATGTGAGCAAAAATCAGGACTCCTACACTGACACAGATGTTAACATAGAAGTAGTCAAAAGTGGAACATTAGCTAGTTTAAACTCCCCAAATTACTAGAGTAGATGAACTCTTTCAAAAAAATCTGAATAATAATAATAATACAATAATAATATCTACACTAATAAAAGAGAAAAATGGTAATTGGTGTACGACGCTACCCTTTTCATTGGCCAATCAGGGCTATATGCAAATTAACTGCCAACTAAGATGGCAGTTAACTGACAACAAAATGGCAGTTAATCTGCATATGTAGGCACAATGCAGGGAAGTGAGTCT
>NW_006286246.1:216767-247904 GCF_000327345.1 Myotis davidii | reverse complement strand
AGTATAATAATAAAAGCATAATATGCTAATTAGACCAGATGTCCTTCCAGACAACCTTCTGGACAAAGCTGGGGCTGCCAGGGTCTCAGGTGCCAGAGGGAAGCCAGTGCCGGCAGCCAGGGGAAGGAAGGCCTACTCTTGCATGAATTGCATGCATCGGGCCTCTAGTAATAATAATAAAAGACCAGATCTTCAGTGAAAATTAGTTAAGATTAGAAATGAAAGAATTAATTAAACAGATCCAATCTTATGCTCAGTGGTAAAAACCAAATAACCCAGTGTGGAATATGAATTAAAATAGAAATAGCAGTACAGTGGACTTTGAATGGATAATCCATAGCATTTTGTGAATATTTCATGTGTGGAGCACTGAGTAAAAACCAGTGATATTGTGAATACTTGCTATGTTCAAGGCACTGTAATCAGCACTTTTATTTTTACTTGAACAGTTCTCAAAGCCATCACATCTCAAAACAGCCCTGGGAAATAGCACTGTTGTTATTTCCATGAAGCTAAAGCTAAGGGAGGTCACGTACTCTGTCTGAAACCACCCTGCTAGGCAGACAGAGATGGGATCCAACCTGAGGTCTTAGTGTGTCTCCCAGCCTGGGGCCTTAACGACCATCGTACACAACAGATTTTCTTATATAAACTAGAGATTTGAGGCCAAGGATTGGGAGACAAAGGGTGAGTATGAGCAGATTCGCTTTCTACTTGGAAGTCATAGTGACATTCCTTTCTACTTACTTATTGAGGAGGTAGTGGGAAGGAATTCTTCCTTCTTCTCAGGGAACTTTCTGTGTCCTCACATGATTGCACATATGTGGTTGTCAGTGTGGCCGACTTCTTAGGCGGCTCAGTGGCGTAATGTGGGGAGTGCTTCTCAACCAGCAGGAACAAAGGGGTTGGGAGGGGCAGTGGCATTCGTGTCTCTGAATCATCCCTGGAGAGTCCACAGCTCAGTCAAGATACGTAACAGCCCTGTCATCACAAGGATCCCTCCTGGTGTCCTTTTATAATAATGCCCTATTAAGTTTGAAGACGTCCAGGTTCTATGTTGAGTGTCAATGGTCCCACACTGACACTCTCTATACAATAGGCTCTAGTGATTCTTGGGAACAGCACAGATCAAGGTGTGCGGACCTGAGGGCTCCGTCCAGAACACATGACAGCTGTGTGTCACCAAGCAAGGCACTTACCTTCTCCACACTTCAGGTTTCTCATCTCTAGAAGTGGAGGTTAAATCTGCCTAACCAGTATGGTTTGTTGTTCGGACCAACTGAGATTAGGTGGAAATGCTTTGAAGAAGGTCAAAACAATACAAACCAATAACCAATGGGGCCTTCTGACTTTGCACCTGCTCCAGTTTCTTTCCAGGTAGAGACGCAATTGGCACATAAGAGCTTTACTGGCGGAAGAGGATTAGATTAAAGGTTGTAGGGGGTGTTGTGGGTTGACTTGTCTCCCTGCCACCCAAATGCGGAAGTCCTAACCCCCAGTACTTCCGAATGTGACCTTGTTTGAAAACAGGGCACTTATGGATGCAGTTAAATTAAGATGAGGTCACAATGGAGTGGGCCTTTAAACCGATGACTGATATCCCTATGAGAAGTCAGGCCTGTGCAGGCAGAAACACAGTTGGGAGAACACCAAGTGATGATGGAGACATAGAGATTGGAGTTAGGCAGCTGTAGGCCAACAAATGCCAAGGAATTGGCGATGAGCACCAGAAGCGTAAGAAAAGGCAAGGAAGGATTCTCCCCTACAGGTTCCTGAGGGAGAACCCCATCCCCCAGCACCTTGATTTCAGATCTCTAGTCTCCAGAACTGTGACCGAATACATTTCTGTGGTTTTAAGCCACTAAGCCACTAAGTCGGTGGCATTTTGTTACTACAGTCCAAGGAAACTAACATAGAGGCAAAAAAAGATAAAAATAAAAAGTCATTTTAAAATGCTAGTGACAGACTCATCTCTATTGCTGGCAAGTGCTTCTAGGGACCAAATCCAAGATGACTCATTGCTCTCACTGTAACCTGTGGCATTGGGCCGCCAACAGTAGAGTCACTTCATCATTGACTGGGGATGAATTATAACACTAAACAATGAAACACATTTACAAAATGAAAATCAGGCTATTGTGAAATCTATAAAAGGGCATCAGTGGTTTCAGTTATATAGTTGTTGATTCCTTTGATGCATAAAGTTAGCCTGGTACCTGCATAGCTATTTTAATGGCAGCATCAGTAGCTAGAATTTCAAGCACACTCTTAGGTTTCTCTGCAACAAAAGAGCCTCTTAAATCCCTCTTTTAGTGGAGTTTAAATTACCCTAATTCCTATCACCATAATTATCCCTCACAGAACAACGTTCCTTTTACCAGGAGGCCATCATTGTGGCAAAGACAATTCATTTACTCTGCTCAAAACTCAAAACATCTTTTTGCTCCCGCTCTTCATTTTAATTTTCTTTAGACTCGTTATTAATTTTATTTAATCTCTTTCAAAATCACAATAGAAATTTGTGACCAGATAGATTCTTTCAAATTCGAACAGGGTACAATTTCTTTTTTTCCCAGACGGTCATGAAAGAAAATAATTTCTTAGGAGTCTTGTGCAATGCTCTTGAATATCGGAGAGGAGAGAGCATTTAACCATTTATAGGCAAATTTACATATTGATATCGAACCTTGGCCTAAAGTACAGACCTCTCAGAAGGAAAGAAACAGGCCTGACTCGACTTGTTCCCAGAAGCCTCTGTTTCACATTGTTTGAAATACAGTTTGGTGTAAGGTGTCACGACGCACCCAGAAGCCATTGGACTGCACTTCCACTAGGTCACGTTTTAAGGAAGAAACCTTTAATTCTTTTCAAAAGCGAGCCAATGGCTATGAACATGTAAACCATACTTTTTGGGCTTTTAGTTTATGATTATTCTGTTTGCAGAGCTCAGAGCACAGCACAGGATGGGGGAGGTTTGCCATAGTCCTTATGGTCTGATGATCACATGGAGTGTCATGACTTTCATGAATATGTTTGAAGATTCCACTTTAGTAAATGAAAGGTTGCAACAGGAACATTTTCTGCATTCACTTACAGTGCAGCACAGTTATAACAACCTTGTTCTTTACCACCTGCTCAAAGCCTGAAGCAAAATATGCCCAAGTTCCTTATTTTCTGGCTCCTTGTTAGACCACACATCCCTGCCTCGCTGACCATCCTAACAAAACAAGCAAAGGATTGCCCTCAGTCGGGAGGGGGAGTGAGTGTTAATCATATGACGAGTGCCCAGTTTTGAATATTTAAACATTCAACAAATGCCTACTGAATACCAAATATTTTCCAGGTGTTTCATTGCGAGAGAACAGACGAGAGCATCCTTAAAGGTCCCTTGTAATCATGTGAATGAATAACACCTCTCCGGGGTTAGACTCGGTTACAGCCATTCCCTCAAAGAGCAGGATCTGAACTGGAAATCTTGGTCAAATATAGCCAAGGCTTTCCAGCTGGAGCTGGATTCCCCCTAGAACACAAGCTGCTGAGATGGCCTGCGCCTGGATTTTCAACTTGATTAATCAACTAGAGCCGCTTTTGCGTAGGCATCTGGGACTTGAGAGGGAATGGTCCAGTGAGGTTTGAGCGAGGCGCTAGAGCACGGCTTAGTTTTATTTTGTGAACACTCACAGCATTCCATAGCTACGTACAAGTCAGTTGCCTTGACGGGCACGCCAGCTATTCTGAGCCCGGACGCCAGCGCAAGAGGACAGACAACCAGGGCCTTCGTCAAAGCAGGGTGAGTGAGCAGAGCACCAAGGCTCGGTGAGTCCCTCCAAAGTCACTCTGCTTTCAAGTTGCAGTGTCCCCGTCGTAGCAGAGTCCTAGACACAGGTGACAGTCATTTCCACTTTGCATGAAATACTTACTCCTGTGTGCTTTGCGTCGGGAGCAAATGAGCAAGCGATTTCTCTCTCGATCCTGGACTGAGTTCAGGCCTTGAGCACCATGGTCTACTCCCCACGGCCTCCTGTTTCTCACCATGTGGACCTGAGCCTCGTGCCAATGGAGGGAGGCCCCTGGGCAGGGAGGAATCCTCAACAATGCTTGGAACTTCCTAGGCAAGTCTTGGAGAGAAGGCAGAAAACGGGGCCCAAGGGGGCTCCTCGGTTCTGACTATAGTTTCTCAAACAGGCTGCACAGAGAAGTTTCACACGTTAGCATTTCAGTGTCTGCCTCTTAGGGATGGGCCAGAAGAAGGCTGTTTTCTCAGAAGTCTTTTTCTAGACTTTCTCTTCGTTTTGTTTTATTCTTTTGAGAAGGAGACCTCCTTCTAAATCCAGTTCACGTGGAACCTCTGAGCTATGACCACTCTACAACCTACCAAGGGCGTTTGTGCATGCTTTCCTATGTCGATGCAAAGATTCTGTGCTGTCTGTGGGGCCGGGAAACTAAGGCTCGGAATGGGTACGTGGCCTGTGCAAGGCTGTGAATGGCTGACTGAGGCTTGATTCTGGTTTACTGTTTCTTACAGAAGGTTTGCCCCTTTCGGAGTATTCTAGTTCCCGACCTTTGTGAATAAATTGTCTCTACTGATTTATCACCTGGGTAAAGTGTGAATTCCAGTCTAATCATCTGGCCCTCAGTGTCTCCCAGCCTGCTCCCTCCCATCAGGCATGTGTTCTGAACCTTACAATTGGGTGTTGGGAGGCCCCTGCTCACCGGTCATAGAGGCCTGATGCCATAGCTTTCTCCATAGAATCAGATACCAAAACCCATTTCAGTGAGGGGGGCCTTTAGACTCCATTGACTCTAACCCTGCCACTTTCTGGATGGGGAACTGAGGTCCAAGAGATCTTGTGATTGACCAAATGTTACCGCTTCTTAGAGATGATGCTTGGTTCACCGCCTAGACTTAGTATCAGGCTCCTAGACTCCCGCCGCTGTAAACTCTGGGTTACAATAAATACATTCTTGGAAGGGAAAGGCCTTTTCAGTTGTTACGAACCACTAGCACCCGTGTGTGGTTTAGCCAATCAGATCTTTCCAGCAGAGAGCTAATTTGGATTCCCAAACCATCTGGCCTACTCGTCTCATCGCTTTGATTCGATTAGTACCTAATTTAGACCCTGTAAATGTTAATTTCCCAACAACAAAGCCTGCATCATATCTTTCTGAAGATTCTTTCAGCTTTTCTCCTGTAAAAGGTCCTTCTATATAATGAGGTATTGTTCTCTGTGTATGAAGATGGTAGTAATTTACTTAATTTCATCCTTCTTCTCTCCTAATGAATACTCTCTTCTGTGAAGGCTGCATAGACAGCATGCTGGGGTTGAGGGAGGTCTGTGACCGAGGACAAAACCTTAATGAATTGTGTTGTCTGAGGCTCCAACCCATGACTTAGTTTCCGTAACATTCTGAAGACCATCAGCAAGTGAAGCTGATCTAGTTTTGGAGGCTCTGACTCAGAGAGAGGCCTGTCCTTCTACAAGACGGGAGTTAATGCTGGCTTTCCCATTAGATCACATTTATTTCAAGTCTTTCTAACCACAGTTCCCTCCAGGGTCCCCATCACGCCTTCTTCAAGATCAGCCGAGCCTTGAGGTGTTGTAAGACGTTTGGGGGAACTTCTGGTCACACAGAGCTTTAGTGATGACTTTTTATGACCCTAGAATACACCTGTTTTACAACAGAGCCCCTACCCAGTCTCACTTTCTCTCTTGAGCCTCCCTCATTAAGTGACATCTTCTCTTGGGCTCAGAGGGTATTTGTACTGACTTCCTGCCTGGTGGTTTCTCCAGGGATTTAAGTCTGTACAAGATCCAGGTAGGGAGGGCACTCCTAATTGGCATAGAAGACATGAACGTTCAAGCAGAACCTCTACAAAATGCTTGAGCCTCCAGTCCCATTTACCAAAGGAGAGAATCTCCCCAAAGTTTTTCAAGATTTTTTTTTTAAGATTTTTTAATCAAAAAGTTTTTAAACACACACAAATGACCAATTTTAGCTTCTTGATGTACTACATTTAGTCTGTTAGATAAAAAGTTGTCATTCATGGGCTTTCCCCAGGTGGTGAATTTGCCTCATAAAAAGTTATCAAGAGGATATGAAGCATGAAAATGTCATGGTCCTCGATTTTTCAATTGCATTTGACCTACATATGAATGAATGAATTTGTAGCAGGGTTGTCTTGGTGGGAGCTGCCTCCTTTACATATGGAAACTGTAGAAAATGTGGTGTCAAACTTCAGGACCAAACCAGGTCCTTTGTGACCCTGGGAGCCTTGGAAGTAGAGACAGTGATAAAAGCCAAGAGATCATCAGAACTTTGGAAGACCAGGCTCCATGGCTGAACATACTTAATGAGGGGCACTGGAAGAGAAAATTCTTGGATTGCCTTGCAAGTTGCATCCAACCAAACTTCTTTGGACAGAGTGCTAGTTGAAAGAGAGGCTATCATTTTATTCTTTATATTTTTATTGTTTTCAGAGAGGAAGGGAGAGGGAGAGATAGAAACATCCATGATGAGAGAGAATCATTGATTGGCTGCCTTCTGCATGCTCCACATGGGGAATTGAGCCTGCAACTCAGGCATGTGCCCTGACTGGGAATCGAACTGTGGGCTCCTGGTTCATAGGTCAATGCTCAACCATTGAGCCACGCTGGCTGGGCCAGAGGCTATCATTTTAAAAGTCCTGTTGGTATTCTGTTAAAAGCAAGGTTGTTTCCTATCACATTTTGATTTGGGGGAGTGGTTTGAATTGGATCGCTTGTCCCATTCTTAAAACAACAACAGCCGGATTTTGCATTTGTTGTTATTGGGTATAGCTGAGTTCTATCACAGAGGATTATCCTTATGAGGGAGTAATTTGGTGGGTAGTATTGAATTTCAATTGTTCTAAACTCACACATACTTAGTCTTTTCACTTTCATCTTGCCAGGGAACCAAGAGCGTGCTCCTTGTGACAGAGGTATGTTGAGCTGTATGCTTGCATGTGGAAGCTTCATGTTAGCTGGTAGCTAATTAGAACTTTTTACAGCACAAATTCCAGAATGGTGCCAGGAAGTCCTCTGGAGTTTAATGAGAGGAAAACAAAGATTCAAAACTGAGACATCCTGATTTGAGCTCAGATGATAAATTCCCCTGATGTCAGGAGAGTTGTTCCTTTTTGTCATTTGCTTCTTCAGTATTTCTTAACACAAGACTGGCTATAGAACTTTCTTAACACATGCGGATACAGATGTTTGACAGTCAAATGAGGAGGGGCTCCATGAGAAAATGGTCTATTTTCTTACGTGCATGCCTGATTTAGGAAGTCATGTCAGAGCCATTAGTGTGAACAGTTACTTAAAAATATAACTCTCAGTTGATTTTTAAAATAGTAATTTTTAACCTTTTTCCTGTTTCCCAGAAAAATTAGAACCTAAACTTAGATGTGTGTGTGTGTGTGTGTGTGTGTGTGTGTGTGTGTGTGTGTGTGTCTAGTCTGGTGTCTAGGATTATTTCTTTGTGTCATCTTATGAGACTCATGCTCAGAGGCCTTGAAAAAGAATTAAAAATATTATTTCTTTCTATTCATAAGGCACCAGCCAGTGTTTTAGGTTGAGTAGCACTTCATGTCACATTAATTAATCATAGAACATACACTGGAATTCAGTAATAGCTGATTATTATTTATTTGACTGGGTTATATAAAAAGTATATATATGTGTGTGTGTGTGTGTGTGTGTGTGTGTGTGTGTGTGTGTGTGTCTAGTCTGGTGTCTAGGATTATTTCTTTGTGTCATCTTATGAGACTCATGCTCAGAGGCCTTGAAAAAGAATTAAAAATATTATTTCTTTCTATTCATAAGGCACCAGCCAGTGTTTTAGGTTGAGTAGCACTTCATGTCACATTAATTAATCATAGAACATACACTGGAATTCAGTAATAGCTGATTATTATTTATTTGACTGGGTTTCAAAGCAGTAACATTGAATGCTTCCATTGCTTAATTTTTCTAAAGTGAGACCAAGAATCTAGAATAATGAAGAAGAATGGAACTCACCTGGTTTCAACTCTTAGATTTTAGACATGAGAACGCTAAGGCTGAAGAGAAGCTAAGTCTTACGTGAAGTCACAGGCTAACCTGCAGCAGAGGAACGAAAGAAACAGTTCTTCAAAAGTTAAGCAAACTTCTTCATCTAACATGCTAACGTAGTGTGATATTGCAATATTACAATGCTAACATGCATTGTTCATCCCAAACGTGGGGAAGTTTTTAACTGTGGAGAAATTCAATAAGCATCATTTCCCAATTCACTGGCTAAGTAACCCCTTTCTGACAGAGCATTGAGCAAGCCTAGTGTTCATCAACCATACTTGAGAAATATTGTTCTTTAGCTTACCCAATCCTTTAACCCAACCATTGTATTTTTTATAAGCGAAACAGCTGTAATTTTACACTTTGTTGGCATAGTTGTTCTAAAGCCACAATAGAAATGAGAACTGAGGACACTGATGGAAATCATATGCATATGGACAACAGTAAAAGACTTTGGGATTGCTTTTCGTCCTGAATCTTCAGGACATAACTTAGATTTGAATCCTAAAATAATGAAATAAGTGGTAAGGGAGAGGCTTATTCAATAAGTAAACCATAAAATGAAAGCATAGAGATTACAAATATTTTGTTGCAAGGAGAAAAATATTCTTAAATTATATGGATACATATGGAGGCATGAACCACGGACCTCTTTTTGCTTCTTCTCACTCAACAAGGCGCATCCAAATTATGATGAAGACAATTGTGTCAGTTCCAAAGAATGTGTTTCTATAGTTACTATTTTCTATAAAACTAAATATATTCACTTATATATTTAAAAATCACATCCAAAGAAAACATTGTTGTTACAGTCAAGACTGTGCAGAGTGGTTTCATTTGAAACTTTTGTCTTTCCTCCCCCAGGGGCATGTTAGAGGACAGAGGTTTACCTTGGTCACCCAAACTGTATTCCCAGCACTCATGATTGTGACTGGCACAAAGTAGATGCTCAGTAAATATTTTTTGACTAACATAATTTAGTTTATTTTATCAAGTATTTATGGTTTTTTTTGAAAAGGTAATGCAGACATACATTTAAAATTTTAAGCATTATAAAAGAACATGCAATAGAAAGTCAGGTTCCCACCATAGAATAACCACTGTAACCAGCTGGTACAATGTTCTTCTAGAATGTTCTATAAATATTTAAGCATGTATACTTTTGTGTATATACAGATATACACATACATAATTATTTTTACAGAGGTAGAGATAACAATCTACAATGCAGATTATTCAACATCTTGATTTTTGCCCCACTTAAATGTCTATCTTAATGACAGATATCTTGAGAATTGCCTTCTGATAAATGAAATTTATCTCATTGACATTTTACTTTTCATCTCTTTGGGACTGAGGTTGATATTTCATATGTTCTAAACTATTAGAGTTTAATTTCTATAAACTGCCTCTAAGTCCTTTGGTGACTTTTCTATTGGTTTCATGGCCTTTTATAACTGATTTGTAAGAGGTCTTTATATATTAAGGAAATGAGCTCATTGTCATATGTGTTGAAATACTTTTCCCAGTTGATCATTTTGTCTTTTGACTTTAAATGGTATTTTTTTCTGTGCAGAAAAAACCCTTTTTTATGTAGTCACATTCACTAATCTTTTTGGAATTTGTGTTTGTATATTGCTTCTAAGAGCCCTTTTTATCCCCTCAAAGAAATAATTTTTTATGTAATTACTGATAATAGTTTCATTATTTTATTTTATTTTATTTTACATATTACGATATTTGTTTCACCTGAAACTTATTTTAATGAAAGTAGTTTTAGTAGATGTTTTCCATGTGGCTAGTTAGTTGAATAAGCCACATTGCTCCTACTGATTTGAAATGCTAACTGTTGCATAGTCTAAATTTCAATGTATTTAACATTCATTTAAATTTATTTTAAAAAATTAACTTTGTTAGTATGGATTATTTCAAACTTATAAAAGTAGATAACAAACATCAGTGAGGATGACTTGATAGGCAAGATTTTTACATTTTTTGGCCTTATCTAAGCCTAGAAACTTATTTCTTTCAATCTAGCAACTTCACCTGTATAACTTGGAAATAGCAGGGGTGTGTGCGTGGATAGCAGGTATATGGGCACTCTCTGTACTTTCTGCTAAATTTTTCTGTGAACCTAAAGTTTCTCTAAAAAAACAAAAGTCTATTAAAATAATCAGTGAGATTTGTGCTGGTCTGATACTATGACCATATTATTGGCAAAATTATTTTTTATGAGAAATCAGGAAATTTGGTACCTGTCCCATAGCAGTTATTCCATAAAGATTGCTATATGATATATTTCATGATAGAATATATCAGAAATTTACTCAGTTCTTCATAAAATTCTATATGAAATTGGAGAACCCATTTCAGGACAGAAATTGCCACCAGGGATCCACCTATCCTCAGGATTAGTAAACACTATTAAAATCGCTGGACATAGCCACCTGACCAGAGGGCTGACGCAGCTGTTTTACCCTGCTCAGTCAGCATTTCATGTAAATGAGATCTTGTTACTGCCCTGCTTATAATCCTCCACTTAGATATGTTGTTTCACATCCTTAGCCTGAGCCTATAATGACACATGTGGGCTGGCCCCAGCTTACCTCTGACTTTGAATTTCCTCTCAATCACCCTCTTCTAGCCACACTAGTCTTCTGTTTCCCAAATGTATTGAGATTAATCCCACACTAAGATGTTATCCCCCCCCCCAAAAAAAAATAAAAGGCCAGTTTTATTGAGGTATAGTTGATGTTTAATAAATAAAACACTTAAAAGTATACAGTTTGATAAGTTTGACCTATCTACAATCATGAAGCTATCATCACAGTCAAGAAAATGTAATTCTTCTCTGCAGTCTTTCTTATTTTCCACATCCTCAGGCAATCTCTGAAGTGCTTTATATTGCTACTAGTGCCCCAGTGCACGGATTCATGCACATTGAAAGGAAATTATTAGAAGGTGGCTGCGGGATGGGACTGGGTGAGAAGGGCAGGACACACCCTGGAGCCAACCTCCCGTGGCCCCTCCCCGGCTGGCCACACCTGGGGCAGTGCTGAGGTTTGAAGGGCATCTACAGAGTGAGTGGGATCTCTCCGGCAGGTGGGGTCCCTCAGCCTGGACTGCGGGGATTGGACCGCAACTGGCTCTCCGACATCCCCTAAGGGGTCCTGGATTGTGAGAGAGTGGTTCTTGGGTGACACTGCCCCGAATCAGGCTCCCTCCTTTCTGGTTCCAGGATGCATCATCCAAGAACCGCTGCTGCCAAGTCACCGCAGCTTGGCAGCTTCTGCGTTGAGCGTCGGCTGGTGGTCAGTGTGCGTCATAGCTACCAGCCGGTGGGACAGTTGGACGGTTGCTTAACCTTTTATATAGATAGATAGATTGTTTTGTATTTCCTAGGATTTTAAGGAATCTTTTTTTTTGTCTGGCTTTTTGTCATTCATTATAACTATTTTGAGACTCATCCATGTTGTTACATATGTCTACATTCTACTTAATTTATTTATACATTGGAGCAATTTTCCATCATATGGGTATACCATAATTTGTTTATCCATTTTTCTGAACAATATGGTCTTCTGATCCATGGACATGGTATATCTCTCAATTACTTAGGTCTCCTTTAGATCTTCTCTCAGCAATGCTTTGCAGTGCAGAGATCTTGCCTGCTTTTGTTATAATTATCCCTAAATATTGCTCAATGGTATTATAAAGGGAATTGCGTTTACATTTTATTTTCAAATTAAGTTCTTGCTATTAAATAGAACTATAATTGCATTTTATATTAATCTTTTATCTTGTGACTATGCTAGATTCAATGATTAATTCTAATGTTGGCTTTTATTTTAAGATTTGTTAGGATTTTGACATGAATTTTTAGGATTTACTAAATGATATTTGGGTTTTAAAAAATAAATTTAAAAAATATATTTTTATTGATTTCAGAGAGGAAGGAAGAGGAAGAGAGAGAGAGAGAGAGAGGCTCATGCATTGGCTGCCTCCTGCAGGCCCCCTACTGGGGATCAAGGCAACCCAGGCATTGATCAGCTGCCTCCTGCACATCCCATACTAGGGATCTAGCTCACAACCCAGGCCTGTGCCTTTACTCGGAATTGAACTGTGATCTCATGATTCATAGGTCAATGCTCAACCACTGAGTCACACTGGACAGGCTGCTGTTACACTTTTTAATCAGTGTGACATGAATTAAGAATATTAAGGGTCATTAAATTCTCATATACACCAAACAGTTTATTAGAGCAGGATTTTCAGGCTTCTTAAGAATGAAGTATTTCTTCACTGCTGATGTGGCCAGTTGCACCCATTTTAGTCTCTCTCCTTTCCTTTTATCCAGTCACTTTTTTTTTTCTAGAGTGTAATGAGCTGTGAATGGCCAAAAAAGAATCAAGAATAGGACAGAAAAAATCAAGGTCTCGAATTAGACACAAACTGGAAAAATAAGTCTCCAAATTGTTGAAAAGAATTATTCCTTTTACTTTTGTTTCTTTGATACATATGAACTATGGTCAGTTTCTAGGATTTATAATTACTCAGGAGTTTTTGTTTTTTGTTTCCATTCTTTTAAATTTTGCTTTATTTGCCTATGATAACAACATACAAATAACATGAGAAAACAGATTTGTGGCTTGAAACCCAGAACAACAGAATGAAAGTCAGATTAGATCAATTTATTCTAACTTAGTATTTTGAAGAGAATATTCTTATGATTTAATTATGCTTAATATTTCTGGGAAAATGTCTGAATTTAAAATACGATTGACTTTGTTTGGTCGGGGGAGAGTTAGAACAGATGTTTGTGTTCTGATTTGAAATGTTGGGGACCTGGAAATGATGACCCCTTGAAAGCCAGGAATTTTCTGTCTTTGCATTTGGCAAGCCCGGGCTTGAAGGTGGGCCCTGGGAGCCTGAAACAGACTTCACACTTGTTTGTATCAGGGGGCACTTTCTTCAGATGCAATCTTGCTAACCTTGGAGTACACCCCCAAACCCAGTTATTGGTTTTGGAGGCTTTTTTAAAATTTAAATTGGCTATTTCCCCCTTCATATCTCAATTTTATTTTGTGCTCACACTCTGATAAGAGGAAGATATGACCCATGCTTTGGTTTGGCTTGGGAAGTAGTGATTGATAGCAAGAGAGAATCCCGAAGCCAGAGGAGACAGCCTGAGAGGGGCATCTTATCTTCTGTTTTCTTTACATAGAAATGTCTCAAGACAAGAGTAAAAACAATGTTTGGGACAAATATAGTAAAAAATGTTTAGTGGGCACATTTTCTAGTCATGTGATGATGAGAAACAGATGTAGATGCTGTTAAATCACGTCAAGTATGAACTGCCGGTGTACCCCGTGTCTATGTGCAAATATTTAACTAGAATAACAGTCACATGAGAACTATGGAGTAATCTTGGAAGCAGGAAGCCACAAATTATGCGTCTGAAATTTAACATGCATAGCTTATGAGTCCGGATAAGTAAAACCAAATGAAGAGACAATGAAAGTTTTATAAATAGTTCATATTTTTGGTGGGGGGGGGGCGGGCGCGGGGAAGAGGACGAATCAGCACGTTTAATTATCATCAGAGCACTAAGAACCACATGATAGACATTTAGTTATGCATTTAAATCTAGAATGTATATCCACTTACATAGGAAAAATTACCGTGGAGTCGTAGTGTATCCTTAATTAGGTTCTAAAGTCAGCGTGTAAGGCAAACATCATCTGTATTCAGACTTATCCTTGATCCTCGTCCTGGAAGGCACTGGTGGGAGCCATTCGCAGTTCTACTAACACAGCTAATGTCGGGACAGATCCCTATGTCGTCTGTAGGTTCTGGATAATGAATGAGGTGGGCTTTAGTTTATGGGCCAAATGGGGAAAGAAAAGGTAATTATGGTCACAGGAGCATGTTGTATGGAAAATATGTATCTTTAAAACCTGAAGCACACTGGGATTGCAGTCAGGTGGAAAGGAAAACAGATTTGCATTTTCCATCTCGCCCATGTCGGGGGCTTATATTCCTTGAGGGGAAGCATAGAATGAATTTGTCCTATTGTATTGCTTTATATGTTTTCAGGTTTAATGTTCATTTCAGCAAAATAATATCGTCTCATTGCCTTTAATGCTTTAAGGTACTTCACTGAAGTGCAGTCTCCATCTAGTGAAATGGAATTGTAAGCGCTGTAATTCTGAGTTTCGACAAATACGTAGATTCATGTAACCTACACGATCACCAAGATGCAAAGTGTTTCCCTTCATGCCCCATCATCCTCCCTCCCGCCACCCTCTCAGAGGCAACTCTTCTGATTCCTTTCTCTGTAAGTTCACTTGTGTTCCAGAACTTTATATTGTGGCCTGTACTCTTATGAAGTTGGCTTCTTTTGTTCAGCATAATGTGTGAGATTAATTTATGCTGTTGCATAATTATCAGTAGTAGTAGCAGCAGTAGTAGTTTATTTCTGTGTATTGCTGTCTATTCAATTACATGGCAATATCACCATTTGTTTACCTCTGTTCTTGTTGATGGATATTTGGGTCGTTTCTAGTTTGAGATTGTTATAAAGGCACTATGGAAATTCATGTATGAGTCGCTGTGGGTATGTTTTCCTTTCTCTTCAGTAAGTACTACAGAATAGAACTGGTGGGCATAGGGTATTTATGTTTAACTTTGTAAGAAACTGCCAAACATTAAAAAAACTGATTGTAGCCCTTTACACTTCTGCCCGTAATGGTTGAGATTTCTGGTTGTTCCTGATCTTGTCGACATCTTTTAAATGTTGCCATTATCATGGTATCTCACTGTGGTTTGGTACATTTTCCTAATGATTCACTATGCCGAACACTATTTCACTTGCTTACCGGCCATTTGTACATCTTTTGTGAAGTATAGTTCAATCCTTTGCTCTCTTCAAATTGGCCTATTTGTCATTTTATTATTGAGTTGGAACAATTCTTTATATATTCTGGATAGAGGTCCTTTGCCAGATATATGTTTTATAAATATTGTTTCCCCGTTTGTAGATTGCTTATTTTATTAATGTCATTTTTGATAAGCAGAAATTATTTTCTATTTTATTCAGTGCTTTCTATATCCTGGGTAAGATATCTTTGCTTACCTCAAGATTTTGAAAATATTTCTATAAATTTATATTATACTAGAGGCCCAGTGCACAAGATTTTGTGCACTGTGTGTGTGTGGTGGGGTCCCTTAGTCCGGCCTGCACCCTGTCGCAATCCAGGACCCCTCAGGGGGTGTCCAACTGACAGCTTAAGCCGTCAGTAGGACATCTTTAGTGCTGCTGCTGCGCTCACCCTGGCTCTGGCTGAGAGGCGCTCCCCCTGTGAGAGCGCAATGACCACCAGGGGGTAGCTCCTGCATTAAACATCTGCCCCCTGGTGGTCAGTGCGTGTCATAGCGACCAGTCTTTCAGCTGTTCAGTTGATTTGCATATTAGCCTTTTATTATATAGGATTCTAGAAGCTTTATAGTTTAAAAATTTTTTTAATCCTCACCCAAGGATATTTTTTTCCATTGATTTTTTTTTTTTTTTTAGATAGAGTGGAACTGAGGGAGGGAGGCAGGGAGAGAGAGAGAGAGAGAGAGAGAGAAATCGATGTGAGAGAAACACATCAATCAGTTGCCTCTGCACACGCCCTGACCGTGACCAGGGATTGAACTTGCAACCCAAGTATGTATCCTTGACTAGGAATACATGATATATGAGTGAATTCTGTAACCACTGAGCAATACCAGCCAGGGCAATATAGTTTTAACTTTTTTTAAATTAATTTTTTAGAGAGTGGAGAAGGGAGAGAGAGAGAGAGAGAGAGAGAGAGAGAGAGAGAGAGAGAGAGAGAAGAAAATAGATGTAGGAGAGACACATTGATTGGTTGCCTCCTACAGGTAACCCCCACTGGGCTGGGATTGAACTTGCAACCCAGGAACATACCCTTGACTGGGAATCGAACCTGTGACTCTTCAGTGTGCACGCTGACACTCTAACTACTGAGAAACACAGGCCAGGGCTCCAAGGAATTGTTTTTATGATCAAAATAAAATCAGATTAACTGTGTATAGACTATACACATGTAAGTGATGTGATGATTAGCAAAGGGGCAGGGTTAAGTCCCTTCTAAATGTCAGAGGAGCATCAAGGTGACCTGACCAGGCCACCGTGTGGAGTAGCGGCAGCACCAGGAACCGAGATGAAGCGTCAGCTCCCTGGGGCTTTCTGGCTGCGGGCTTTTTCTATGTGCACACACGTAAGACACATCGTCTTGGAGCTTGTTTGCTTACATGATTATCCATAAAAACCTTACCGACTGAAACGAGGACTGGGCTTCACAGGAACTGGGTTTAACTCAAAATATCTTTCTTTAATAGAGACAATGGCATAGACAAATCATAAAGGGGAATGTTTCAGATATTGAACAGAATAGACCTTTCTAACCCCTTAAAGCATTTTGGAGGCATAATTTATATAGTGTTAATTTAAAATACTATCGATCTATTCCTTAGATTCGTTGAGACATCTGTGGCATCCATTTGCTGTTATAAAATAAATAAAAATATATGCTTAAGTGTAACTTAAATTAGATTTTTACAATTTAATTGAGCAATATTTATTTTCATATTTAGAAATTGATATATCCATTTATTGCTAATATGAAAATAAAGGCAATAAGGAGAAGTTGAGTTAAGGGACAGGGTAGATGGTGGTGCCATTCATCAAGAGGAGGATGAAAGCACAAAGACAATGAGTTCTTTTTTTTCTATGTGTTTAAGAAACTGTGTTACATGAAAATGGGGGGTGGCCAGTGGGCAATTGGATGGATATCACTGGAGTTCAGGGTGTAGTTCTGGCTTGAGATATAGTGTGGGACTCATCAGGAGTGGTGATGGTTAAATAAAACATAGACGGAGAAAGTAGGAGCATGGCCAGGGCCCCAGAGAACACCGATATTTAAGAGATTAAAAAGGACAAGAGCGGGCAGGAAGTCTGAAGAGACACGACGGGAAGGTGGGAAGAAGGCTGGGAGAAAGTCGAGTCCTGAGAGCCAAGTCAAGGGAATATGGAGACAGGCTCTCATGCTGCGGGATGTTAGTAACAAGGATTGGAAGGGCCCATTGAATGCTGCAGTGAGAAATGCCCACGAGCTTTGATGTGAGCCTGCTACAGCCGTGAGCCTGAAATCCAAGAAACAAGGATGTGGTGAGAATTGGAGCAAAAAGCAAAATTCCTTTGAAGGAAAGGCTTAACAATGAGTAGTGAGTAAGCATGCCTTTAGCAGGATAAATTTTTTTAGAGGTGGGATTTAAAAATGGTTATGCTTTGAGAGGAAAGAATTGAGACACATAATATTTAATAAATGTTAGCTTTTCATTTTTGCAAATCATATTATTTGCAAAAAGAGGCACAATGTTGTAGCAAACATTAACCCTGTATGTCCCTTTACAAAACTCTCCTCATCTGAGACGACTTGATATACTTGTAGGGCAGTTACTTTTTTAAAAAGTGAGAACTATGAAGAATTACACAATCCATTCCTAATGGACCGTCTTCATGTTCCTGAGTTGCAGATATCACAACTAACCTTAAACTGAAAATGTTTTCTCTCTATGAAACACAACACATTAGAACATTCAAAAGTATTACCGATTTGTGGATAATCTAGAAATTACAAATGCATATTTCTCTCCCATTGTATTCCAATAGCAGCTGACACATTTATAATTTGTTTAGTAATGCCTTTTCCCACAACAGAGAAGGCTGCTGGCTCTTTTATATGTGCACACATATAAGACACATCCTCTTGCTGTCATTGACCTAGGCAAGTTCGCCACACTCTACTGAGATTAAGATGAAGTATGACTTATTTTTCATTGTGTATAAAAGTCACTGATTTGTAAAAATGAATGAAGTGGTAGAATTTAAAATTTGTGGACCTCATTGGAATATGTCAGAAAGGAATATAAACACATTCATCAAAACCTTTGGCTCCTCCTCAATTTCCCCCCACAATTCACTACCCTTACTTTTCAGTTCTCTCCCCTGAAAATTGCTGATGCTTCAGGAGAGCTATTAAACTTAAGAACTGGTGGTCTCCTGGGAACCCTGGTCTTTCATTTACACTTGTAATTTCTAGATTATCCATAAATCGGTAATGCTTTTGAATGTTCTAATGTGTTGTGTTTTACAGAGTGAAAATATTTTCATTTTAAGATTAGTTGTGATATCTGCAACTCAGGAACATGAAGATGGTCTGAGTCTATTTCTAATGGACTACGTAGTTCTTCATAGTTCTCACTTTTTTAACCCTCAGAATGTGACTGTATTTGGAGATAGGGCCTTTAAAAAGGTCACTGAATTAAAATGGGGATGTTAGGATGGGCCTTAAGCCAAACCTGCAGTGCCTGGGTCTTAGACTTTAGCTTCTAGAACTGTGAGAAAATACACTTCTGTTGTTTAAGCCACCCAGTCAATGGTATTTTGTTATGGCAGCTCTAGCAAACTGTACAAGCACCCATGTGAAATACCATACACAGAGGGACATAAATACAATTGTGAATTCTATATAGCATCTGCAGGAAGAGAGAACAGTTAGATATATTAATGGAGGTAAGGTGAGACTTGAGGGCTTAAACAAACCTAGTTCTGAAAACTGAGTCTGACATTGACTAGAGGTATGACTTTGAGCAAATACATTATTTGACATTTCTGAACGTCAGATCTGTCCTTGATAAAATGGGTCACGATGAGGATCACATGTGAAAGCACCTAGAATAGAGCCTGGAATTAGTATTAGCATAGTCCTTAGTATATAGATATATATTAGATAGTATATCAAGTATATAGTATGGCATAGTCCTTAGTATTGGTGTAGTTCTTACTCCATAGTATTAGTCCTCCTGCCTCTTGGCCATGCAGGTGCTTTCCTGAGAGGAGTTGATAGAGTTAGGTGTCTGAGAGCTTTTCAATAGAGGATGTCACAAGTCATATCTGGGTTTTAGTTTTGTGACTGCACAAAAATGAGGGGATTGCATTGCGTTCTTGGATTGAAACCCAAGGACAGGACATGTTTTTTCACTCTAAAATGTTAGTTTTAAGAAATTGAAGGAAACAATTTTGGATGAAAAGGCAAGAAAGGGGATTCTGGGTCAGAGGCATAGTGTACACTAAAGTGTTGAGAAATGATGAGAAAAGAAGCATGGATGAGGCCAGTTGGACTGTCGTGGAGAGCTTGCTAGAATTAGATGGCCGGAGCTGGTGGGAAGGGAGGATGAGGAAGGTGGGGATGGTCTCACTTGTTGAAAGGAATGCTAGGGACAGGGAACTATTGTTGATTTTTTTTAAACCAGTGAGATGTCATTTTTGTGGAAGAGTGATCTGATAATTATGTGTAGGCTGGGTAGGTACAGAAAAAGGCAGAGGCAGAAATGAAGGGAGAAGCATCAAGAAATGAAGGGAAAAGGGTGATGGTCATGGAGATAAAAAATACCTGATGAAGAAGGCACTGCAGACATTACTAAGAGATGGTATTGTAGGTGAAGGAGATGGGAGCCCAAGTAACTGACAGGCAAGTGTGGTGAACCAGGCTACTTATTCACAGCTAGCTTTTGTTTTGTTTTTTCTCCTAAGAAAGCCACCAGACTGGGTCAAGGTTGGGATGTGTCAGCTGAGTGGACCACCAACCCTCTCTTTTATTTTCTGATGATTTAAAATAGACTATTAGGGTTGCCGAAGGAGGAACACACAAAGCCAAAAGGGGTAAAGAATTATGAATTTATTACATCATCTGGATACCAGATAGACTGAGCCCCCAAATGGCACCGGCACCCAAAAATGGGGAGTCAGAGATTTTTAAAGGACTCTAGGTGGGCTTTTTCTGGGCGGAGAATTCTCTGTGCAGGTCTGGATTCTGGGAAGGTCCAGAGGGGAGAGATAATGGTCTTATCACGGTGAATGTGGTCTAAGCAAGTGGAATGTCCATTGTGAAGTGGCCTAAAGGTCAGTTCCCAGGGGAGGGGGTATCGATTCAGTTATTTGATCAGACCTAACACAGACTATTTACACATAGATAGATGGACTGTCTGGAAATGCAGATGAGGATTTTTTCTTTTCCAAATTGAAGATCAGTGGGGAATTTTCCAGGTTAATGTTTATCAACCGAGTGTGGTGCTTGGCGTCAGTAGAGAGTCATCAGTAGGTCACTATCTATGGATCTGGTCATCTCTGCCTCTTGTTTTTCAGGATTTCTGGCTTCTGACCCAACTTTTTACTATACCAGGTTAGGAATATTTTAATATGAACAAACTTTTATTTATGGCATCTAAATAGTGATTCATTCTTTTATTCATTTATGATGTCCTAAGAGTTGGGAATGCAAAGGTCAATGAGATGCCAGTCCTCCCTTCAGGAAACTCCTGGTCTAAGGGCTGACAGACACAAACATGAACCAGTCCATGAGACATTGTGACTGTGCATCAGCATACAGCTGCATTCAAAATCTCATGGAGACTTAGAGTTACTAAAGCTGTTGCCTGCTGATCAACAATGCCTCGCTGAAGTTAACACCACAATTAAAAAAGTATATATATATATGTTTTTATTGATTTCAGAGAGAGAAAGGGAGAGGGAGAGAGGGATAGAAACATCAATGATGAGAATCATTGATTAACTGTCTCCTGCACGCCCCCTACTGGGAATTGAGCCCAAAACCCAGGCATGCGCCCTGACCAGGAGTCGAACCAGTGACCTCCCGGTGCATGGGTTGACACTCAACCACTGAGCCACACTGGCCAGCTGTTAACTCCATATTTTGAAGGTGATCTATTCATTTGGGTGTTGCAGAGTCAATAAACAGTAAAATAAAGAAACTTGGGAAAAGATGGGAAACAAATATTAAGCATCTACTAAGTGCCTGCAGGGCATGGAAATGGTGTCAGTTAATCCTCACAAACACCATGGGACCTTTGTTGTAGTCACTTCACAGATGAAAAAGCTGAGACTTGCGAGAACAATAGCTAGTTGGGGGCCCAGTAGGATTTCAATATGTGTCCACAGTCCTTCCACCACATCGTGTGGTTACAACTAAATGAGACAAATAAAGCATGAGGGAATGAGGAAGTGGGAACGCTTGGTTTTGCTGCCTCTATGAAAATGAACGTATGACTCAGAGGTTTCTGACGGCAGGACCTAGTGGTTTGTGTAGTCAGGTCTGTAAATATTTCAGTTACTAGATTTGGGAGATTTTAACTCAACAACAGGGCTGGCTGTTGACCAAAACCGGGGGTAAGCATTCCTTGAGTTGGTATATAGACATGCCAGTGAGCACAATGAGGCCTCTCTGGAAGATTTCCACAGAAAAACAAGTATGATTGGATCTCATTTATTTGAAAGTTTTCTATACTATAAACTCACACCCTTAGTACATAGCACAGAATCAGCAAATAAGTAAAGCTTGTGAACACCCAAAAAGATGTCATAAACAACAAATAAATCTCATGCATCATACCATTTATTTCATTCAAAATGCCTTCAAGTCCTCAATCTGTTCATTATTGTATATTTGGTTTCCAAATCAACTGGAAGATAAGAGAAACTTTCATTAGGATTATTGAAAATAGTGAGAATGATGTCTGATGAAAAAGGATTGGACAAAAAAAAAAAATAGAAAAAAAGCAGCTGTAGGAACTCCAAGATGTCAGCATCAATTCCTATCACGGTCAACTCCTCTCAGTGGGTCCTGGCCGTTACCCTTGTAGTACACCCATTCAAGAAAGTGAAGTTTTCAATGTTGACCCAGAGTCATCAATATAAGATTAAACTCACTTCTTGCTACGTTTCCAAATATGTAGGAGGTATACAGTATGGTATGCAGTATATTTATAATCCATTCAGTTGTCCAAAAGTACCACATGAAAGAAGTGTCATTGCTTAAAAGGATAAGAACTCAGTCACCCGCAAAACCTACTAGTTATTCAAAGTGGTATACACTCTGAGGATCGTAGATAATCTGGTGTCTTATCCTTTGCTCATGAACTCCAATTTCCAGCTACAACTTTCATGGGAACAGGGCAGGTGGCCCAGGGATTCCATCCCCCTGTCGGCGTGAAGGAGAGAGAGGAGACACTGCATCCCCGGGGATCCACTGTGCCTCCTCACTCTCCACTTCCCACTGAGTGGCAGGTTGGGGTGGGGTGATGAGAGAGTCTCCCCAGTCTGCCTTTACTCCCTCTTCTGGAACCTGGGAAGTAGGGACAGAGGCCTTCTTGGGGTGGTCTCACCATATCTTTGCTGTTCCTCCTACACACCCACACAAACACACACATTCCTTTGTACAAGGTCCTCTTTGCAAACATCACTGCAGTAACTAAACATAACTGTTCAGTGTGTGGAGGTAATTATACTAACAGCCTTTTGTTTCACTTCCTTATTCTTGCTCCCTTCCCATTGTGCTGCAAGTGCCAACGCGTCTGACAAAAAACCTTAAAAAGCCTAACACACCAGGGAGAAAAAATAAATAAATAAGGAAGGGGCTTGGGTAATTTGCAAAACAGACAGTAAGTGTTTACACAATGAAGTGGTGAACCAAACTGCTCTCAGCCTGAAGGCGGATGTAAGGGTTAAGACTCAGGGCGAAGGATTTGGGGGAGGGCTGAGATAGGATTGGAGCCAGCAGATGTCAGACACAAATAAGGAAGGGTCCAGAAGATGGAGAAAAAATGGCTTTGTTCTCGCTCAGTGATAGAAACGCTGACCCAAAGGTTCTTGTTTCTTAAAATTTTATTGAATTTATTGGGGTGACATTGGTTAATAAAATTATACAGGTTTCAGGTGTGCAATTCTAAAATACATCATCTGTATCTTGTATTGCGTGTTCACTGCTCCAAGTCAAGTCTCCTTCCATCACCATTCATTCCTCCTTCACCCTCTTCTACTCCCCGCATCCCTGCTTCCCTCTGTTGATCACTGTATGATTTTGCTTATATGGGACATTTAATGAACAAAATAAACTAACAAACAAAATAGAAACAGACTCATAGATACAGAGAACAGGCTGACAGCTGTCAGGGAGGAGGGATGTTGAGGGTTGGGTGAAAAAGGTGAAGAGATTAAGCAAAGAAAAAGAAGAACACCTCATAGACGCAAAGTTTCACAAAGTTGTTAAATGCCTTTTTGGAAATGCACATGCAGACTTAAGAAATAGACTTATTGCTTGTGAGTCTACTGTGACCTTATATTGCCAAAGGCACTAGAAGATTTGTGCAGCTTCTTATATTCTCTTTATTTAAAAGAGAATGCCAATCCAAGAAACCACCGTTCCCAAGTCACATTTGCAAACACTCTGGAAAATGGTACCTAAACAGTTTATGTTTCTCAAAGAGTTACACCTTCTTTTATGTCCTGGACACCCCTTGGCAATCTGAGGAAGCCTATGGACCCCTTTTCAGGAGTATACAACAAAATGTAAAGGAATAAAATATGTAAAAACATAATAAAAACATTTGTGATGCAGTCATATATGTGCTCCTTCATTAATGCATTAAATAACAATGTAGCAGCAAGTCTAATGACATTTTAATGGTAATGATGAGCGTAAATGACATTTGAAAATAGTTGCAACAACCATAATGGGAGATGAAAACACCTGTGATTTCTACAAGAAACAAAATGACAGATGCTGCCAATTCTTAGGTGGTTTGTTGCCAATAGTTATATTTGAAGGACATAATAAATTTTGGTTAGAGATGTACATTTAGTGAAAATGTACATTCAAGTGTACGGACTCCCTGATTTCTGCCCACAGGCCCCTTGGTGTGTCCATGAGCCCTAAGTTAGGACCCCCTAGAATAGGAAAGGTGTTTCTGTAGGATTATGAGCATGGTTGAGATACATTAAGTTTTTTCAAATAAATATTTGTATATACTTCCGAATGCTGTTATGAACATCTATATTTTAAATCTTCTTCTATATATATATAAAAGGCTAATATGCGAAGTGTCCCCTCAGGAGTTCGACCGACCAGGAGAATGAGAGTTTGATCACTTGCTATAATGTGTGCTGACCACCAAGGGGTGGTGTAGAACATGGCAAGCAGCCAGCTGCAGCTGCCGGGTGCTGAGGGAGCAAGGGAAGGAGGAGGCAGGGAGGTGGGGGAGGAGGGGACCTGATCAGCCCTGATTGCTGACCAGGCCTAGGGATCCTACCTGTGCATGAATTTCATGCACCAGGCCTCTAGTAAAATTATAAGTAAATGGAAAAAAGGAACAAAAGAAAGAATTAGCATGAAAAGTAAGAGGTGTCTTGGAGTGAAATTAATATACAAAATGTATGTGGGAAGGTTAGACCTTTACTAGAATACAATGATGAATTTGGTTCTAAGTTGATGACGTTCAGTGAGCAGGGTAGGAGACAATTAGTTATAGACTTGTGATCACATCTGTAAAATAAAAGGAGACACCCAAATCATTCTCTGCTAAACTGGAGAGAAATCTCTTCCATAGGCCTTGCATCATAATAATGGCCTTAATCAGCTCAAGCTGCTCTAGCGAAATACCGTGGACTGAGTGACTTAAACAACAGACAAGTATTTCTCACAGTTTTGGGAAGTTCCAGATGAGGGTGCCAGCATGGTTGGGTTCTAGCGAGCATTCTCTTCCTGGCTTACAGGTAGCTGTCTTTTTTGTTTTTATTTTCTAAATTTTTATTGATTTCAGAGAGGAAAGGAGAGGGAGAGAGAGAAACATCAATGATGAAAGAGAATCACTGATCGGCTGCCTCCTACATGCCCCTCACTGGGGATGGAGCCTCCAACCAGGCATGTGTCCTGACTGGGAATCAAACTGTGATCTCCTGGTTCATAGGCCGACAGTCAACCATTGAGCCATACCGGCCAGGCCAGATGGCTGTCTTCTTGCTGTGTCTGCACAGGGAGGAGAGAGCATGATCTCTCTCATGTCTAAGGGCACAAATCCCCTCATGAGGTCTTCACCCTCACAACCTAATTACCCCTGCAGGGCCCATCTCCAAATACCTCCCCCTTGAGGGTTAGGGCTTCCACATATGAATTTGGGGGCTGCACAATTCAGTCCTTAGAAATGATACGCTGTGTCATGAGAGTAACAGTGCTTTTAAACACGTCCTTTGTTTCGTTGGCCCTCTTTTAGGCATTCTCATTGTACGGGAAATCAATGAAATATATTTCTGCTGGCCTAGCTTAATACAGAAATGAATTGTAAAATACCTACGGTAATTTAAAAAAATCTTTTAGATTATTACTTATTTATTTTTTTAGTACTGTCTCCTTGGAGGCCCTTGAGCTTGCAATGTAGTTTAGTGATTATTAATTTTTACATGTCCTGGACCAATTTGAGACTCTGATGAAAGTTAGCACACGTTACACTCTGCGTACCATTTTAGCGAGTCATAGACGCCCCGAAGTCTCAGCACTCTGCGTAGTAAATAACTCTGGGACCTGGAGTAATAGCCATGCCTTCGGACATGTCCTATGAATATTGTTTATTGCAACTGAGCATCTGACTTGCACTGAGAACCAGCCAGTGGGACTTAAAGCTCCTGACAAGCGTGGGAAGGCAGCTCTTCGATGCTGCAGATTAAACAAAGGCGGCAATAGCTTGGAGAACAGGAAACCCACCGGCACATTTAACAAAATGCAACCCCAGCGCTTCCAGGTTGGAGGGGAGCCTGGATCAGGCAGCTTCAACTCTCGTTCAAAATTCTTGTTCCTTAGAGGACCTGGCACATTTCAGGCTCCCACCATTGCGTGGGCCCGGGAGATAAGGGCCCAAATGTGGACACGGCTCCCCCGCAGCCCACCACATCATTTGCCATAGCCCAGCCGAGGTCAAGCTGAAATATGAGGGATCGGGGATACCCAGGTGGATCCAGATTTTGTGGGGCCCAAAGCTTATACGATTTGAAGGGTCTTTTTTTTAAAGGAAAAATAGTACAAAATTACAAGGGGATTTGTAAGACACTTAATATTTAAAAGACATGACAGAAATGACAATAAATTTCAAATTTTAGAAAGCTGACAACATACCAGAAACAGCACATTATTCAGAAAAATAAGATAATTTTAAAATTAACTGCCTGACATAGCTCTAAATTATTATTCCCCGACATGTTTAGCTGCCTATTCCGTTGCCTCTTTGATATGATAATGATTTCGTAAAATCATTTTCTCTAGAGAGCAGAGAAAGGTAACCCAGTGTGTCCTCTAGCCTAAGTTGATCAGAATTGTTCACATTTATTGATTATTTAGAAAGACTTCATTTGACCTCATAGTGTATTACTGATGATATAAAGTTTCAGAATCTCCCCCTCATGTTTCTTTCACCTGTGAGCTTGAAAATTGGGAAGGATTCCCCCCAAATGTAACTGTGGTTCTGTCATTAGGAACTTTGGGTCCTTCTGCTTCCCGTAGACACAGGACCTGTTCATAGTGTAGTATGACCTCTGGCCTTGAGCCAATCGTACCTCCGTGCCAGGTAGATTGGTCAGGAGGATGTGGTGTTACTGGAAGTTATTGCTATGCTTGCATATCTAGCAATACCTTCAAATACAAAGGAGGGACTGTGAGCAACTAAATCCCCCATGAATTACAAAGCAAGCATACCTGTCCATAGGCATGCCCGCTCTCCGAACCCAGCCGTCCTCTGTGCTTTCTCTCTCCCAGCTTCCTGCCGGGGCTGCCAATGGCATTGCATGTCACAGTCTTTCTGTGGGAAAACTGCTGTGAAGGTAACAGCAGCATTGCTAAGGAGATGAAGTACTGAGACAAATAGTACACCTTTGACTGTACACGTGTGTGTGTGTGTGTGTGTGTGTGTGTGTTCCTGAAGCAGATAACTTCTATAGGAACCACTCATTCCCTATTAATAAAGAAGAGACTCTTAACAGTTCTTCATTCTTTAAAGCAGGGGTGGGGAACATCCCACCCATGGGCCGTATAAGGCCTGCGAAATCATTTAGTCTGGCCCTGCCAAGCATTAGGGGGGAGTTAATGAAATGTTTGACCGCATATAGCAGGATAATTTTTAAGCTGATAATTTTGTATGGCCCTCGAATGATGTTATAAATATCCGAATGGCCCTTGGCAGGAAAAACGTTCCCCACCCCTGCTTTGAAGGAAGGTTGCTCTCCATTTCTTTTGCTTTCTGTGGGTTTGCATCACTCTTCAGTTGAATTAACTGGGCAAAGTCTATAATCTTATATGAACACAGTGTGCTCTTGATTTGAGATTATATCATTGACTATAATAACTCAGAAAATGTTTGGAAGTTTAAGTGAGCTTCTGGCTTAAGTTATTAGTAAGAAGTTCTCTACAGCCAACTCTAATAGGGCATTTTGGGAACAGTTTGAGAAAATGTTAAATCAAAGTGGTGCATATATGAAATATCATTAAAATGCGTACTTAAATTTTTTTATAGTTCTTTAAAGGTGAGTCAGATGATCCTGAAACCTGTGTTTTCCTATTAGCAGGGAATTTTGAGTTAAACAAGCTTTGCATCCTGCCAGGTATGTCACTCATTCCCCAAATGAACACAGAGATGTCAGCCGATGACATATTTGAGACAGCCCCAGCTTCGAAATATTACTGGTCTTGTCCCCAGAAGCACTTCTGTGCCGGTTTTCAAGCGCTGAGCGGCCCATGTGAACTTTCACATTGTCCCGCACCCTGGGACCTACGCTCAACAACTGAGATAAGAAAAGAATGCTCTTCAGAGCATTACGGCTCATTAGGGTGCTGCCCAAAATCTCATGCATGCCTGATAAAGTTAGCGGAATGTCAGGGCCTCTGCTGTGATTACAGGATCTCAACGTGACTTGTCAAGTAGCTCAAATATTAGCTCTAATCCCCATCTGTGCAGAGCGCGAAGGTTAGGCCTCGTAGACACAAAGCTGCAGATGTTGAATAACCTTGTTACATTGCAAATTTTCCAAATGAGTGAAGAGAATGGAGCCGGAAACACACGAGTTAAGAGCGTCTCTCTCTGGATTTCAGGATTCTGGGTGGTTTTTGTTTTCTTCTGTTAACTTTTTCTCTTGCCTTTTTAAGTTTATAATAACGAAAATGTGTATTTTTAATACAAAAGACAATTTTCTTTATTAAAAAGTGTCATAGTGACAGAGGCCAACCTTGGAGTAAGAACGTGGTGGACACGGGTGCTGAAGATACTCCGCCTCTCCCATTGCTCAAGAGTAGGCACCACTGTCAGACTTTGCTTATCAACTTTGGGTTTAAAAATATGCGCATGGTAGGAGTGGCCAGTCAGAGGTTGCTCTGTGCAAGAAAGATCAAACAACTAGAAATGTAGTGACTTTATGCCAATAAGGAAGAGAAGGGGGAAGCTTCAGTGCAAAATACAGATTTAGCATCTGCATCCAACTCACCCCTCCCTCCCTCCATTGGGGGTGGGTGGGAGGGGAGCTGTCAGCCTCTTTCACATTAACGTTACTTTTAAAAAAATATATATTTTATTGATTTTTTTGCAGAGAAGAAGGGGGAGGGATAGAGAGTTAGAAACATTGATGAGAGAGAAACATCAATCAGCTGCCTCCTGAACACTCCCCACTGGGTATGTGCCTGGAACCAAAGTACATGCCCTTGACCGGAATCAAACCTGGGACCCTTGAGTCTGCAGGCCGACGCTCTATCCACTAAGCCAAACCAGTTAGGGCACGTTAATGTTACTTTGCCTTTACCCCAAACCACTGATATTCAAGTAAATAGTGTTTTGGTCAAAGAGAGGTACAGAAGGACAGTTTTCCTAGGTGCAGGGAGCCGGCACAAATGAATCTCTATTCTGGGATGTTTCTAAGGTGTGGAGTGGAGCTTTAAGGTGGGCTAGTGAGGCTGAAAGTGATATTGCCTCTGGAAGCGACAAGCAGAGAGTGGGAAGTGAGAGGTGACTTTTGTTCTTGGTATTCTCCTTGTCATCTTCATGTCCTCCTCCGTGGCAGGGCCCTCTCCCCGCCTCCCTCCGCCTGGCCCCTGGCTGGTCAACTCTACGGTAACACACCATCAAAACTGCTCACACCAAAGGCCTCCTTTCCTTCCTTTTCCTTTTCTTCCTCCCTCTGCTTCCCTTCATCTTCATCAAATGTGCATGGCGTTCACAACATACCAAGAGTCAAAACACAGAAAAGTTGGGGCGGCATGAATTCTGCCTCCTTCCTAGAACTCATAATTCGGAGCATGGCATTTTGAGCCATGTCGGGATGAGAGTCTGCCAGCGTGATCTGCAGTGTTGGCTGCAGCCAACCAACTGCTAATGTGCCCGTGTCCCTCAAAGCAGGTCGCCTCCTGGCTGGTGGAGAGAGTTCAGTGAACCGCGGAGCCCCTCAGGATGGCCCGGGACACAGAGGCAAGGCCAGGTGCACTGCGTGGGGCCAAGGGTCCCGGGGAAGAGGGGCTCAGCTTTTCTGCAGGTGTGGTTTAGGCATTACAGACTTGACTGCAGGATTGAAGACCCCCAAGGGAGCTGGGCTGGAGGGAGAGCCCTGGGGAAAGCTAAGATGAACAAGGGGTCTGGCTGGGGTGGAGGAGGCATGGCTGTGGGCGCAGAGGTTGCTGACACAGAGTCCCTGTCCTGAACCCTTCCCACCCAGTCCCCCTTCTGGACTGACTGGGTTCTGGAGGGAGAGCTCTGATCGTAGCATGTACCACTGTGAGTTCTCATCGAAGTCAGAAACAGATGTGTGTATGGGGGTGTCTAGAGGAGATGGGGGCAGCACAGGCAGCCACCTATGAGCGGGAGGTGCGGGGGGGGCAGCTGTCCACAGAGCAGAGGACTCCAGCTAGAGCAGCAGATTTCAGGGCAGTTCTCTTCATCTGTTACATGGGAGTAAAGACAGGCCCTCCTCACGGGATGGTTGTGAAAAGTGAGGGACTCATGTGTGCACAGCTTTTGAACATGCGGGTACAAATTCAGTCCTAGTCAGAGCTTAATAAATCTCGGCTACTGTTATTTTCATCATTGTTAGTTTTGAGAGATCTTTCTCTCTACACTTATCTTCTACTTATTTTCAAGTGGTTAATCAATTCTGTGCGATCCAATAAAATGCATTTTGGCCAAGTTCTTGCGTTTAAGCCAAGAAATTGCTTCTCAGGATGTACTACAAAAGGGTTAGATTAAACCTTAAGTAGATTGAATTTGAGCAAAGTTTTAAAAATAACTGTGAAATTCCAAAGTTGAATTTTAGTGCACACAAAAAAATGGACAGTAATGTCACATTTTGCTCTAGAAAGACTGTGCGAATGACTAATAACACCTAGTGAAGGTTAATGTAATATTGAAAGTGGTAATTTTCACAGTTCTGAACTAATTTTCAAAGACATAATTGGAATAATTTTCCATAGACGTCAGTCTTCATTTCTTAGGAAATCACAGTGATTAAGGTAACTGCAGGCAGCCGATCTTATTGTTATCTGGAGATAATAGGAGTCTGTTGAGGATTGGCGAGGAAAATGAATGATACATGTTCTATTAAAACCTTCAGAGCTGAAATACTTTCCGTCCCTCTTTCTGTCTGGCTGTAATTTATGTAGTCAAGCCATAATCACCAAATGCATCTTCCTTTACTGTATTAGGCCTAGAAAACCGATTCAAATGAAGAATTAGAAGAATGCTTTTCTTCTAGGGTGAAAATATAGATTCTTTCTTCTAAGGAGGTGCATAATATGCCAATTCAAAAGAAAATGATGTGGCACTTACAGAACTCTAAGGAAGTTTAAAAGAGAGTTTTGTTCCTTATTTCCAGGCTTATATCTCTGCTTCCTTATGAAATTGAACAGTGGACAAGGATAATATCACACTCATTACTGAGGCAGTTGAAATTACTCTCACTGTCAAGTGAAATATTCAGATCACCGAGTGTTAGGGGAAATGGTGCATGGATGAGAGAGTAAATGGATTTTGATCTGTCATCTCAGCTTGAGGCCTTCTGGAAGTGGTAAAAGAGTTTTTATCAGTGAAAAATAACACACTTTTTCTTTGAGTTCTTTCCAAACTG
>NW_006286246.1:207398-216242 GCF_000327345.1 Myotis davidii | reverse complement strand
TTTCTGTGCTTAAATTTTGGTCACAGAAGTAGTCTTACTGCTTTTATAAACTTGGATAAATTTCCAGCGTGGCTCAGTTGATTGGACCATCATCCCATGCACCAAAAGGAGGCGGGTTCGATTCTGGTCAGGTTGTGGGTTAGATCTCCAGTCAGGCATGTGCAGGAGGCAGCTGATAGATGTTTCTCTCTCGCATTGATGTTTCTCTCCTGCTGTTGCTCTTGATCTCTCTTCCTCCCTCTAACACCAATTTTAAACAAAGAAGAGATAAAAAGTGATTAAAAATACTTACCTCATGGTGTTGTTGTACAAACTGAATAAATTAATTCATGTCGAAGCATTTTATAAGTTGCAAACTGTAGCACCAAATTTGCTTTATAGGAGACCATCATTAGGTGTTATTGAAAGAAAATGTCAATTCAACCTATTTTGTGCTTTTCCTAATATATAAAGAGAAGGGGAAGCATTCCAATTTCACAGTGTGTACCTCTGCCAAATGTTCACCTCGCCTAATTGTGAGGGAACAACTAGACAACTGTCCTGTCTGAGGGACATTGCAGAGCAACTGGCCTGGACTCCACAAAAATGTCAATCATCAAAGACAAAGGGAACTACATATACAGGCCAATATGCAGAGTAGGGCAAAAGTAGGTTTACAGTTGCATGTATGTGAAACAGTTTATTCCTGTATTAGTATTTATTCATTAAGGTATTATTTCCACACGAACAACTGGAAGCCTATTTCTGCCCAACCCTGTATGCAATAAATGAGCTTTGATTGAGTCCTGGATTTCAAATAAAATATACAAATGGCAAATGGCTAATACAAAGATGTTCTACACTGTAGGCCACCAGGGAAATATAAATTAAAACAAAAAACATGATACGACTACACGTCCCATGGACTTTGGGAAATTATTATGTGTCAGTGAAGGTTCGTCCTGCGTAAAAACGTATCGTCCTGGAGAGCAATGTTGATAAGGAGGGAGGCTGTGCATGTGTGGGGGACGGAGGTATGTGGGACATACCTACACTTTTCTCTCAATTGTACTGTAAGCCTAAAACTGCTTTTAAAAAGAAATTTTAAAAAAATCTGTGTTTTTAAAATATATGGTTTAGGCAGTAAGTGGAATTATTATTATTGCTAACATGAAACATTTTCCCATGGCAAAATGCCAGGAAAACAGATCCATGTGCGTGCCTTTCAAGGTCCTGGCATGCCTCAGAGATGCTGCTGGTTCCGTTCCAAACCACCAGAATAAAGTGAACATCTCAATAAAGAGAGTTCAGTGAAATTGTTGGTTTCCCAGTGAATATAAAAGTTATGTTTGCACAATGCTGTAGTCCATTGGGTGAGCCATACTAGCGTTATGTCTAAAACAACACTCTATCCACTTTAATCAAAAAATGCTTTAGCTTAAAAAATGCTAATCATTATCTGACCCGTTGGAAAAAATGACACCAATAAACTTGCTTGCCCAGGGTTGCCACACACATTTAATTTGTAAAAAATACACAAACACATAAAAAACAAACAAACACCAAAAAACAAAAAACAACAAGACCTGTGAAGAGAAATAACGTGAAGCACAATAATGGAAGGAATGCCCGCACTTAAAGCAAAATGAAAATGTATCTTGGGGAATGTTCAGAAGGATTAGAGCATTATTTTCGCCTTATATTTTAGAAAACATTTAATTCCAGGGGATCTCAGCTTAATGATTCCCTGCTAGTTTACTGCCCAGGTCTTTTCTATGAGAAGAACTTTCTGTCTCATTCTGCAGGAGGGACACTGGATAGCAGTTATAATGACGACCAAGTTACTATTTTGTTGCCACTTCGTGGAGTTGATGGACATGGAAGGCTTCTGACTGCCTCTTAGGCAGTTGAGTTCAGGTAGAAATCTCATGACCCCTTCTTGTCTTTTTCTTGTACAGATCAGAGGCAACATCACCGGATCGAAGAAGCTCATAGCTCTAGGTATGTAATTGAAAATTCTTCAAAATTCATTTGTTAGTGATATTTATGACCCGAAGGGCCTGTATTCTACTTTGTTATTCTAATCTGTGAACCGAATCATAATAGCCTAGGTATATTTATCACTAGGTTAGGATTAATGCGGATGGAAGCTAATAGTATTGATAAATAATCAATTATATTTGATCTTCTAGATTTTCCTTGAAAATGGACTTGTGGTGGTGATTACTTTTCAGTGGGAGAGTTGTTTAGTAAAGTGATTTGTTTATGGAATTATCTTTTTTTGACCCCCTCAATGATTAGGAATATACCATAATTATCAAAGTATCATAGAATTATAATTATATGAAAAATCTATTTTAAAAGCAACTATGTGTTTAGATGCCCAATAGTAAATTGAACGCTCTACACATGAAGCATGTATTGATCTAAATTTACTAATAATTAAAAATAAAATATTTATATATGATATAATATAAAAATAAAATAATTTTAAGATGATCCTGATTTTAAAGTAAAAAAACAATGATATGGGCAAGGGTGTAATTTTTCTTGTTATTCCTTTGATTTTCTATTTGTAAAATGATTTGAAAAGAATTAGGTATTTTAGCTCCTGACTGGGAAATATATTTCTTGTTTGGTTTAACTCCTTTTTAAGATGAAATACAATCCTAAATTTGCGGGGGAACACAAGGCAAGCATTCTCTTCACAGCTCTCTATCAAGGACACATTCTTTCCCGACTCTATGGATATAACTGGAATTCTGGTATATTTTCTGAAAATATTAATATATTAATTTGAGTGCTATTTTTCTCTATGAGCCAAGCAACAACAATAATAATCACTGTTTCTCCCATTATATGCTTCCTATCACTTTAAATTTTCTTGTAACTGCCTTTGAAGCATTGTTATTGATGACCTATTAGTCACCATCATTCTTTTTGGTGACTATTGCCCTTCCATAGTTGTTAAAACCCATGGCCCTGGTGGTCTAACTCACTCTCAAAAAATTAGTTTTGGTGCATATCTTAGCTGTTCAGAGGTCTTCAGATATATATTCCTATTGTTTCCACACACGTGTACTAAGGTAAGCACTTATTGATGAGACAGATTGTATAACTCAGTAAATGGGACTCCCATGTTCCTAGTCTAGTAAAGAATGCTTTATTTGCCATAATAGTTGATGTTTCATTGAGGAATTTTAAGTGATACTTTTCATACTCAAATATTTCATTGATGATTTACAAAACTGGTTACCTTAAGATGTTGACAAAAATGACATCTTCAAAAGTTGTCAAGAAGTATTTCCAGTAAAACATTTTTCTGATCCTCATATTTAGGGCCTCCCATCATGAAAGGTATCTAGAAAAAGGCTGGTTTGTCACCAGAAAAGGTGTGTTATGAGGAAACCCTGCATTGGTTGAAAAACTGGGTTAGATAAACTCTATGGTCTCTTGTAATATAAAACTTGATACTTCTTATGGAAGATGATAACCAACTACGCCACCCATGACCACATTAGATGACTGGAGTCTTGTTAAGCATTGAAATCTTATCTTGAACAGAAGCAGGGACATACTATCTAATAAAAGAGTAATATGCAAATTAACTGTCACTCCCTTACTCCATCACAAAGATGGGGGCGGCCACGGAGCTGGAGTGAGCAGGAGGTTTGGGTTGTTCCAGTGATGGAGGAAGCCAAGCTTCCTGCCTGCCCTGGCCGGCACTGGGCTCTGGTCAAGGCTACAAAGTTTCAATTATAGAAGATAAATAAATCCCAGATACCTGCTTCCAGCCGGCATGACCTCCACTAAAGAAGTGGCTGGGAACCCGGGTTGCCAGGGGCAACGCAGGTTTCAAGCCTGACCAAGGCTACAAAGTTTCAATTATAGAAGTTAAATAAATCCCAGATACCTGCTTCCAGCCTGTGGGCGTGGCCAGCCTGAAAACAGCCCTCAGCCCCTCACCCAGGCTTATCATGCACCCCAGTGGGGACCCCCATCCTGATCCGGGACACCCTTCAGGGCAAACCAGTTGGCCGCCATCCATGCACCAGGCCTCTAGCCTATATAATAAAAAGGTAATATGCAAACTGACCCTAACAGCAGAACAACTAGGAATGACTGGTCACTATGACACACACTGACCACCAGGGGCAGACGCTCAATGCAGGAGCTGCCCTCTGGTGGTCAGTGTACAGGGGGAGCTCTGCTCAGCCACAAGCCAGGCTGATGGCTGCTAGCACAGCAGTGGTGGCGGGAGCCTCTCCCAACTCCTCAGCAGCACTAAGGATGTCCAACTGCAGCTTAGGTCTGCTCCCCACTGGCAAGTGGATATACCCCAAGGGCTCCCGGGCTGCCAGAGGGATGTCTGGCTGCCACCTTAGACCTGATCCCCCAGGGACTGGGCCTAAGCCAGCAGTGGACATTCCCCGAGAGGTCCCAGACTGCGGGAGGGCACAGGCCAGGCTGAGGGACCCCCCCGCCCCCGCGAGTGCACAAATTTTTGTGCACCAGGTCTTAGTAGCATAACAGTGAAGAGAGCAGGAACTGAACTCGGATGGCCTGGGTTTGAACCTTGTCTCCCATACTAGCTGTGTGACTTTGGTCCCATTATTTAACCCTATGTGCCTCACTTTGCTCACTTATTAAATGGACATCATAATAGTACCTCATAAAGTTGGTGGGAAGATCTAATGAGTTAATATGAATATAGCTTCTAGAACAATATTTGGTAGGTAGTAGCTAGGCGGTCAATAACTGTTAGTTACGATGGTGATGAACAGACACAACTGTCAACAGCAGAGGCATCTGTGCATCTTGGAGATTTTATGCATTTGACACTAATCCCCCAAATTTATGGCCTTCAAGAATGAGGCACAGCCCTATCTGGTTTGACTCAGTGGATAGAGAGTCAGCCTGTGGACTGAAGGGTCCCACGTTTGATTCCAATCAAGGGACCGTACCTCGGTTGGAGGTTCACTGCCCTGGTAGGGGTGCATGCGGGAGGCAACCAATTGATATGTCTCTCTCACATCAATGTTTCTCTCTCTCTGTTTCTCCCTCTCCCTTCCACCTCTCTAAAAGTCAATGGGAAAATATGCTCAGGTGAGGATTAAAAAATAAATAAGTAAATAAATAAAATGGTAAAATTATTTAAAAAAAAAAAAAGAATGAAGCACATCTGGCAATGATTTGTACAAATTCCCAACAACGGATTTCTTCAGGGATCCTTATGCATTGATTGTGCTGGCTCCACCGGAAGCCCACGTGAAGGCAAAGATTGACTCTTCACTGCTCTCTGCTTATACCAACACTGCGGTGTCACCTCCATCATGCTGCTTTCCATCTTCCATCTTCCTCTCATTGCCTCCTCTCACTGTGTTTTCTGGATTCCAGATATTATAACAAGGGTCTTGCTGTTGGCATTTTTTGAGTCAAGCTAGATGTTTACCTAACAGAAAGTCTTGAACCAGCTACTAGGGCAATCAATTGTCCTCCAACTCGATGCAAAAGCATATGAATAATTTTCATCTTTTCCATTGTCATTAAGCAATAGTGAAGGAGCCTTGTTTATAGAGTCACCCTGATATATGACAAGCATAGTTCTTAGTCCAAGAGCAAGTAGTGGGAGCAAACTTTCTATTTAGTTCTCATTCATGTGTGTCTAAATTGATGGCCTCATGGTTATTTTGAGTTCTGTACAGGATTCTTTTTTTTTAAATTTTCACTTTTAAAAATTGTGGTGAAATACACATAAAATTTACAGTCTGAACTTTTTAAAGTGTGTGGTTCCGTGGTATTAAACATTCGTGTTGTTGCACGACCACCTTTCCCATCCATCCCCATAACTCTTTTCATCCTGGAGAACTGAATTTTTATACCCATTAAACCACAAGTCTCCATCAATCCCTGCTCACGCCCCTGAAAACACCATTATGCTTTCTGTCCTTACGATTTTGACTATTCTAAGTATTTCCTATAAGTGGAATCATGTAGTATTTATCTTTTTGTGACTAGCATCTAGCATATTTGACTTAGCATAATATGTTCAAGGTTAATCCATGTTGTAGCATATTGCAGAATTTCATTCCTTTTTAAGGCTGAATAATATTTTATTGTGTGTATATACCATATTTTACCTACCCATTTATCCACTGATGGACGCTTGGGTTGCTTCCATGTTTTAGCTATTGTGAATAACATTGGCATGAATATGTATGTATAGATATCTGAGACCCTGCTTTCAAATGCTTTTGTGTATACTAGTATACCCAGAAGTGGAATTGATTGATCGTATGGTAATTCTATTTTTAATTTTTTGTAGAACCACCATACTGTTTTCTACAGTGGCTATCCCTTCTTATATTCTCACCAACAGTCTTCTCAGAATTCTTAAATATAGACTGCTTGTCTAATTATTTTGACATAGTCCTACTGGGCAGTGAATATTGTGAAGTTTTATGTGAATACATTTTGGAAACAAGGTTATAGTTTTCCTATTATTTTTTTCCCTGCTGTGCCATTGAGAGTTATGTGCTAAGATCTATTTAATGTTAATTTATGTTCCCAGGTGATTCAGAGTGTCAGTGGACTTTTTCCAGAGCAGAAACATGTTATGCCAAGTCTCATACCTCTAATGGAAAAACAACTTGAACTCCAAGAATTTCTTGGCTGATTTTAAAATAAGCTCTATGTTAAACTCCAGTGTGCTGGCAGTAAAGGAATAGATGACCACGTGTGTTTTATTCTTGAAGGCTCATAATATTTTTGCACAAAATATACCAATGTGAACAGGAATGGGGACAACTACGTTACAAAGAGAATTGGCTAGCTGAAGACATAAAACTATCTAGAAATTATTCTTTGAAACAGAAATTGCAAGCTTTTCAAATTATTGAGAGGGCAGGTTGATATCTGAGCTGTTATTTTTTTCTAGTTAATAATATTTGTGCTTTCTTAAAATTGGTTCAAAAATATGAAGATAGTTTTCTAAGGGATAGGATCCAATTCCAAAACTGATAGGTATTAATGGAAAATCTCTAAATAGTTTGAGGTTATTTCCACAAATGAGTGGGGTACCTTTCCAGACAGTATTTTTTGTTTGTTTGTTTCTTTGTTTGCATTTACTGTTTATGTACAGTGGGAGGAGAGAGTAGGTGGGATGAGCTTACTCTGGAAGCAAGTGGTTTCTTGGTGACAGACATTTCGTTTTCCCTTAGTTTATTATCCTCCGTAGAAATAGCAATGCTTTTCCTAGTAAAACCGCCTTTTAAAGTGTCCAGAAAAGGGATTAACTACCTTGTGTGTATGCCAGTTTACATAGGAAAATTTTAAATACAACTTTAAAAAATTTAGAAAGGACTTTTGTTAATGATTAGTGAGGCACAGAAAACTCTCGTTAGTCTAGGCTAGCTGGGCTGTGGTAGCAAATTAACCCTGACCTCAGTGGCTTAACACAGTAAACTTTCATTTCTCATTCACACTGTATATCCCATGCTGGTTACATGAACACATGGTCACCTTGTGGCGCTACCATGGCAAAAGTGGCTTCAGGGTTTGGCATGATGGGAAGAGAGAGTGTGGAGCATGCACACTCTTCTCCAAACTGGAAATGTCACAGGTCACCTCTCCCCTGACAGAGCCCATAGGTCAGAAGTAGTCACATGGCCTCTCCTAACCACATGGAGCTGGAGGTCTTTCCAGGGGCAGAGAAAGGAGAGACAAACTAGATGCAGAGAGCACTGGCAATTTCTTCTTCAATGAACTTCGCTGGAAATCCTTGGTTAGGCATCTCTGTAAAATAACTCTCCTTCCTAAATCAGTCAGACTTACAATTCCTTATGTTTTACAATACAGTTAAGTTATTTTAATCTTTTAAAATTAATTGCACAATTTTTACTTTTTACCTTTAGGTAGGGGTAAATAAAGCAAGGATTATTGAGGTTATAGATAGATGTAACCAACAATAGAAAAAATGTCCCTTGAAAAAAGGGCCTTTATAGGTTTATATACCCACAAATCATTATTAATAGTATGTTTTTTCTTTTCAATAAGACCATAACTTGAAAGAAAATGTCGCTCCAAACACAATGAGAATTGACTGCAAAATCAGTTCATGGGATATTGAACTAGGGATATGGAACTATACTTAGAACAGTTTTAAAGTTTATTTATTTTGTGTTATTTATTTATTGTGTACTTAGTTTTTTCCCCCACTATTATATGCTCGGCCTTCTCTAAATTTTAATTTCATGTTTTTCTCCTCTTCTTGTATCTCATGTTTTTCTCCTTAAAGTTCCTTTCCACTCTATTGAATTGTTTTATCAAGCGATATTCTTGTTTACAGTACCTGAGAAATAAACATCTCTGAAAATGTCTTTGTCTTGCCCTCGTGATCAATTGTGTGCCTGACTGGAAATAGAATTTTCTGTACCAATTTCTTTTCTCTCAGAACTTTGAAGGCATTGCTGAATATCCTTTCATGTCCTAGGTTGCAGATAAGAAACCTGATGGCATTCTTTTCCTGGTTTCCTTGCAGATAACACCTCTTTATCCTGTTGTAAACTTCTAGATTTCTCTATATTCATTGGAAAAGCTGAACTTTCACAAAACATAGTCAAGCGTCCATCTTCCTAAATCCTCCTGGTTCACCTTGGGTGGCACGGGAAGATTCCTTTCCTCCCCCCTCTCTCTGAGCTCTGCCTCCCACAGTTCGCTTCCTTCTCTACCCTCCCCACGGGAACCCAGATGGCCACTGCTGACCCCAGGAAAAAGGCAAGTCTCCTTTTCAGTACTCCGGGCAGACTTTCCTGGTTAGCCCGACTTGGTTCATGGACTCTTTTCTAAACCAGACATTGTGGCAAA
>NW_006286246.1:199874-207342 GCF_000327345.1 Myotis davidii | reverse complement strand
AGACATTCTTACATGGCCTCTGGGTTAGCTCAGTCTCTTCACTGGTTTCTTGGTTTATGTCTTGCTCCCTTTAGTCTCCTTTCAGTGCTGGAGCCAAAGCCATTACCATGGGTTTGTTAGATGAAACCCTGCAATGTTTGCCTATTTTACTTCAAGAAATACGAAGTTCCCAACAATAACTTAAAAAACCATCCATGACGTCCATGAGCTGGCCTCCCATATCCCCCCTGACCTCATCTCCTACTACTCTCCTCCCATTGCTCACTCTGCCTCCGCCAGGCTGGCCTCCTTGCTATGCCTTACACATGCCAGATACATTCCCAATTCCATGTCACGGCCTTTGCATTGGCTGTTCTCTAACTTTGCTTACATCCTCAGGCTGTTTCCTCACCTCTTTTAGTCAGCCCTTTCCTATCCACTCACTTAAAATGACAGCCCTCTATAATCTTCTTCCCTATTTTATGTTTTTCATTTACCTTCACTATAATATACCATCTATTTTACTTATATTGTTGGTCTACCCTCATGAAATGTAAACCCCATGAGGGCAGGAGGCTTTATCTACTATGTTCAATATTGTGTTTTCAGGCTCTAAAACTGTACCTGACACACGGTCAGCCAATACATATGTGATAAATTAATGAATGAATAAATGAATGAATGATTGGCCAACCGAAGTCATATGCTGGGCAGATAGTTTAAAATGTTCAATAAAAGATCCTTTTGGTGATCATTGATAAAACGGGGGTTTGTATTAAAAAGGGATAAGCTTAGTAGGTGGGAGAAAGCTGCAAGTTCTGAAACCTGACAGCAACTTTTAAATTTGTTTGACTTTGAATTTTGTGTGTATATAATTGTCCTTTTAAAAAAGTTTAAATTCTTTGTTGTTTAAAGTATTACATAAGTCTCCTTCTTTCCCCCATTGACCTCTACCTAGATGCCCCCCCCTCAGCATGTGCCCCCATCCCTCCCCCCTGCCCCGATCTGTGTCCATTAGTTTTGCACTCATGCCGCGACCCTTCAATACAGATCCTCATGTTGTGGTGACCCCCAACCATAACATTATTTTCGTTACTACTTCATAACTGTAATTTTGCTACTGTTATGAATCGTAATGTAAATATCTGATATGCAGGCTGTATTTTCATTGTTACAAATTGAAAATAATTCAAGCATAGTGATTAATCACAAAAACAGTATGTAATTATATATGTGTTTTCCGGTGGTCTTAGGCGACCCCTGTGAAATAGAGGAAGTAAGGACCACCTTACTGAAAAGAGGAGCGAAGACCTCTTTGTTTTGCCCATGAGAGGAATTGGGGAAGGGCGTGGCCTGGCTTGGCAGTTCATCTCTGACCCACGTGGTTTCAGTGGATGCTGTTGGGACAGGAGGATTCACTTCCAAGCTTATTATTACACCCACATGTCTGGAGCCCTTGGCTTCTCCTTCTCCCCATGATGCTTCATGTTTCTGGGAGTATCCACATAGCGGCCTCAAAACAATGGAATTTTGTAAATGTCTTCTGGCTTTCCCTAGAACAAGGATGCCTTTTTCAAATCTAAAATTCTATTCTGAGTTTGAGCCCAGCCGGCGTGGCTCAGTGGTTGAGCGTCAACCTATGAACCAGGAGGTCATGGTTTGATTCCTGGTCAGGACACATGCCCCGTTTGTGGGCTCGATCTCCAGTGTGGGGTGTGCAGGCGGCAGCCGATCCATGATTCTCTCTCATCAATGATGTTTCTATCTCTTCCCCTCTACCTTCCTCTCTGAAATTAATTAAAATATACTTAAAAAAATAAAATTCTATGAGTTTGGATCCATGAGCTCATATAAACTACAATCAAACATATCTATTTAACTAAAAAACAATTTCCAATAGAAAATTTTAACACAACCAAATTTCAGTAATATACAGTAAAGAAATAAAACCAGATGATTCCTGATTTTGATGACAGACGTTTACTTTTGGGGTTCGATGATGTTATCTAGGACAGTGGGAGGGTGGCAGGCGCATGTGTAGTTTAATGGGAGGAGGTGGGCGGAACACAGCGTGTGTGTAGGTGAGGTGTGAGTGGGAAAGCGAGGACGACATGAAGAGAGTGGGTTGGCCACAGGAAGCTGCGCCGACCACAGGAAGCTGGCTGGGGCGGGGGGGAGTCTTTGGCTTTACTTAATTTAAAGGCAAGAATAAAATAATCTGAAGACAAATGGAAAGTCTCACACTCAAATCTATAAAGGGATGGAAACAAAAAATAAGCACACGTGTTCAGGAAAAAGTGAGCTGAAGGGCCTGGCCGGTTACAATCCACTCTTACTTCTGTCTTCTCAGACGTTGATACAGCACGAGAATCTAATTAAAATACAAATAGAAGAGAGTAAACTTCCTTTAGAAATAAACACGAAACATTCTTTTGTAAAGCTCAGATTTCTGGATTTATAATGCCAATTGTTTTTAAAAATGCTATGTTGAAATAAAAAGAATGTTAAGGGGTCTGAATGATGGTTCAGTCTTTGGTGCCGAGCTACATCGTGTACTTACAGGTTTGTCCACTAGGTGTCTCTTTGCTTACATGTTAGGAGGCCAGCGAGAGCTCATCTCTTGCTGAAGGCCATAGTTTACTAAGTGGATTGTGTCAACAAATGTCTCAATTTTTTGGGCTACTTAAGAATGGCCTTAATTTAATAGTTCCTCTTAAAGAATAAGGAGATGTGTCCTGGCTACATCGCTCACTCTTGCTTTAGAAATTTTGAAGACATTAACCCAGAATTGTCAGCAGATGCAAAAATGCAGGTAGTTGTTGGCAGGCTGAAATGGATCGAAGCCTCGGATTCAATAGCCTGCCCACTTAGGATTCCGACCAGCAAGTCAGCCCCACATTATTTATGAATGAATGGAGCCTCGGCAAGGATGCTTGATTCCAAAACAAACTGCTTTTGGCTCTTTGGGTCTCCAGGAGCTTCATGTATGTCTTGCTGATCAGACCCTTCAAAATACCCAGTGGCCATTGATCTGTGGTCCTACACGTAGCCCTTTTGGTTCAACATATCCATTACTGTGAGTCACATAAGGCCTCTCTGAAGCGTCCCAATTTGGTAAGTAGTTTACCCACTCTAACTTGTCTTAAAGTAGAGGCAGGATTAACGTATAAGTCGACAGATATTTATTAGGTGCCTATTGTAGGCCTGGCCTGGAGTGTCTGCACGAATTACTGGACTCATTCACTCTGTAAGAATGTGATAGAGTTTATTTTCTGCAGAAAAATTAAGCACTCTGCTAAGGAGAAGTTGAAAAGGCAAAGATTATTATAAGAGTGATTTTCGATATTTTTCATCTCATGGCACACCAAAATTAATTACTAAAATTCTGCGGCACACCACAAAATATATGTTTTGCTACTCTGACAAAAAAAATAGGTATAATTTTGATTCATTCATACTGGATGACTATTGTGTTGGCTGTTGTCATTTTTTAAATTTTTTTATTTGGCAACCTAAGGGAAATGAGGTCAGAGTCCCTGACTAAACATTCAGATATTTCACCTTTTACAAATTATTGCGGCACACCAGTTGAAAATCGCTGGTATAAGAGACAGCTCTGCTAATGTCCAAAGGGCCCTGAGCTTGGTGTTTGAAAACCTGAATTTAAATTCTGACTTCGTCACTTGTGAGCTCTGTGAAGTAGTTACTCTACCTGCTGTGTCTGTTAGCTTCTTCAGTTGTAGAAGTACAGCTAATGTTACTTTATGGAGTTGATGTTAAGGTGGAAAACAGTTCGCGATAATTCTGCCAAATATCATCATAAGAGCCTCCAAGAGAAGCCACCCCATGATTGGTAAAAGCACCCTTTTTCCATTACTAGGCACAGCCCTTTAGTTCCTTGTGGTCTCTCCCTCTCCTGTCTGAATGGCCTTGGGCATTACCTTTGCAAAAGCATAAGCCCCATTAAAGTGACATTTCCCAGTGAAAGAGCTCACCAGGCAAAAGAGGAATCTTAGCTCCAACTCCACAGCTGCAGGTCAGCTTTTATAATAGTTTCCTTCTCCTGGCTTCCTTCCTCCAGCAGTGGTCCTGGGCAGAGGCCACTTCTGCACAGCGTGCGCCTATTCACCTTGATGTAAAAAGCGTGTTCAGTTGGAGGTCGTTTGTCAAAGCTGCATTAAAGGGACCGGAACCTCAGAGCAGTGCACACAGCAGTCTGGTTTCAGAGGCAGAAAAATATACTATCTTCCTTAGAGGGAACATGTCATCATTTTTCACGTAGAGAAATTTAGAGTTGCAAATTACAGGGAGGTAAGGGCCATCTAAATTTGCCATTCTTGTCTGGCCCAGGTTAGTTCACTGTACCTGCTCTCACCCCACGGGCTGGGCCAAACGGAACATAGAAATCGGTGTTGTTATGTGGGGGCTGCCACTATAGGCAGACAGGGTGTGCTCGCGGGACAGACTGTGGGGGACCTAACCATTGACATGTTGCCTACCAATGCTCCCTGTGACCTCATCACTGGCCTGGTGGTCCTTTCTCTATGCGCTGTAGCTTCTTGGGGCAAGCACTAACCAGGATCTGACCACAAATCCCCTAAAGGGGACCTAAGCATGAAGCTAATTTAGACCTTAGAGCAGTGATGGCGAACCTTTTGAGCTCAGCGTGTCAGCATTTTGAAAAAACCCTAACTCAAGTCTGGTGCCGTGTCACATATAGAAATTTTTTGATATTTGCAACCATAGTAAAACAAAGATTTATATTTTTCATATTTATTTGATATATTTAAATGCCATTTAACAAAGAAAAATCAACCGAAAAAATGAGTTCGCGTGTCACCTCTGACACGTGTGTCATAGGTTCACCATCACTGCCTTAGAGTGACAGGCTCCTTTCTGAAGTCCCTGGGATTTCTGTCACTGGCCGAGGTGAGGAGGCAGGCACCTTGCACTGCTGCCCAAGGTTGCTGCTAAGGGGTGCGTGCGTGTGTGTGTGTGTGTGTGTGTTTGGGCATGTGCAAGTATGCTTTGCTTGGCCCCTGCCTACTGGTATATAAATCATTTGAATACTCAGAAGTCAGTGTTAGACTGATTCTGGAGGGCTGGTGGGAGCAACCAGGGGCTTGGCATCTCACGACTGACAATCACGAGCAGAAAGCAATATGCAGATCGTGTATCTTATTAACCAATGACACCCAATACATTTAATAAAAGATAAATATTTCTTAAAAAGCGAACAGGATCAATCCCATAGAGCTGAGGCCCAGTGCTCTCCAGATAGCCGGTCGACTCCACACTCTGGTGAGAAGTGCCTCAATTGGGAGCAGTGGGCACAGGGCACACATGGGTGGCACCTGCTGTGGCCTCAGAGCCGATCAGCAGGGCCCCGCTTGCCCCAGTGTAAGGGCATGCTGTGGGCGCAGACCGTACTCTCTGAAGTTTTGGGTTTGGGATGGCAGCAGAAGGGCAGGGGACCCCTCCAGTCCAGACAGGCAGGGAGCTCCATGCCTCCCCGAGGTGCCTGGCCAACAGCTATTTGTTATTTGGTGCAGGTTGTCCCAGGAAAAAGAAGCAGATTGTTCGAGATCTCGTGCACTTGCCACTGACTTGTTACTATGGTAAAAAGCTCCTTTCTGAGCAGAGATTGACATTGGCTGAAAGAGGGCTTTCCCCCCCTTGACTTGCGGAGTTTTATGTCTAAGCCTTAATTGTCAGGACTGACAGCTTCTGTGGGAATGCACGAAAAAAATGTAAGGAAGAAGCCTGCCAATCTCAGATGGCACATCACAGTACTGAGTGGCGCTAAAAATAATTGTAACCGTCATCGTTTCTGTTGAACAAAGGCTATGGGGTGGACCTGGAGAGCAAATGCTAAGGAAACGAGCCAGCCAGAAGAAGACAAGGACCATATTATCTCACTCATATCTGGAATCTAATGAACAAAATAAACTGACAAGCAAAATAGAAACAGACTCAGAGACAGAAAACAGACTGACGGCTGTCAGAGGGGAGGGAAGTTGGTGACTGGGTGGAAAAGGTGAAGGGATTAAGCAAAGAAAAAAAAAAACTAGACCCAGACAACAGTGTGGTGATTACCAGAGGGAAAAGGGGGTGGGGAGAGGTAGAAGACAGTGAAGGGCCAATAAATGGTGATGGGAGGACTTAGGGTGCTGAACACACAATATACAGAATATGTGTATAGAATTGTACACCTGAAACCTGTATAATTTTATTAACCAATGTCACCCCAATAAATTCAATTTTTTAAAAAAAACTGTGGCTCATAAAGCCATCTGTCAGTTTATCCTCAAAGTGGAGAGACGGCAGCAAAGCAATGCAGCAAAACAAGCGGTAATAACTATTAAATAATTATTTAATTTTAAAATAATTTAAATAGAGCCACTTTTCTTTTTAACTTTCATAAACTTCCTGGATAAAGCAACAACCCCAGAGTCCCCCCACCCCATACATCACTGCCCATGCTCACTGGGAGGTCGGTCGCCTTGCATTTTGCTTTCATCTCTCTGGTTCTGCCTTGACAAGAGAAAGCGCCCGCTAATTGGCAAAGCTAATGGATTATTTCACGTCCTTTGCTTATCCAGATGAGCAAAGACGAATCTTCTCTCCTGCTTCCCAGGGCATTGCTTTGATGGACTACCATGTCCCAGCCCATGCCTGCTTATCGATGGTTCTCACTGCTAGTTAGTGTGCACCTTGTTGCCACATATATTACAAGCTTTTTGATGACTGAGACTTCAGCCTCAAGAACAAGCAATGCTTTCTGTTTCCTCTTTAGCTCTAGTTTCTGGATTAAGAATAATTCACATTGTTTGCCTGTGTTTGTGCACTTTCTATAAATCCATTTGGTGCTCTAAAAATATCTTATCAGCCCTGGCCAGTGTTGCTCAATGATTAGAATGTCAGCCTGCTCACGAAAGGGTCGTGGATTTAATACCAGATCAAGTGCACGTACCTGGGTTGCAGGTTCCACCCCCAGCCCAGTTGGGATACATGTGATAGGCAACCAACTGATGTGTCTCTCTCACACTGATGTTTCTCCCTCTCCCTATCTCCCTTCACAATATACAGAATATGTGTATAGAATTGTACACCTGAAACCTGTATAATTTTATTAACCAATGTCACCCCAATAAATTCAATTTTTTAAAAAAAACTGTGGCTCATAAAGCCATCTGTCAGTTTATCCTCAAAGTGGAGAGACGGCAGCAAAGCAATGCAGCAAAACAAGCGGAAAGTTAACAATCAAAGAGAGAAAATAAATTTAAAAGAATGACAGTAGTTTAAAGCATGTGGAATCAGAGTGACAATGGGGCTTAAATAATAATTTAAATTCCATTGTGTAGATGTACCACAATTTTGTAATCCATTTATCTGTTGATGGGAACTAGGCTTTTTCCAAATCTTAGCTATCGTAAATTGTGCTGCTATGAACATAGGGGTGCATATGTCCTTTCTGATTGGTGTTTCT
>NW_006286246.1:194613-199277 GCF_000327345.1 Myotis davidii | reverse complement strand
TGTGTCTGTCTCACATACATGTTTCTCTCTCTCTCTCTCTCTCTCTCTCTCTCTCTCTCTCTCTCTCTCTCTCTCTCCCGCTCCTTACCTCCTTTCCACTCTGTCTGAAAAGTAATGGAAAAAAATATCCTTGGGTGAGGATTAACAAAAACAAAACAAGTCTTGAGAAATGCTAGCATTATACTTTTAAAGGACACATATGTTATGAATTACTCTGTGGTTTTTTTTTTAATTAACATTTTAGTTCAGAGTTATGTTCTTTTCTATTAAAGCTCTGTAAAAAAAAAAAAGAGAATAAACCTAGCCCACAGTTTATTTAAATGGGGAAAATGATCTATTTTACAATAAATTATCTTCTTTTAAAAAAACTGTGAAAATGTTAGCCATCATGCTCATTTTCCTGCATCGCTTTCGAAATTATAATGTCTATTGGGGAACAATCAAGGCAGCTACTTTGGGATTAGTTGACCTCATAACTCCCTTTAGGGAATTTTTTTTTAGTTCTCAAACATTACTAATCTAGCAACCACCTTCTTTATCAATAGAGCATTTGTTGCACATCGATAATCTTGGTTTATTTTCTCGTTTTCCAATTATATAGGACCAGAGTCCATATCTCTGACTTAGCTGACAGGAATAAACTTGCATTTTGTTTGTGCCTAAAACAGAATGGAATGCTTCTTCACATAGTCAGTTTGGGATGCGATAATAAAATACCACAACAGTGACTGCTCAATGATAGACACTTATTTCTTGCCGTCTGGAGGCTGGAAGTACGACATCCTGGTGCCAGTGCAGTCAGTTCTGGTGAGAGCCTTCTCCTGGGTTGCAGACTGCTGTCTGCTCAGTGTGTCTTCATCTGGAGAAGAGACTGTGCTAGCCTCTGCCCTCTTCTTCTGAGGGCACTAATCCCATTTAGGAGGGCTCCACCCTCATGACCTGATTCCCCCCACCCCCCCGAAAGCCCAACCTCCAAATACTATCACATTGGGGATTTGACTTCAACATATGAACTTTTGGGGGGGGTGAGGAGGAGACACATATATTTAGTCCTTAACAACCAATATATATGAAGGAAAATCTTTCTTGTTTTTTGAAATTAACTTTATAATTCATTTTTCTAAACTAAAATTTTAATTTTTGTTAATTCTTACTCAAGCATATTTTTTTCCTTTGCTTTTTAACAAGAGTGGGAAGGAGGCGGGAAGATGAGAGAAAGAGAGAAACATGGATGTAAAAGAGACACATCTATTGGTTGCCTCTGGCACGTGCCCGGCCTGGGGCCTGGGATTGAAGCTGCAACCCAGGTGCTTACCCTTGAGGGGAAATCAAACCTGAGACCCTTTGGTGTGCGGGCTGACACTCTAACCACTGATCCACACCAGACAGGGCTATAATTCCTTTAATGATGAAATGGGTTTTCCATTTTTTCAGTTACAGAGTTTATCAGAATCCATTTTATTTTATAGCACGACTTTTAAAAAAATTAATGACCTTGTTGTTTGGGCGAAGTCTCATGTTGTGGTCTGTTAAATTGTCCTTGACAGAGGTAGCTGTCTCGAATAGGACAGAGAAAACTATTCTCTTAAATTCTTAAACAAGGCATCAGAAATGTTTCTGGGGGAGTAGTGAGGGAGTTAAATCAACCTTGAAGTGCGGGAGCTATTTTATTTGATGAAACTTGTTATCACATTAGCTCAAACCCTTTAGTTGTGTGCTAATTCCATTAGGAAAAACAGTTTTCTATAACGAAGCTATTACTAAGTAATTGCTCCCATTGAAGGTAATTGCTACCACATACGGAGCTTGCATTGTGCCCTACATGTTTCCCATATGATATTTCATTTAATTTTCACAAAAAATCCTAGGACTTATTATTATTTCTGTTTAACAGATGAGGCAGCTGCTGTTCAGAGAAATTAAGTAATTTTCATAAGTTTCCATATTTAACAAGTGGCAGAGTGAAATCTGCTTGACAGGTCTGTGTGTACAGCAGTTTTAAAATATTATTTTTGGTTGTGTATCCATAAAATAATTTGGAAACTCTATGTGCCCATTTATACTTTAAATTGTCATCTAGATTTTTTGTCATATGTTTAAATAATTGGGAGAGATGTTATTTCTGGCATATTATAAATCTTGATAGTAATAAAATTTAGATTTCTTTTTAAATATAACCTATGTAATAAAAACATCACAAAGATTTGGTATGTCCTATTACTTTTTAAAAAAAAGTTATACTATGGTGGGGAGTCAGAAGTTAAGCAATCAATTGCAAAATTAATAAGTGAATACAATTATGAGAATGTCTATGAATGAAGATAAGGTGCTAAGAGCGCATCTAAAAGGGAGCGATGCCCATAAGATCAGGGAACGCTTTCTTGACTAAATGACATTTGGCCCGAGGGCTGAAAGTGCAGATGGTATAAGCCTTCTTGGGAGAGGTCTATTGAAGGAGAGCATGCACAAAGTTTCTGAGATTAGTAAAAACTGGTTTAAGGAATTTTTTTTAAAAAGCCAGTAAGTCAGGGAAATGGAAAGAAAGACATGGAAATGATCCAAGATGGGGCTGGAGAGGAGACAGAAGCCAGGTAAGACAAACCTTTCCTTGTAGGAGATTTTCCTGGTTTTGTTCTTTATCTCAAGACTCAATGGCCATTGTAGAGATTTAAAGATAGAGATGAATAGTCATGTGCATTGAGAAAACATCATTCTGGGCAAGAGAGAAAGCTGGGACTCAGGATGTTCATGGAGTGGCCCACGCGAGAGGTGCTGGTGCCTTGGACTAGGGTGGTAACAATGGATATAGACAGAGTGGACACACTAAAGTGATAGTTAGGAGGTAAAAAGATACAATATGTACAAGAGAAATATTACTCAAGATCCAACAGAAGCTTAATTCAGGGTCCTCAAACTTTCTAAACAGGGGGTCAGTTCACTGTCCCTCAGACTGTTGGAGGGCCGGACTATAGTTTAAAAAAAACTATGAATAAATTCCTATGCACACTGCACACATCTTATTTTGAAGTAAAAAAACAAAACGGGAACAAATACAATATTTGTATTTACATGTGGCCCGCGGGCCGTAGTTTGAGGACCCCGGCTTAATATCAATGACCAAAGCTGTGTAATGTCAACAAATCGCAATGCTTAGAGGAAGAATTACAGATAATTTATTTCTTTTTCTTTTATCTCCTCCTATGAGTTTTCTCTTTGGAATTTTACAAATAAATGTTTTATCCAGGTTTATGTAGTATGAATATGGCATTTTTGACATTAAAAAAGGGGTATTCTTTCTTCAAAAGTTGGGAACCACTTGTATAAGAAATCAAGTCCCAGGGGCTGTAGATCCGTATTTGTGGTGTCACTAGGAAGAAACTGAAAAGCTTTCTGCTTTGGGGTAAGTTTCAGTGGCTTGTGGATGTTTAACAGGTTTCTTGCTTGTCAAAATCTGAAAATAAGACATCTTTTTTCTTTTTGTTTTCACCTGCTTTTCTTGAAACCACAGAATGTCTTGTTTTTTCAGGTAATCCACTACAAAGTGTAATAAATACATCAAAAGTGGCTTGTCTCCATATGAAAGTTGGGACTTCAGAGGCAGGGGAGGAGTTGTGTTTTCGAAATTGTTTAGTTGATACCACCAGAGTAACAGTAGTGGATCCAATAGTTCCACATCTTACATTGCGTTGTTCATCATGAAGAGGAAAACATTTTTTTTTTACTTTCCAAAGAGATATGTTTATAAATAATACAATAATAAGTACACAAGTAATACAAGACTTGAAAGAGTACTGACAAATGTGCAGATGAAATTCTGACTTATTCTATAAACTCACTTTTAAACAGTTGGTTTATTAAGTTGTGCTTAAAAGGCCATTTAATGAGTTGCTTTTATTGTGAAATTTGTCAATTGAAATAGAAATGCCTACCGCCCCTGCCCCCACGTTTTTATGGGCATTTCAACCCCCCATTTATCTGAAATCTCTCTTCTCTTCTAGCTTTTGTTTCTGCCAATTTGGAATCATACATGGCTTCAGATGGCAATCTTCTTGTAAGTACCCTTTGGAACGCCCTGGGTTTTAGATATTAGTCATGAGTTTGGTGAATGAATAAAAACTTAGACAAATGGATTTTAAGGTTGGCTAGGTAGTTATTATCCTCCACATCATTAGCCACAATGTATTTGAATGATCCTTTGTTGGGTTTCAAGGTTTTCTTATGATCACCAAGCATTTGGTTCAAACTCCTACCTATTTCCGACACATAATCAGGATTTTAATGTACTGTGCATGAATTGTTTCTGGTTTAAGTTAACTATGGTACCAGGGCAACCTCTATGGGAACAGATTCTGTTAATCATTACACTGAAATTGTAGGTTTCTTTAAAAATAAGTTCATAGCCATAAATTTACCTAAATTAGGTAAGTCAACTGAGCAAGTGTATTATTTCTAATAGATGAGAAAATGTAGGCAGGGAAAATTGAGATGTTGGTATAAGCAGCACAGTGTTTCCCATAGAAGGGGATTCAGGGTGGTGTGGGGTTGTATGTGTGCAACTTCTAGCAAATCTATGACCTCATGAGCGATCCGTAGTTTCGAGGTTTTGGAGCAGAGCCAAAAACAGAATCAGAAGGAGGGTGTTGAAAGAAGGCGGGATAGACTTC
>NW_006286246.1:190588-194586 GCF_000327345.1 Myotis davidii | reverse complement strand
AACATGGACAATGGTTTCCCGCTGCAAATTGGAGAGTGGATGTCAAGGAAGGTTGTGGTAATAGTGATGGGGAAATTGAATCAGACAGCTCCTGGAAGGAACACCTTACTGAAAAGCAGGGCAGAAGATAAACGATCTGCTTACTTTAACAATTTCATATGCCAGAAATAGAGAAGGAAACTTTAATTCTGATGCTAATTTTAAATGAAGTAAAATAGCTTGCTAGTGATAAAAAATGGTGGAAACTTTGGGAGAAACAGGACTGCCAAAAACTAAAAGATGAAAACATGAATTATAGTCAGTTCTGTACCCTAGGAAACGAACCATCCAAAACTTGCAGAAAAGGAAGTATGATCCATGGGATACAAATGGGTGGGTGTTGTTTGATCATAGAAATGTGAATAATCTCAGTGAAGATAGAAAAGAACAGCTAAGAGGATAAATGGGGACACAATGGGAGGCTTTTGCTAAAATTAGATATAAAAACATATGCACAGGATGTTAAAGGAGGCTCCTACGGTCAAGGGCAAAAGCAAATAGGTATCACATATCTGTGAAAATACAGCCAGGAAGACTGAAGTTCAGAGTGCCCAAAGTTTATAAAAATGTTTAAAAAGAAAAAATCTATAGCCCATGGGCACAGATGATAGGTGGGGAAGGCCTGGGGCGGGGGATTGGGGCAGGCTAGAAGAGGTCAATGGGGGAATAAAGGGGACATATGTAATACTTTAAATAATAAAGAAATTTTAAAAAGAAAAAATCCATATGATTATAAGCACATGTGTATGTGTTATACGGGAAAACATGAAAAGGAAGAATTAGGACTGTTGGATCCTTGAGAAAGGTAATGTAGTGTTGCATACTTACATCGCTTCTCCTTTTCCATTGCTCCTTCTCCTTGAAGAAGAAATAGAAATTCAGACAAGAGAACACCTAAGCACAAATTAATGAATTCATTCATTCACTCAATTATCCATTGAGACATTCTTTTAATGTTCACTGATGACCCCTCCTGACTATCAGGTTTCAGCCACTGTACTAGGTATGAGGGGAGATTGAATTGTGACTTAAAACAAGTTGAAATATCTACATCTTAAAAAAAAAGCATAATGCTGGGTATGGGAACAAAGACTGCAGATGTGATTACCTAAGGACTAACGTATCATCCGTATTATTCTCAATCTAGAGCTGTTACCACGGTAACATGTAACCTGCTGGAAACCAGTGGATTCTGTTTTTATTGGTGGGAACTCTGGCTATTTCTGGGTCATTCTCATTTCACGAGCCAACCTCTACTCCTCGATTCAATCAGCTCAGCTCTCCCGTGTGTATATTTACCTGTTATTCTGGTCTTCCCACCGATGTGTCTGGGCAGTACTGCTTAACGCCTCTCTCAAGCATTCCTTCCAGCTGCTTTTCAGCGATTACGCTACTTTATCTTTCCATTCAGAAAATTAGTTCCATTTTCTGCTGTCATTTGTTCCTTAAATAAAATGTAGCACAGGAGACCTATTTTTATGCTAGGTAGTTTCGGTAGGCTTGACACATTTGACCTAATCACATCTTGGATTTCACTTCATTTCCACTAAACTAACATTTATTGAGCTGTATGTGTGGAGTGTTGCTTGGTGCTGGGGTATGAAGATGAGGAGCTTATCACTGGTGGGGGAAGGGCAATACTTTTAAGGCAATTTTGTTGATTCTGACCTGAGAGTTATCATGGAGGTTGGCATGGTAAATGGTGTTAATAAAATTGCTCAAGACGCTAGATGCGAAGCATTAGAAATTTTATTATGAGTGTGGTAGAATACCATTGTTCTTTCTTTGTTAAGCTGAGTTTGCTATTTGATAATATTCTTTTCTATCCTCTGAAGGGAAACAACAGAATTTTCAAAGCTAAAACTTCACATAGAATCAAAGATATTAACTCACCAAGTTCTGTTGGTTTTACCTCCTAAATATTTCTCCACCTTCATAGACACAAACCTGTCCTTCCCTCTGCCTATCGGTTTCGTTGCCTCTACACCTGCCCCCCTCCAATTCCCTTGCCATACAACAGCCAGGGTGAATTTCCCTAACTGCAAATCTGATCATGCCACTCACCTGCAGACATCTGTTCCATGGCTTTTGGGTAAACTTTATACTTGTGAATGTAACTTACAAGGTTCTGAGTTCAAGTTTCATAATCCTATATAATAAAGAGCTAATATGCAAATGTACACACACTCTGTGGTTGATGTCTACTGGGTCGTACCTGCATGCTGTCTTAGACCCTCTATGCACAGGTCTTTATCTTTCAGACCTTTGTTTTTATCAACCCATGGGGTGCCTTTCCTGGCTCCCCAGTTCTGGGTAAATGCTACAATGAGCTACAACCTAGCCCTTCTGTGCAGACCTTATTATCCCTGTCTGCTTCTGTCTTCTGTATTGATTTGGGAGCTTGCTTGGCGTTGAATCTCTAACCCTTGACACAGTAATTTGGCAGTAATTGCTAATTTTGGTAGTTGAATAAACAAAACCATAATTTACCAAATTGTGGCCTGCAAAAAGACTTAACTGAATCACCTTTAGAACCATCATAGCTTGTTGGGAAAACTTCAACATGATTAGATTTGGTGCAGTCTCTAAACATCTCTAAAAATCCATTTGTGCAGTTCTTGATATTTCTAAGGCTTTCTGTACATCACACTATGGTGATAACAAAGTATTATACCCTAATTCAGTATTGCTAGTTTTCTTTTATGATTCATTACTCACGTAGATAAACAAAGAGACAAACAAAAAGGGAAATAAATAACAACCAGCATATATGAATCTTCAAAGCTTCATTAAGAAAGTTCTCTCGTCTCCGGTTTTAGCAACAGTATCTCAGCTAAGAAAGGCAAACAGCCTTAGTTAAAGATGACAGGCTCCAAGGGGGCTGTGGCACATTATCTCCTTTACTGTTGTACATAATTCCTTCCCCTCAAGCGCCCGAGATTTCTCACTTTCACGATGGCTCTCGTGGGGAAGAAATGTCAGAATGATCTTACATCAAAACTTTATGACAGTGTTTGCTCAAGAATTCTTTTCAATAAAATTCCTTCATTAAATATCGCCTGAAAAGAAAATGTCAAGTGAAAACGTTTTCCTGAAACAAAAGGCTCTGCGTGTCAATCGTGGTGACTTTGCTGGGTTTCCACGCTCAGGGGGGCCATCCCTCTGACTGCCAGTGGACTTGTACCTCTAGCCCTGTGGTTGGGTTACCTGCTGGTGCCTGGCCTGTCACCTCTGGCATGAACAGTCTAACAGCAAGCTGGTACTTGTCGTGTTTGCCTCACAAGAAAGTCCTGCGTCATTGCTCACAGAACATTGCTCGTTGCCCAGTCTTTATGTGTCCCGTGGTCCGTGAACAGGCCAGACAGGATTCCAGCCACCATGGGCACCTGCTCTGCCCCTTGCTCCATCTCCATGCCTGTGGCGTGTGTCTCAGGGATGTGATGACATTCAGAGATGAAGTGAGGAATATATATTTTCGCTTCTTTTAATCAATAAAAGCAGCTGAAATTGTGGCAGCCTGTTTCTTAGGCGACAGCAACAAAAGTCCGTGCGGAACTGGCCTAGCCAGTGCCGCTGTGATAAGCCGGCCACACGGCGCGCAGCCAGGAGGCCAGTTAGCATGTGTGCTGTTACATATGAAGTGGGGCTTCAAGCGAGACGTGCGTGGCAGCCGTCTGGGTAGGGGCTTGTCAGCTATCCCTGCAAAGGCTCCTGCCCCTCCTCCCGGTCCCCCTTCTCCAACCCATGCATTTCTATTTTTGGGCTCCAGATTCTTAGTAGTTGGAGGATATGGTTAAAACAGGATGCTGGAGAAAGCTGCTGTGGGTTTTGAGGAAATCGTAGTTTAGATCGAAGTAGAGATTTGTTCAGTGCCGGTCCATTTCACCTTCAAGGAAATGCCAAGGTTCGACTCTCCAGGTGGGTTCAAAGTTAGTGTCAGTCAACCCCAGGAGCTTTTC
>NW_006286246.1:184498-190040 GCF_000327345.1 Myotis davidii | reverse complement strand
CAAGATGGAACCTTATAAAGAACCTTATAAACGAACATTCAGTAATGGTCCTGTGGATGCTCCTGTGGATGCACATTGTCACACTCCACTCTGTTGCGAACATAGAGCAATGATAGGCAAAAGCAAAAAAAGCACAATTAGGCTCAACAATGTGGTAATCATCCCTGTGAATAAGAAATGAATTGAGCATGACCGAAGCTATGGGTCTGATGAATGCCTCCACTGGAGGCAGGAAGTAGTTTACCTCCTGCCCAAGGCAAGAGGGTAAAAAATGCTCCACTCATGTGAGGAGAGCTACTTCTTGATGACAATGGTAGGTGGGGCCTCCCCCACTTGTGAAAGGGCTAAAGATTAAAAGAGTTATCAAACCATGGCTTAGGGCAGTGATGGCGAACCTATGACATGTGTGTCAGAGGTGACACGTGAACTCATTTTTTGGGTTGATTTTTCTTTGTTAAATGGCATTTAAATATATAAAATAAATATCAAAAATATGTCTTTGTTTTACTACGGTTGCAAATATTAAAAAATTTCTATATGTGACACGGCACCAGAGTTAAGTTAGAGTTTTCAAAATGCTGACATGCCGAGCTCTAAAGGTTCGCCATCACTGGCTTAGAGTAACACCGCAGGGCCTAGGGAGAGAGGAGATAGAGACAGTCTCAAAATCAGGAAGTGAACCTAGACATCAGCTAGATCTAGGACTGGGTATGCACGATTCTCCATGATAGCCTCAGGACACCATTGTAGGACAGGTAACACACCAAGTAGAAATTCCAAACTGGTATAGAGGGAGTCAGGGAAAGGGAGAGAGGAATTGGGGGGGGGGGGGGAGGGAGAATTCACAATTCTACAACTGTAAATTCTAAAACTTTTACAAAATGTTAAGACAGAATAAAAAATTAAAAATTTGAAGAAAACTTTATTTAATGTGAAATCAGTTTTTTAAAGCCTGAATGTTAAGATTGTTGACAGAGGGTCTTCCAAACTATGTTTATTTCTTTAATTCCCACTCATTCCCAACCCACTGGAATTGGTCTCCTAGCCCAACTGAACAATGAAGCTATTTTTGCCAAGATCTCTAATGAACTTGTTCTTTCACTTTTATTCTGGCAACATTTGATGGCTTGGACTCACCTTTCTCTTGAGTCTCTCCCTGGCTCCCATGATAAGCCCTCTCTGGATTTTCTTGGTTTTTTAGTGGCTGTTCTTGCTCAGTCTCCCTGAAGTCACCTCTTCTACTGCCTTTGTGCACTGTATTGATCTGCCTTTGGATTCCGACTTCTCTCCTTTGTTCTTCTACACATCCAAACTCAAGACTTCTACTCTCTGTTTACTGATGATTCCCAATATTATATCTTTATTCCAGATTTTCTCCAAATTCCTTGACCCTTAAATACTATACATACTATTTCCACTTGTGTGCTGCATGTGTACACCAAACTCAATATGCTTACTACTAAACAAATATATATATACTTAAAACTACACTCTCTATAGTGCTGTCATTTATTCAAATGTTTGAGCTAGAAACTCCAAAATTTTCCCTGACACTTTTGCTCTCCCTCACTGTCCATGTTCTGACTTCCTCCTCCCCCTCCTCCCCCTCCTCCTCCTCCTCCTCCTCACTTTCCTCTCCCTGTGCCCACTCCCTTCTTTTGCTCCTCTCCTCCAGATCTTTCTGTCCTATCTCTTTCTTCTTCCCAGTCCTCCTTTCTTTATTTCTTCTATTTCTCTTCTATGTAGAAAGTGCCATTGCACTCAGTTTCCCCTTGAACTCTAGACTTGCTTCCCTGTCCTACTCCTTTATACCATACCAACAACACAAGCAAACATCTTATCAAACTACTACTTTTGTAAGTTTTATTCTCAAAATAAATATTTGCATTTTGCCATTGACTTTTGTGACTTTGGGCAAAATACTAAAACTCTATTTGCTTCAATTTCCTTTCCTATAAAGTGGGAATAAGAAATAGCACCTAAGCCACAAATAGGAGAATTCAGTCTCAGCATTTATGAAAAGAGTGAGATCAGTGCCTACCATGTGGCAAAAATTATATGTGTATAAGCTTCATGTATATTTCTTAGCTGTCAGTGTTTTCTATTACTATGATGATTAGACTGTCTATTAGCTCTCTCCATTTTCCACTAATAGAGATTTTATAAAATATTAATCTATTAGGTAATATTTAAGGTAGGTAGTCTTCTGAAAAAATTAAGCAAGATTTTCATAGGCAAAATTTTAATAATTAAAAGCTTTAAACTTCCCTTTAAGAATTCAGTTTAATTTTCTAGGAAGGAGTAAAGATGTTTGTGGGGGAAAGTGTTGGGGAGAAATATCCCTAACAGCTGTATCAATTGGTGTTGGCCTGGCCCTGAAATATATAGGAAATTCTGTGACTTGGTTAAAGTATTGATAGTTTAAAATTGACGGCAGTTGAGGCTTTACACCATGGAAATTAGGTCAATGTTACAAATCAGGGCCCATTTAGCAGCATATCACTGTGTAATTTTGCTAAATACCAAGATCATTATGAAGTTTGATGTAATCATGAACTGTTTTACTGTTAATTTTAATATAGCATGAGGGTAAATTGTGCCTGCAAGATTTAACAATCTATCTATATCAGGGGTCCTCAAACTATGGCCCGCAGGCCACATGCAAATACAAATATTGTATTTGTTCCCATTTTGTTTTTTACTCCAAAATAAGATATGTGCAGTGTGCATAGGAATTTCATAACATCACAACCAAACAGCAGGGACCTGAGGCTGCATGGCGCCTCCCCAAGGCAAGGGACCTCAGGCCGCACCCCTGCCCTGTGGGGCTTGACAGGGGACCTCAGGCCACCCCCTTCGCCCCACGGGACATGATGGGAGACCTCAGGCCGCACCCCCACCCTGTCACTGGGCTGGGAGACCTCAGGCCATGCCCTCTGTCCCACGGGGCTTGACGGGGGACCTCAGGCCACACCCCCTGCCCAGAGGGGCTTGATGGGGTTGGGGCCGGCCGGGTCTGTGTCTCCTGTGTTTTCGAAGCATGTGCGGGTGGTGGGCAGGGACTTGACTCTAGGTCCCATGGCATGCCCCAGACTCTGACAAGAGGGAGATTTTCATATACATTTTACTAATTTTTTTTCATCTCTGACACTTCTATTATAGAGAAAGGGCAAATAGCAATATTTAAATATTTCCTCTAATTAATTCCCTTTTAATGTGCATGAATTTCATGCACCGGGCCACTAGTTACTGTATGTATTCGTAGTCAATGTAATAATTATCCTGGGTGTTAACATCATTCAACATCAAAAGAGGTCCCTTTTTATATTTTGTACTGGTTTCTTTGTATGCTTGTGTTTTTGAGTGATTGGTGACCAAGTGCTGTTTTTAACCATCTTAAAAAGTAAAAGTATTCTTTTATAATCAAAAGAAGAAATGTATTTAAAAGAAAAATTTACCCCCAACTTTAGAAGCAAGTGAGGGCAAATTCATAATTTAGGGTAATTTTTAAATTTTACCCATAACATTCCAATGGGAAGAAAATAATATGATAAAAATATCTTACTAGGCTCTGGATTATTGTTGTGAGAAAGAGTTATAATTCCCCTGTTGAAAAACTATCTCATAACATGCTTAACCGGTGTTGGCCTTTTTTTTTTTTTTTCACTCAGTGAAAAAACCACATGTAAGGTCGTTTTGAAACTGACTAGTTCGCCAGTTCCACTTCCTGTTGTGAGGAGTAAGATGTATCTTCAACTCACTGAAGTTCTCAAGGTTGTTTTCATTCTGATGTCAACCAATATAGGTTCCAAATTCATATATATCAAGTGAAACTGAAACTCCCTGTAATTGGTTATTTCTATAATATGCAGTCTGTTTCTCGTTGGGGAAATGGTTTCAACAGTTAATGCAGATGGTGAAATAATTTACTTTAAGAAAAGTGCTCTTATGGAGAGTTGACCCAGTGACTGAACTCCCCTTCCCCCCTTTAAAACAGTCTAAATAAAGTCCTTGCTTGATGTTGGTGAGCACCCTGTTGTAGGGATTGTCCTGCTTAGAGCTCCCACTTCTCATCCAGCCTGGGCACGGGAATCTCGTGCAGCCCAAGGACTAGTCTTGGGCAAGATTGAGACAAAGACTACAGTTTGCTTTGGGGCTGTCTCTAGAACCAGCCTTAAGTCGTTCATAAGGGATGGGTGGAGGAGATTCACAGGTTCCCTTCACAGATCCTATAGGGGTCCTCTTGTCCCTCTCTCTCTCTCTCTCTCTCTCTCTCTCTCTCTCTCTCTCTCTCTCTCTCATTCTTATTAAAGCTGCTCTTTTCCTGTGAGCTCTAGTAATGCAATTTCACCTTGTCAGTCTGGGGCCAGAACCCTCTAGGAACGTCTCTGTACAGCTAGCTCCTTTTCTCCCTGTTGCCTTGGTTCTTAGTTGGTCTTGAGTACTCCCTAGCTAGCCTCTTCTGGACCCACTGCTTTCAAATACTCCCACTATCCAAATTTACTCCCCTGCCCTTCGTCCTGGCTCTTGGATAAGTGTTAGCTCTCCAAATAATGTACATATTTGGGCTGAAATATTTTGTGGATAGCTACTATTGGTTTTACTGATCTCAGAGAACTGCATATAAAAAAAGCCATTTGAGGGAATGGTTGGGATTTTAGACCAGGATGCAGGAGTGGAAGATATTTTGTGAGGTGGAGATGAGACTAGGACCTTGATATGATAACATGCCTAAAGCTGAGTCATGTGTCTTGACTGCAACATGTCCATTCTTGACTAAATTGAGGACAATTATTGCCTTTGTCATGTCCTTGTTTTTCCCCACAAGGATGATTAATTTCTTTGGGGATAAAATTTTATTCTAACACTTGTAAAATAAAAAGTCAGTTTGTGATTTTCCAGAAAATATAATTTAAGCACTTTGACTTCATCATTGTTGCTGAAAGAAATACAAGTTTTACTTATCCTAAAAAGTTATTATGAAATTCCTGTTTATTAGACATGAAGTATTTGTTTATATCTATAATCATGTAATGTTATGTTATGTATAATCGTATAAAATAATGATTTTTAGTTTTCAGAATATTTTCACATACAGTCTTATTAAATATTATGAGACCTTAGGATTGGAATTATGAGTATCTTGATTTGACAAATGAGGAAGTGGGTTCTGAGTGGTAAATGAATTTTTTTCTGGGTAACAGCTGCTAATTATGACAGTCATGAATTGATTTCAGACTAAAATAATCCCATTCTAATTCTACTATATTATACTCCCTCTTTATATGTATAGTAGAACCATATACAAAAACTATTGGATCAATAGTTAGATATGTAGAATACTAGCCAGATGCATCTGGAATAATATAAGATGTTGTAATAAGGTGGCCTACCAACTTTTAGAACTGCTTTTCAATTATGTACAATTTTTTTTCAAATTCTTTACTTGTTAGCATAAAAATCTGTCATTTAAACCTGAGTAAATTCAGCTTAGATATTGTGAAGGGAAAAAAAGAAACTTCTTTAATCTAAAATGTCTTTC
>NW_006286246.1:183288-184426 GCF_000327345.1 Myotis davidii | reverse complement strand
AGCCTTTTGTTGTTGTTGTTATCTAGTTTTGCTGATAGTCTGATTTTACACGAATGGTTTAAAATGTATAATGAAAAATATGTATTTCAGATTTGTGTCTTATGCCTGATTTGAGTATTTGCAGAGCTATTATAAAGTAGGAGTCAATATTGATTTTTTAGAATGTGAGAATTACTCATGGGGACTTAAGACAAATAAGCAATTTAAATTTGCCTGTAGATAAAACTTTCCTGATAAGGAGGCTTGATGGCTACTTAGATCTCACCTAAGAGACTGGCATTCCTTTTTCTGGGATATTTAATTCCTGTGGTTTAGCTGTAACCCTACGTGGTAGCTGGACCTTGAATTTTTTGGTCCGATGCAAAATGGGAGTATTGTGAGACTGCAATGATTACCTTCCAAGTTTATTTAAATAATGGTTATTTAGAAATTGCAAGGAAAGAAGCAGGATAGATACATACAGTGTTTTTTCCTCTCACAAAAAACTAAAAGGGAAATATAGACATATTTTTAAGAACTTCAGTGAGCAGTGTCCTGTCATAACTAAAGTGGTAGTGAGAAGGCTGCCTGTGGGTGGAAACAGGAAACATTAGTGATAAACGTTGTGTTACGTGTTTTTTTTTTCAGGTTCAGCTTAATGTCTATTGATTCTAATTAGCACATTTTGTGCCTCAGCTATAGCTCCCCTCAGCTCTGCTTGGAGAGGTTTTTTTTAGCTTCATCCTGCTCACAAACACTGCCACCTCCTCCCTCCTTCTCTCTTTACAAATGTTACAACACAATCTGAAATTTCCTCTTTTCTTCCCTTCCTGCATTTTCAGCAGGTTCCCTTGCGTCAGAAGCCGGGAAAGAAAACTCAAGGTAATGAGATCGCTTTTGTATGCTCATCCCCTTTCTGCACGTGTGTGTTTCTTTTTCTCTTGGGTGCCTTCCTTGGGGTCAGCTGTTTGTCTGTCTTACTGTTAACGTCAGGAGGTGCACAGCAGATTAACGTTGGGTTATTTTGGGGTTGATTTTAAGAAATGCCGGGGCATGCTGTTCGTTTGGCTTAATCTCTTGTGGGGTGTCAGTAGGGCTTTGAAAGGCTGGCACGGGGTCAGAGAGTGGCTGTGTGTTTGGTGGGCATTAACCCTTTTCT
>NW_006286246.1:170228-183227 GCF_000327345.1 Myotis davidii | reverse complement strand
GTCTGTGCCACGATGTGCCCGGCAGCCTCAGGATTTTAATTTTTCCACTTGCTCTTGTTGAATAATAGTCTTAGACTAACACTTGCATGCTAGTCTCACTGTTTCTTTGGTCATGTCTTGGTACCTTCTAAGCACTAAATGAATGTTTAAAAATAAACGAGATAAAAGAGACTTTTTTTTTTGCACTTACTCTGCATAAATCTTGGTTAAAAAATAATCCAACTCCCAGGAGGTAAAAAATGAAGTTTCCTTTCTCTGTCATATACATTGGGGTAATATGTGACCATCTTTTCATGTAACTGTTGCAGGGTTTTTCACGATGAGCCGGAGGAGGATATCGTGTAAAGACCTGGGGCACGCGGACTGCCAAGGGTGGCTCTATAAGAAAAAGGAGAAAGGAACTTTCCTGAGCAACAAATGGAAGAAATTCTGGGTGGTACTGAAGGCATCCTCCCTATATTGGTACAGCAATCAGTTGGTGAGTCCACTCTCCCTCCCATCCCCAGCCCCTCTCACCAAGGGTGCACTGAAGATCCTTGTTGAGCAGATGATCCCATTGAGAAAGTTAATTTTTTATTTCTGAGACTTGGAACAGAGGAAATAAACGAGTTCTAGAAACCATTTCTGGTCTGGTACATATGTAGGTCATTCTGTGTTTTACAGAAGAGAAAGCCACGCTGCTTGACTGACTTATCTTTGGTTGGAAAAGGCCATGCAAATGTATGTCCTAATAAAGGAGACTTTCCGTGTCTATTAATGTTACTATTCTATGCGAGATTCCAATCATCTCAGGATTCCCGTGGACAGCATTGGATATGGGAAATATACATTGTTAAAGTGTCTACAAGAAAAGGGACTCAGCTTTAAGACCTATTAGGGGTGTCAGTCCACAGACACTATTTTCATTTCTCCTTTTTTACTATCTTTTCCTCTGACCTTCTTTATTAGATGGGTTGGCTTTGGAATCGCTAATAGTCGGTGACTATTGTGTCTTGTTCTTTGGCATGTTTAGTGATGGTGTTAAATTATGCTTGGACAATCTTGATAAGAGAGTTGTTTAATCTATCATTTCGAGGCAGTATGCTTTTATGGTTTTCTTCACAGGCTAGTTTTCTGTTTGGAAATGGCTAGGAATAAAGTTATTGTTAGAAGGTGTGCTGATCTTTCTGGCTTGAGACATTTTGAAATCGATGATGTTGAAAATTGAATGAGTAGAGATTTTTCACATGGGAACTCTCTCCATTAACCTCAGAGTAGCCAATGGCTAATCTCAGCAGAGATTGAGTTTGTTTTGGGGGTAAAGTGAAGATCAGCAATGGATATCCTTTGATTAACTAATGAAAAGTTAAGAATTACTCTTAAGCCAGGACAATTATTTTTATACTAGAGGCCTGGTGCATGAAATTCGTGCATGAGTCCCCAGGCCTGGCTGGCGATCAGGGCCGATCTGTGGGGCAACCGGCAGGGCAATTGGGGGGCCCCCTGTTGGCACCCACCTTGGCTGGCCTTGGGCCTGCGGCTGGGGGCAGCTCTTGTGTTGAGCGTCTGCCCCCTGGTGCAGTGTGAGTCATAGCGACCGGTCATTCTGCTGTTTCACCGTTTGGTTGATTTGTGTATTAGGCTTTTATTACATAGGATGACAGCATTCTTTTAAAGTGACTTGTATGTGCCATAGTGCAAGCAACAGAGTATTAGAGCATGCAATTTTATAAATGAAAATAAGTTCTGTGTATAGTCTGTGGGAAAAATTTTTAGTTGATAAATTCACATTCACTGATCACTAATTCACAGGCACCCATTCTGTAAAGAATAGGTTAAATCCAATTCTAATGATGTGGAATAAGCATTCTTTCCTGTGTTTCTCTTTGTACCCTCTCCGACACTCCTGTGCAAAACATGCTGTACAATTCTTCAAGTTCTATAAAAATAATAGAGGCCCAGTGCACAAAAATGTGTGCACTGGAGGGGGGGTCCCTCAGCCCGGTCTGTGCCCTTTTGCAGTCTGGTACCCCTCAGGGGATGTCCACCTATTGGCTTAGTCCTGCTCCCCGGGGGATTGGGCCTAAGCTAGCAGTCAGACATCCCTCTGGTAGCCCAGGAGCCCCCAGGGGATGTCCACTTGCCAGCAGGGAGCAGGCCTAAGCTGCAGTTGGACATCCTTAGCACTGCTGAGGAGGCAGGAGAGGCTCCCACCACCACCGCTGTGCTGGCAGCCGTTAGCCTGGCAGCCGTCAGCCTAGCTTGTGGCTGAGCAGAGCTCCCCCTGTGGGAGCGTACTTTCCTCCAGGGGGCAGCTCCTGCATTTAGCGTCTGCCCCCTGGTGGTCAGTGAGTGTCATAGTGACCAGTCATTCCCAGTCATTCTGCTGTTAGGGTCAATTTGCATATTACCCTTTTATTATATAGGATATTTCCTCAAGCCTTTTGTGAGTTTTAACAACTTGATCAAAGATTTTGGAGGTTCTCAAAGAGTCACCTTGATAAGCATGCAGTTTTCCACCGTCTCCTTTTCTCTCTTCTCTTTTGCCCTCCTGGATTCGTTTATCTTCTTGTCCAGCATGGAATGGTTTTACCCAAATTAAGGCAACCTGGAGCTGGCGTCTCACCTGCTATCCTAAGGGATTTTTCCTAAACAAATACTGTTTTCTTCTTAAGAAGAGTTAATGTTAATGTAAACTTCAACCTCTTGTTTCATCTTATTTTAGGCTCTTGCCTTTGGGTAGTTGTGGCAAGTGAGAGGCTGTATCTTTTATAAAATGAGAGGACTTACTGATTTACATTTTAATAGCTCCCCAGGATTTTTCAGAGGTTGTTGGAAGGATTGGGTGCTGATGGAGAATGGCGCATCTGTGGGCAATAACAAAGCTCAGATAGAAACGTGGCATTCATTTTCTCATCTGATCAAATTATTCAGCAGAGATGTCCCGGGTGCTGTCCTTTTTTTACAGCACACAGTTACGGATTTGTGTTATTTGGTTTCATCAGCTCACTGGGATTAAGCAATGAATTACTATTTTGGGCATTAGGAGTCTCCTGCCTCCACAGGGAGCAGCAATGTTGACTGAGGCCAGATTAGAAAGAGGAAGCGGAGACAGCATCAGACACACTCAAGCACCCCGGGCCTCACTTGCAGATGCATACAGAGTGATATTCAGGTAGCAAATCCTGTACCTAAGTAGAGTTAGATCAGCAACATTGAATGGAGAATAAATGTGTTGTTACCTGGCAACGGAGTTATCCTCTTAAACTAGTGGTAGGTGATGGAAGGACCCTTCCAACTCCTTAATTCTGTGACTGTGTCATAGAGGAATATCCTTAGCCCAGGATGGTTGCCGTATGCAAATCTGACTGCACGTAGGTGACATGATTAGACACCTTGTTTCCTCCTTCCATAGGGTTCTGAGAGAACAACTCTAGAAATGAAATTTAGGGCAATTCTTCTGAGAAAGTACCAGTGACCTCCTGGGACCCCTTTGTTGTCTCTACTGTTCCCTGACAGTGCCTGGGGAGACCACCGCCTCCTCCTGTCTCTTAGCATTTTTTGTTACTGCTGTCACCCAGGAATTGACTCCTGGCGTACCTTCTTTTTTCACAATGCTTTGCGGCTTTGAGCAGTGCTAGCTAGACTTCCTTGAGAAAAGTCAAGTCCAGGCACTCATCTGCCATTTTCCTCACCTCATATTATGTGCTTAAATGTGATGCAGCACACAAGAATTATATGCCAAATCTTACAAAAGCAGATTCAAGTTTAATAGCCATAAAAATTCATGCTGTTTAAAATCCTGGGTTTAAAATCCACACAATTGTTTTTCCTTGCCCCTAGGATAAAGTACAAATTCATTTACTGACCCATATCTCTCCTACTTCCCTCCCCTCCCCACCCAAGCTTCAACTGTGGAACATATAGCGGTGAGCCAGGGCCAGTAAATGGGGCCCCAAACATACAGTGCAGGGATGTGGATAGGATCCAGGAGGGAGTAGGGAGCCACCGTATAGTCTCAAATCAGAAGATGATCTAATGAAATTGGATTGTGAAAATATGAACCTAGCGCTCATTCATGGGAGGTATTGGAGAATAGAATAAAGGACCTTTCCGCAGGCCAGTGGGAGAGGGTGACAAAATGCAGGCGTTGAGCCATGAACTCCTGGACAAGAGTGGAAACTGAAAATTTGGGGCATACTACATGAAAGGCAAGATGTTGAGAACTGGGAGGTAGGGACTACACAGGGCAAAATGATATTTCAGCAGCTGTCAGTGAGCAGTTTGCTTAAAACCCGAACACAGGAATGATGGGGGACCAGGAAGAAAAATTCTGTTACTTCCCTCATTATAATTTCAGGTATGCGGAGACAACCTTTGAAATGGACATTTGCCTTCATCTATAGGTTGTCTGTGATGCTATCACTGTGTCCTGATATTTATTTTCCTTAGTAGTTCCCAGAATGTATTTCTAAAATCATGGTGTCCCATCATAGTTTTATGATCAGGCCAGTCTGTAGTTGGGGCAGGCAGTTTTTAATAACTCCTACTTGCTAAATTCATAGAATGTGGGAGCAATTGCTTATGTTGCCAATTTGTTTTTCTTTATATTTTTCCCAAACTTTTCACAATCAATTGTAAAACACCAAGACTGTGCAATCCCTCATGTCTTGGCTTGTTCTCAGGAGGCAATGATGTGCTGGCTGCTTTGGTTGATGGCGCTAGAGCGAATGACGTGGGCTTGGCTGTATCCCAGGCCCATCCTCCCGGTGCACACCAGTGACTGAACTGCCCACTCAGGGGATGCGGCGCTGGCCTGCCGCCTCTGGTGGGCGATGCTCAGTGCTTTCCCCGGCGATGCCACAGCTTCTGTCCGACTTTATCTTTCCTCGGTGGAATCCATCGTGTCTTGTTTCTTGAACATTTAAATTAATTTAAAATTGTTTAAAAATATTGTATAATAGTATGTGTTCATTTAGAAAAGCTGGAATATATACCTAAACAAAATGAAAAAGATAGGGAGGCAAACAGACAGAAATTAACAAGTGAATTAAGAGAATTTATTCGTTTAGGTTCATCACGATCCTACCATTTTGGTGTGATCACTGTAAACATTTTGTGATATTTCCAAACTCTTTTTGTTTTCCAAAAATAAAATGATACTATGCATAATGTTGTAACTCGATTTTCTCCCTACGCAATACATTCTCAACATATTTCCATGGCAATATGTATGTATCCAAACATCATTTACATATAGATTTATTATAGTTTATCAATCCACAGAATCTAAAATCAGAAATACCTTTTATTCTAAAATCTTTTAAAAAAATATCTTTTCTTCATTTCAGAAAGAGAGATAGAAACATCAATGATGAGAGAGAATCATTGATTGGCGGCCTCCTGCATGCCCCACACTGGGGATCGAGCCCACAACCTGGGTATGTGCCCTAACTGGGAATCGAACCTCTTGGTTCATAGGTCAACAGTCAACCACTGAGCCACACCAGTTGGGCCTAACATCTTTTAAAATAGCTAACAGCAGGTAGAATACAGAAGCATACATATACTAACTTAAATATAAAGCAATACACATTTAACTTACCTATAAACATGTGTTTGTATAACTATTAATATATGTGTATAAATGTTAACATGTATATACATATATTGAAATGTGTGTGAACACATATGTGTACATATGTGTGTATTTATAACTTAGTCACTCTTTTAAGCTAGCAGGCAGGAAGGTGGATTTTGTCAGCATGGTATAAAGGAGAAATGTCACCTGGATTCTAGTTCTGCATTTTCTTATGCGGCTGTATACCCTTTGGTCAGTGTTGTGACTCTATGCATCCATTTTCTTACAAATACACTGTGGCAAGAACATTATCTCTGCAAAATTCAGAGCGACTTTGAGAAGATCCATGCTTCTTAAAACAACATCAAAAAATCAAAGGAATTGCGTACAGAGAAAGGCAACTTTGGATATGCTTTAGGTAAAATGTGCTTACAACATATTGTGATTTTAGGAGGCAAAAGAATTGTGGTAAGGGTTTTCAGACACCAGAAATGGGTTCTTCTGGTAACAGTGGCTTCTCCGGGGGAGTCAGCTAGACAGCACTGGGGGATTCTTCAGCTCAGGGTTGCTAACCTGGAAGGAGAGTTCAGGTAACTCATGATGGAGTGATGAGGGCTGTGTGTACATTTCTCAAGCAATAGCATGAGAAGCGGCCCCTGGGATGAGCTGAACTTTGGGTTGGATTTGAGGATTTTCCTGAGAAGCCATTACATGAGGATTTATCATCCCTCTGGAGCGCGTTCCTTTAAGGGGCAAAGGCCCCGCTGCTCTCACAGACCAGCCCACTGATAAACTCATCTGTCATCTTGCCGTGGCTAGTCTCCCATAGAGCATACTTTAAGAACACGTCAAAAAGAAAGCTATGCAGCAGAAATTCTTAAAAGTTCAGTACTTTTTAAAGGAGTCAGAATTTAAGGGAATCTATTTGAAACAATGTTTTCCAAAAAGACAGAAGGAAATGACATGCTAGAGTCTAAGGTATCCCTGGATTGTGAATCAGGAGGACAGGTTCTACCCGGATGCTGCAGCCCTTTACACCTCAGGCAAACTGCCCACCTGTCTGGGCCTTCCTCCTCCTCCTCATCTGTTCAACAGAACTGTGGAGAAATAGCTATTACCCAGGGAGGAAGGGGGATGAAAGAGACGGTGCTCATCAGTAGCACATTAACCACTATTTTCATACTCTGAAGCTTATGCAACTTACTGTGGCAAATGGGTTTTCATCCTTTACTGGAAAATACTGACTTTTCGAGTAGCATCTTTAAAAATTGTTCTAATGCCTGGTCAGTGTAGCTCAGTGCTTGAGCGTCAACCGATGCACCAAGAGGTCACCAGGTCCATTCCCAGTCAGGGCACATGCATGGGTTGTGGGCTCATTCCTTAGTATGGGGCAGGCAGAAAGCAACTGATCAATGATTCTCTCTCATTGCTGATGTTTCTGTCTCTTTCTCCCTCTCCCTTCCTCTCTGAAATTAATATATATATATATATATATTTTTAAAGATTATGGTATACTGACTAACTGTGTTTTTAAAAGAACTAAACTTATTCTTTGTTTCTCCTAAAGTTTTAATATTGAAAGCAAATGCACAAGATTTTTACTTTTCTTAAGTGGAGTTCCTTTATTTACTCTTCCCCACTTCTGTTCTAATCATGAATGGTAGACGAACTTTATTAGATGAAAGAGATGTAATTTATTCAGTAATAGTGAGATTTAATCAATTTTCTTCTTATTCATTTAAAACTTTCCTTCCTACTTAGTGCTTTCTTTTCCATTGTGATGTTTCCATCTTAATTTCTCTTGAAAATAGTATTTCAGAAGGAAGTGACTATCTTTGTCTGCCAGATTACCAGAAAGTTCACTAGTACCTTAATTTCATTTAAAATACGACTCCATAGGAAGAGAATGAAGAATGTAAGAATGGAGAGCTAGGACAACTGGTTTACAAATAGAACAGAGTGCCAGTTGCTTCTCGCTACCACAAAATACCACTTCATATGCTAGTGAGGTGGCCAACCTTGGGTGATGGTTAGGAGGAAATAATGACGAGGGCTTAGGGTGCCAGGCAGCTGGGCTTTTGTGAGTAGGAACCGTGAGTAGAGTCATTTTCTTGGAAAGGAATGGCATTTTGGTTCAGGTTTCCCAGAAGCATATCCTGAGAAGAGAGTTTGGATGCCAGTAGTTTATTTGGGAAGTGATACCGGAAATACTTGGCCCTCTCCCTTCGAAGTGAAAAAGGGTAGACAGTTAGCTAAGAAAGCTCACCTTAGCAAACAGATGACGACTGTGGGTAACTGAAGCTTCATTCTGCTGGGGGACTCTCAAGAGCCTGTGAAATACATGCACCTCAGACGGGACCTGGGGTCAGTGCACACCAAGTCCCGTGGTCACTGCTGGAGGACTCATCCTGGGGCAGTGCCTCCTCAGCACCTTAGCACAGGTGGAGAAAAGGGATGTGGCAGCCTGGGCAGCCCTCCCCCAGAGAGATCAGGTGCTGTCCGTGGGAATCCTGGCCAGTGGCCCTGGGTGCTTAGATCTGGAGTATGTGGTGGGTTCCCCAGCAGCACCTGCTACAAGGGATCTGCTTCCCTCGGAGCCCCCTTTTCTCTTGTCCTTGTCAGAGCCTCGGCATCCTCAGAGCCATCAGAGTTACCGCCATCGACATTTTCAGTCCACTTTTATAATTAATGCCAGGATCTGTGGGGTCTGGAGGAAATTGGGCCTTTCTGTTTATTTGCCAAAAACATTTACTAAATGTTTTCTAGGTAGAATTTCTAGGCATTTGTCAGAATAAAGTATCTTTTGGTCAAAATCCCATCATAGTCATAGGGTAATGTTAGATAAAACCAAATGCAAGAATCTATACTAATAAAAGGGTAATATGCTAATTAGGGCAGGCGTCCTTCCAGACAAAGCTGCAGCAGCTGCGAAGGGCCAAGGCTCAGGCAGCCGCGGGCAGCTGCTAAGGGCAAAGGTGCAGCTACAAAGGGCCCAGGCTCAGGCCAGCAGTGGCAGCATCAGCGGGGTAATGGGGGCAGCACCTTCCCCTGACCCACCAGCTTGCCTCCTGCAGAGGCAACTTAGGTTTAGGCCAAAGGCTGAGGCAGAGGCGGTTAGGGGCCATCAGGCTAGCAGTTGGGCAAAGTAGGAGCGATCAGGGCAGCAGGCAGAGGCAATTAGCCTAAACCGGCGGTTGGACATCCCCCGAGGGGTCCCAGATTGGAGAGGGTGCCAGCCGGGCTGAGGGACCCCCTGCCCCCATGCAAGGATTTTGTGCGTTGGGCCTCTAGTAGTTTAATAAAAAACATTCCCCAAGTAATGTATGAGAGCTATGGTGAGCTTACTAGCATGTTTGTTCTCCAAAGAAGTTAAAATATTTCTTTCAGTGACGAGTCTGATGCAAAGAGGACAGGGAAGGCTGGCACACACAAGCAGCTGTTCAGAGGGCTCAGCTGACAATGGACAGAGTGAAAAACCTATGTTATTTCACCTTTGTCTTCTGAGACGTTCCTTCTCTTTTGCTTTCTTTTCATTCCTTTGCCTAATTCTTATCAGATCATGAAACCTTATTTTTTTTATAGTTTTAACAATGTAACAGTATCATATACATCTATGTGAAATCGAGTTCACGTTGAGATGCTGGATCTACCTGCTTTCTCACTGTGTGCTCTGCCTAAGATCACACAGTAGGTGGCTTACATTGAGACACTTGATACCAAATCCAAGATCCTTTCTTTGTGCCATCTACTGACTGAAAATTCTCTTCTATATTAGCTCCTCGCTGTGACTAAAGACGTTTTTCAATCTCATGCTTAGGATTATTTAACTGAGTTCTGGGTTCTGGTCTGAGGTGTCTATCACTTCAATAATACCACATAACTTGCCCATTGTATAATGCCCATTAGTTGTCTAAGTTAGGAACCAATCATTTTGTAAATTCTAGCACTTGGATGTTGATTAATTTCCTTCTGAAGTTTAAGATAGTGTTACCTCAATGGACTATGATGAGCTCTCAATAACTGTTATCTGTTATTAGATGTTAGTCAAGATTATTATAGTTCTTAAAGGGACTTCAGGCATTCTTACTGCCAGGTCTGCTTCTGATACCTAGAAGAAAACAAAACAAAACAAAACATCCTTTTATTTTTTATTTTTCAGTGCCCAGTGCTAACAGGCTCAGCCCTCTGCCTGGTTGCCCAGCAGTATGTGCAGAGTGGTTTACTGCCAGGTCTGCTTCTGATACCTAGAAGAACACAAAACAAAACAAAACAAAACATCCTTTTTTTATTTTTATTTTTCAGTGCCCAGTGCTAATAGGCTCAGCCCTCTGCCTGGTTGCCCAGCAATATGTGCAGAGTGGAGGTTGCCTTGGTGTGTAATCTGCCTACTTCCTTTTCAGAAAGGAAGAGGGCACATCCAACAGAACAAAGCAGTGTCATAGTGGACTGTCGCCTATGGAGGGGAGGAAGGGACATTTAGATTAAATGCAATTTTGGGGGGAGGGAGAGAAGGAAAAACTGCTAAAACTATATACAAAATAATAGCAATGTCACTTTAAAAGTCTTAGATTATGTCCCACTATGTATAGTCAAAATTCTGTGCTCTGTGGGCCCTTGGAGTCATTATTTGTGGGGTTACGTCACCAGGCTTGTATTCAGTTAGGTTCATTGGTTTCTATTTGTTTTTTAATTTCAGGAATTGCTTCTTTTTTTGGTTTGTTTTCTTAATATATATCATTTACCCCAATTCCACAGTTAACACTATATTACAAATTACAGCCAGATATGTCTTGCTTTCTTCCCTATTCCTCTACCCTCTTCATTCCTCCTTTTGTGTTGTTGTTTTATTTTTCCATCCTTTTTGTAGATATAAGCAAGTATGTATACTGAGTGAGGCATGCCCGATTTCTCTTTTCTTACACAAAATTAGCATACTGTATCTGTGGCACTGCACCTTGCTTTTTCTCTTGCCATTTCCTGGAGATTGCCCTATGAGCATATGTCATTTTCTTATCATTATTTTTGGCATGTGGATGCCACAGTTTATTTAATGCCCCCCCCACCCCAAGATAGGCACTTGGATTCTTTACAGTCTCTTTTTTTGCAAAAATGGTGCAATGCACATGTCATTGCACATCATTATATTAGGACAGATCCTAGGACTGGGGTCCTGGCTCAGAGGGTGCATGCAGACTTGCTCGTTACTGCCCAGTTTCCTTCCATGGCGTTGCTTCTGCATGACCGCCAGCCGTGTCTGAGACCGTTTCTCCGTAGAACTAGAACCTTCACAATTGGCTTTATGTTTTCTTCCATCTCAGTTGATTTTAGGCCTGTGTTTTAGAGACTATAATTCACATTTCTCTAGCGGTCACAAGCCTGTGTGTGCATGAGAATTTAGTGACAAGTGTCCTAAGGTGACATGAGAATGGGCAGCTTTGCTTAGAGTTCAGACTTTGCCTGTTTCCAGGGAGCTGGGAACACTGAGCAAACCACACATCCATTTGGAGAACAGGAGTGTGCAGCTTCTCCGGGTTCTGAGAGTCACTGGGTCACCTCACTTACATTTTATTTCAACTAATCCCAACAATGTTAAATTCATATTTACACATACACACAAAAGCATATTACAAAAAATCTATATTTTGTTTTCAAAATGATTTTTCCTTCAAAGTGAAGATTTTATTTAAAGACCTCTAATTTTTTTAGTGACAGGTTTTGAGGGGGGGAATGCTGCAATGAAAGTCCATGTAGATTCTAAGATGCCTCTTGATTTCAGAGTGAGTACAGTGTAAAAAAATATCAGGTTTCTTTGAATCAAGATAATATGGTTTCACTGAGAATAGAACGATAATGATACTTTTTATTTTTAACCATGAAATACATAATAATTTCTTCTATTAGACTTCATCTGTTGCTGGTTTGGTCTTCTCTGACTTAGCCTTTGAAATACACATCACTCTTATTTTTCTACCTTTCTGACTTATGCAGGCACTTAAGTCATTTTGTCTATTTTGCCACATATCTGTAATGTGAAAAAGCCAGACTTTTTGATGGTAGTCCAAAATTGAAGCTATAGTTAGGCTTACACCATAGACTGTAAGAAATATTAAACCAATTATGTGTCTAATGTTTGAACCAATCATATTGACTCATAAGCAGGATCATCAGAGATCTCATATTTTACCTTCTTTCAAGTCTTACTGACAGCCCAATGGGAAGGATTTCATTGATAGCTTTTTATTCTCCAAACTTTTCCTGCATCTCATGTTTTGAAAAACAGCTTTATTGAAATATATTTTATATACCATAAAATTCATTCTTTTTAAATTTACAATTCAATAATTTTTGGTAAATTTACCAAGTGACGCTACCATCTTAATAAATCAATTATAAATCATTTTTATTATAGCAATAAAATTCTTCATGCCCACTTACATTTAATCTTCATTCTCACCCCCAACTCCAAGTAATCGCATTCTACCTTTGGTCTCCTTACATTTGCCGTTTTTTACACTTCATGTAATGGAATTATACAGATTTCTCGTATCTCACTTTCACTTAGCTTAGCATAATGTTTTCAAGGTCCATTTATGCTTTTAGCATGTGCTCATAGTTCACTAAAGAATATTTCATTGTAAGAATATACCATACTATTTATTTACCAATTGATGGATATTTAAATTGTTTTTAGTTTCTGTCTATTATGAACAATGCTGCTATAATATTTGCATGGAAATCTTTGTGTGGGTGTATGTTTTCATTTCTCTTGGGTAGATACCTACAAGTGGAATTGCTGGTTCGTATGGCAATTATATGTTTATATATTTTAGAAACTGTTAAACTGTTTTTCCAAAGAGGCTTCTGCATCTCATTTCATCACTTTATTGTCAGAGGGAAAAAAAAACAGTTTCTTATCATTCATTCATTTATAAAACTCATTTGTTATTTCACAGGCATTGAACACTTGCCTTATCCTAAGTATTAATGATCCTATCTAATAAAAGGGAAACATGGTAATTAGCCATACCTCCGCTACCCTTCCCATTGGCTAATCAGGGTGATATGCAAATTAACTGCCAGCCAAGATGGTGGCCAGCAGCCAGGCAGCTTGAAGTGAACATGAGGCTTGCTTGCTTCACTGACGGAGGACTCCAACGTTCCCCACCTGCCTTTCAGCAGAAACCCCAGAAACCCCAGAAACCTGCTTTCAGCGAGCCAGGATCTCAGAGCTGGAGTTATACATTGTTTCGATTATAGAACCCAAACAAACCAGATACCTGCTTTCAGCAACAGAGGCCTCAGAGCTGGAGCCAGAGCTAAAGGTGGCCCAGAATAAAAACAAAAAAGGAAAAAAGAGCAGTTGGGAGCTTCAGGCACCCGCCAGCCTGAAAACAGCCCTCAGCCCCTCACCCAGACTGGCCAGGCACCCCAGTGGGGAC
>NW_006286246.1:166729-169746 GCF_000327345.1 Myotis davidii | reverse complement strand
ATAGGGGGCGGCACCCCAACTCCCCATTCGGCCCTGCTCTGAGCCCAACCAGGGGCTGCACCTAGGGATTGGGCCTGCCCTCTGCCACTTGGGAGCAGGCCTAAGCCAGCAGGTCGTCATCTCCCAAGGGGTCCCAGACTGCGAGAGGGCACAGGCCGGGCTGAGGGACCCCCCTCACCGCCCCCTGAGTGCACAAATTTTTGTGCACCGGGCCTCTAGTATAATATAAATGACAGGAGTGTTTCCTTCAAAGTACACACAATCTATTGGGGAAACAGGCACATAACCAGATAAGCAAATATAGTAAGAAGTATGTAAGTGAAGCCCACCCTTGGTGCTGGGTGCTGAGGGAAGGCACTTATTCTAGGCTGAGGGAATGGGGAAGGGTGAGCACCTTTGAGACTGTGGAAGAATGGGTACATGTCCTATAAAAATATTGATGATTTAAAGTGGCATTCATATTATGTCTCAAAAGTGCGTCTTTCTTCTGCAGTCTCTCCTGTGTATAAAGAACTCTGAGAGATCAGTTATGGAACTGAGATTTTACCAGATATGACTCTGTGATTTCTTCCCCAAGGAACTTCCAAAGTCTTGGGAGAGGAAATAATGTTTGTTGGGTGTCCATTAAGTGTTTTATTTACCTGAACTCATTTAAGTCATATAACAACCAATAAGTGATAAATCTATGATATGAACCTCAATTTACTACCTCCAAAGTCAAGCCTCTATCCACCATATATGAGTGCTAATTAGGTTCCATCTTATGTGCTGTGACTTCCTAGAGGAGTAGGATGGGAATGATGCTGAGGATACCTATAGGCTCAGCAGAAAGCATAGCTCTGATGGTTTAGGAAGAGAGGAAGGGGCAGGGCAGGTCCTTTGGGCGCCATACAACGGCCGTCCGTCCCTAAGCTGTGTCATGTTACTACTGATGGAAAGATTCTAGATGACTTCACAGGAGACTAGCAAACTTCTCTAGTAAAATGTGTGTCTAGGATAAGTCCAGTGCTGATTCAGGAAGATATCTTTTGATTCTCCTTTATTTCATCGGTGCTCTCTTTATTCATTATATGTAATCTCAATAACCTAACTGCAAGACTAAGGCACTGATTCATATATGTGGTATGTATGTGTTTCAGGCAGAAAAAGCTGAAGGATTTGTCAACCTGCCTGACTTCACTGTGGAGAAAGCATCTGAATGCAGAAAAAAGCAGTAAGTTGTCTATTATTTCCCACAAAACTCGGAGCCAGGATAATACTATCCCTTCATAAAGTTTCTTGGGTGATGTGGTGATATGGAAGTTAATGAAAGTGACACTCAATGTCTGAGAACTTTGAGCTTCATGGGTTGGCACCCCAACAATAATAGAAGCTTTTAACCTCTTATTTTCAGGAATTGCATTTTGAGGAGCAGATGGATTTTAAAACCCCATGGAGCTTCGGCATGGCATGTTGTTGACAACTGTGTCTGTGACAGAATTAAAAACAGGCTCCCTTCCAGAACTGGCAGGGAGGTCAGATGTCAAAGTTTTGTCCTTGTGAAGAGAATGACTAGTTAAATAGAATTCTCCAGAGCTGTCTATATTATAGCAAGACTACTTTTCCTTAGTTTATAATAGAATTATCAGTAGCAATCTTGAAAATTCTCTTGAGATGTCTTAGACTTGGGGATGACACCTTGATGTAATCAAGTCCAAAGATTTGAGAACAAACAGGAAAAAGAGTCAGCAGCCGTGGTCCTAGTTTTTGTGTGTGTTTTTTTAAAAATATATTTTATTGATTTTTTACAGGGAGGAAGGGAGAGAGATAGAGAGTTAGAAACATCGATGAGAGAGAAACATCGATCAGCTGCCTCCTGCACACCCCCTACTGGGGATGTGCCCGCAACCAAGGCACATGCTCTTGACCAGAATCGAACCTGGGACCCTTCAGTCTGCAGGCTGACGCTCTATCCACCGAGCCAAACTGGCTAGGGCCATGGTCCTAGTTTTATTGAGAAGGGAATAGCCCAGAGAGTTTGGACTTGTCTAGAACTCATGGAAGGGCTGGCTCTAGACCAGCTATCCAGCCTCCCAGTCAGGTGTTCTTGACAGCATCCAGCTGCATTTTGCATATGTGTCCTCTTCACCCTTTTCTTAATCTTTCTTCTACATTGACATCTTTTCCTGTTTTGTTAGAAAAGGGCATTTCCTGCCCTAACCGGTTTGGCTCAATGGATAGAGCGTCGGCCTGCAGACTCAAGGGTCCCAGGTTTGATTCTGGTCAAGGGCATGTACCTTGGTTGCGGGCACATCCCCAGTAGGGGGTGTGCAGGAGGCAGCAGATCGATGTTTCTCTCTCATCGATGTTTCTAACTCTCTATCCCTCTCCCTTCCTCTCTGTAAAAAAATCAATAAAATATATTAAAAAGAGAAGAAAAGCGCATTTCCTTTGATCTATGTTACTAGTATCAGCAACTGATTCTCTTATTTCTAAGAAAATGAATAAACTGGTGCTAGCTTTAAACCCTTGCCACTATGGTGTAGCTGCACATATCCAGTGACACACAAGTTTGTGATGATTCTTGTAGTTTTGACCAAACTATGTATAAGTGTCCTTGCCCCGTACTGTAGGACTTCCGGTCTAAATGGTAAAGGGGAAACACTTCATTATTTGTTATCTTTAATGTTTTATACTTTTATTTGAAACTAAGTCTACCTCATATGTTTTATGTACTAGAGAGTAGCTGGATAAGGTTTTTGATGGGTTATCACAAGTTTTATACTGGATTATTTTCATGTAAACAAATGCTCATACATATTTGATTGAATTAGATGGTTCTTGAAGGAGCTGATCTAAGTGTTTTGAAGTGACACCTCTATCACTCTATATTTTAATGTATTATCTCAATAGCAAAGAAGTTAGTAAATGAAAATAAAAGAATATGCCCATATTTTTTAAATAGAAACCACTGACCAGCTAACACACAGTCCTGTTCTGGATGTTCATACATGATGAATTAACCCTCTGTTTGCGAA
>NW_006286246.1:165609-166202 GCF_000327345.1 Myotis davidii | reverse complement strand
GCGTGTTTGTCTTTCTTTTTGTGGGGGGGGGGGGCGTTTGTTAATCCTCACCTGAGGATATTTTTTCCATTGATTTTTTTTAGAGAGACTGGAAGGGAGGGAGGGAGGAGGAGAGAGACACACACATAGATCAGTTGATTGGTTGCCTCCTGCACCTGCCCCTGGACAGGATGGGAGATCAGACCTGCAATCCTGGTATGTGCCCTTGACTAGGAATCGAACCCAAGACCCTAGTGCACTAGGCTGACACTGGCTAGGGCAAGAATTCTTAGTGTCTCTTATTACCTTACATAATTAATTAAAATATGTCTATGGAACACCTGCTATTGTCCCATTGTAGCAGATCCAAGGCACTAGAAATAAAGGATGCAGACATAATTCATTCATGGAGTTTATGGCTTAATCTATTTTATTTATTTACATATAATGATTTTTCTGTTCTAGCTGCCGTATATAACTTCTTTTTGCCTTCTTGTTCTAGAAACTTAAAGAAAAACTGCTTTTCACCAAGCATACACGAACAAGCACACACACACCTTATAGGATATCCCATGAGCAGCCCAGTCTAGCTAGAAGCCTTCTCATTGGTTCCC
>NW_006286246.1:141728-165594 GCF_000327345.1 Myotis davidii | reverse complement strand
ACACTCATTTCCCCACCGCAACCCTTCATGTGAGGGCAGAAGAGCTTCTTATTGAGAAACCCAGTGTTAGAAATAACAAGGCAAGGAATTGACAACTGAGTCTTTCAAGCAAGTCTTTTGTTTACTTGGAGAAAGAGACAAGTGGTTTCTTCCCTCTTTCTGATCTTAGCTTTTCCTTCCTGGCTTTCTCAAGTGTCCGAAAAAAATAAGAGCAGACACACAGAAGGAGAAGATTTTTAAACCTTCACTGTCAAAGCTCTTTTTTATTTACATGAGTAACTCTAAATCCTATTGACTAGCTAGCCCTAGGGGTGGAAGGGGTGTGTGGAAAGCTTAATGTCTTGCCTAGCAGTATTTGGAGCCCCAGTTAGCCTGGAGCTGAGCCATCCATTAACCCCAAATGGCCCCCCTCCCCCATCTCCCCTCATAGCCTCCTGCTGTCCCTGGCTTCTCTCAAACAACGTCTTGTATCTCCAGCTTCCTTCCTGTCTACATCCTTCCTGCCCATCCTGTGGCTGGATCTTTCAAAGTGGTTCTGTTCTCTCTGACGAGGGAAGGGTGAGACCGAGTTTACCAGAGAAACAGCTAGCGCTCAGTGTTTTGTTTTCTGTGAATTTCTCTTCCGGCATCACAAAATACATTTGTGAACCAGTACAAAGTTATTAAACCCGTTACAGTTCAGGCAGATTTGCTCTATAAATCACACATCTGTATTATTTTGCTTCTTGCTCACCCTCTTTTCCAGTTTATGTTTATGTTTCTAGTCCTCTTATCTTCAGTTTTTGTGTTTTCCATTTGCAGAATCTGACAGCAAGCAGCGTTGCATGCGTATTAACTACTAGTATAACTGAGACATATACACTCTGCCTGGTTGGCTAAGTCAAAGCCTTTCATAGTTACTGAAGCCAAGATCTTATTGCCAGTCTATGCTGTGAAGATCTGTTAATTTTACTTGAAATTATGTTAACACTTATATTTCCAGCTTACAAGCAAGGTGTAAATTGAAATTTGAATGTAAGGTGTTCTGATCCCATAGTTTGGAATGACCTTTAGAGTGTAAAACTGTCCATGCGGTCACTCATAGACAAATGGCCCATTTTGTCTGTGCCCAAATGTATCATAATTTCTTTGATTTATGATACACTAGAGGCCCAGTGCACAAATTCGTGCATGGGTGGAGTCCCTCAGCCTGGCCGGAGATCGTGGTTGATCTGGACCATCTCACCCAGTCCCAATTAGGGCCGATCAGGGCTGGCCGGCTTGCGGGGGGGACTGCGGGGAGGTTAGCCGGCTGCAGGAGGTTGGCTGTGGGAGTGCACTGACCACCAGGGGGCAGCTCCTGCATTGAGCGTCTGCCCCCTGGTGGTCAGTGGGCATCATAGAGACTGATTGACTGGTTGTTCGGTGGACTGGTCATAATGGTCACATAGGCTTTTATATATGTAGATTGTTAAGTTTTATTATTCTGAAGATGGCTTTTCTAATAGCCATCAATGCAGAATCTCTTGGGGCCTCCGGGCTAACGTCTCCCACAAGGTTGTTCATGTGGTGTTGAAGGGCTTGTTCTGCATTAGCCCCTGAGGAGTCTCTTTTCCTACCGAGGTGGCCTGTTGGAGCCAGTACATCACGTGGCTGCGTGTTTCTCGGGGGGGGGCGGGTGCCGAGATGCTGGGGAAGGAGGGCGTGAGGGCATCTGGAGAGACGGGTTCCGCTTTAGAAGCCCTCCTCTTTGGGAAACGGACTTTCGGGGGTGACATTTCTCTCTGGGACGATGAAGGGAAATGCAGTTAAGGCTAATAGCTATGCTGTGTGCTCTGAAGGGACCCTCGATGTATCAGGACAGGGTGAGCGGTGAAGGGGAATGAAAGAGCTGGTTTCTGAACAGAGGCTGGTGGTAGCTGCCTTTCTCCCACGGTGCTTGCGGGAAGCACGTGCTTTGTTTTCACATCAATTTCTTAGCACTTGTGTTTCTCCAACACACACATTCACGGCAAGTCAACATACAACACACTCCCGGGAACATCTGTCATCTTCTGTGTAAATACCAGTCTTATTGTGCATCCATCTATTTAGCCACAAATAGAAAATTTTCTATTGCCTCAATGTTTTAACTAAAATGTTCTTAGCAAAGGAGGTGCTCTTAGCCAGTGGGTGCTGGAAAGAAAACACTCAAACAAGATTCTGATCAATCACCAGTTTTACACAGCAAGTAACTAACCATGGCAATTACTAGTAAAAGGACATGGCTTTTGGGTAATGGCTGGGAGTAATCCTTTTTTATTGTCAATACTCTTCCATTCTGCTATGTTTCTGTATTTTCTTGTCTTTGCTTGTTTCAGGCATTCTCAATTTAAAACCATTTTTGTCTTGATATGTCAAAATGTGTTGTCTATTTCACTTTTATATACTTTTTGGGGGGATTAGCTTATATAATTATGAAATTATGTATAAACTAAGAATGAGTTTATTTTTGGTATTTTAAAAGTGAATCATTAAATTCATTGTGCTTTGCCTGATCAATGTTTAAAAATGTGCTTTTAAATATTTCTTTTAGTTAGGTGACACATAAAATATATTCTTGTAAAAATCATATAATACAGCCCTAGCTGGTTTGGCTCAGTGGATAGAGTGTCAGCCTGCGGACTGAAGGGTCCCAGGTTTAATTCTGGTCAAGGGCACATGCCTGGGTTACGGGTTCGATTCCCAGTCAAGGGCGTGCAGGGAGCAGCCGATCAATGATTCTCTCTCATCATTGATGTTTCTATTTTTCTTTCCCTCTCCTTTCCTCTCTGAAATCAATAAAAATATAGATAAAAGAATCATATAATACAGAAGTATGCAACATGAAAACCTCCCCATATCCCCAACTTCTCTCCCTGGGATTAGCCACTTTTAACAGTATGCTGTATAGCCTTCCTGCGGCTTTCTTTGCATATCAGTTTGTGGATGTATACAAATACATAGTTTTAAAAGTACATGGAATCAGCCTAAACATGTTTTCACTTTCTCTTTTTCACTTCACAGTATGGTAGGATTTTCCCAAGTCATTACAAGGCTTCCCGCCTGTCCTTTTATTAGCTCCACCATAACACAGTACCGATTGAATCAGTGCCACACTTGATCCATTTTCCTATTGATGGACAATGACATTGTATTATGTTTTATTTTCTTGTTTTTGTCATTTGTGTAATGAAGTTGTGTTTTGTAGGCTAGATATTTATAGTTAGACTCATTGGGCAAAAAGGATGGATATTTAAAATTTGAATGCTATCATTGAATTGCCTGCATTGAATTGGCCACATCCATTTTCATGTTCAACTCAAAAAAGATTACAATGTTTTCTCCTAAATTCTAGAAATCAGAAATATTTAAAAGGTTGCCCATCTAGTGATGAAAAATATTTTCCTGTGTTTGAATGTGCATTACCCAAAAAACAGTTGAAGCTGAGAATGTTCTCCATATGTCTATTAGCCATTTGCATTGTTTAGTAGGATTTCCTGCTTCTTTGTTTTGTTGTTTATTCCGTTGGGTCTTGAACATTTTCCAGTGCCTATGGCACGAGCGGGGCCCAGGTGTTATTCCGGTTTTAAGTGGCCATAAGAGCCACTCATGGTGCTGAAGGGGTTTTCAGAGATGAGGCCGGGACTCACCTTTTCCTCGCAGGCAGTCCTACTTTATTTATTTTTAGCAATCCAATTTATTTTATATTTTCTGTTAAAAAATGCAGCAAGGCCATGGCAGGTGGAGAGCTGGGTAAAGATTCCTAAATGATTGACAGGTGGGAATGTGCAATACTTCTGCCCTTGGTGTGTGGCCTGTAAATTGTTCATGAGGCGTTACAGGTCTCAGGCAAGTGAAAGGGATGCTAGTAAGTGAATCCTGAAGTGCAGAGCATCGTTATTTTGTTGGTATTGGTAGACTTAGGCCACTATTAAAGGCTCTGGTTTCTCAAAAGTAATACACAATATGGAACATTTTTAAAAATACAGAAGACTGGAAAGATGTGGAAAATTAATTGCTTGATGATCACCACCCCCAAATAGTATTTTCCCTTTAAATAGGTTATATAGTTAGGAGCATATGAAATAGACCTTTTATATCTTTTAAAAATTCGGTGTTATAAAATATGTTCCTAGCAAAACCCTTGAGAAAGAATGGCAGTCACCTGAAATTATAAGCCAAGTTTGAGTTCTTTAAGGGTTGTCTAGTTCTATTTTTGTTATTGATGTTTAGTTGGAATTCATGGCCAACAAAATGGTAAATCAATAGAAGAGATGACATGGACAGTTTTTGTTTTACATAACATTATTCAAGGAATTAAAATTTTCCCCAGTTTAGGTATACCTATCTAGCTCTAGCTAGATTTTTTACTGATTAAAATAAAAATTCTGGCTTAAAAATGTATCATCTTTTCTTTATTTTTGTGTGAAATGAACAGACATTTTAAGAATTACAGAGCTAAAACTTCAATGGTAAAGTTACTAAACTTAATAATAAAGATTTTCATCGTTGCTAACAATTTCAAATGTACAATTGCAAAAAATATGTTTGTTCATCTTTTAGAATATGTAATGTTACCCACAGTAGTCCACTGGATAATGGGCCACCTCATTTCTTTTCTTTTCTTGCAAAGAATGCCCTGAGTAGCCCGGCTGGCATGGCTCAGTGGTTGAGCGTTGACCTATGAACCAGGAGGTTATGGTTCGATTCCTGGCCAGAACACATGCCCAGGTTGAGGGCTCAATCCCCAGTGTGGGGTGTGCAGGAGGCAGCCAATCAATGATTCTCTCTTCTCATTGATGTTTCTATCTCTCTATCCCCCTCCCTTCTTCTCTAAAATCAATAAAAAAATATATATATTTTAAAAAGAGTGCCCTAAGTAACGAAAATATTGTGAAACCAGAAGTCTTAGGTTTCAATACCACAAATTTGTGCTGGAAATGTTTAGACTGACTGTAAGATTCTGACAAGTGTATTATAAAGTTTGGCCTAAAACCTTCATTCATGGTCTAGGGAAAAGTGAATCTCTTTGGTCAAATGTTTATTTTCTATTTAAATTGTAGGTGGTTAAACAAGCTTGGATTATCTGTAACCCATCATGAATCCACTACAAAAGACGAAGGTATGTTCTATTTTAAAATTATGAAAATTTAGCAAGAAAATTAGAATAGGTTGAAAAAACCATGTCAAGTTCTATACGTTGCCTTGTCCTAATGAAACATTCGTTGGCATTTAAAATTATCTGAAAACATGCAGAGACAATCGCACCGACTCGCCAGCATGGAATCGAGCTTCCTCTGCTGGCTGTGCGTACTGTTCACACTTCACCCACTCGTTAGCAACTGGAGGCTTCAGTGACATCTCACACAATTGCCAATGCAAATGTTTCATTGCCTCACTTACTGGATTCTTACTCATAGGCATCATCTCATCATGATCTAGACAGGTAACTTTCATCCCACTGTTTCCTTTCGGATATTTTAATATTTCCACCAGATGTGTGCTGAGAGTAATTACCCTAAGTTTGTATTAGGAACCTGAAGGTCAGATTGGGACACAGGCCGAATTTCAGTCTTTCAGCCCAGTCTGTAGCTTTCAGGGTTCACAGCTACAGGCTTCTGATTCTCCTTAATGATGCAAGTGCTCCTTCATATGGAAAAGAAGAGGCGTTAGGTGCCAGGGTCGCAGAGCTGATGCTATTCTGAAATGCTCAAACCACATAAAACTTGGCAATTGGAACTAGAGAATTATATCTTTGGATAACAAAATCAAACAATCTTAATTTAGACATAGAACAGTGGCAACTAGGCTTAAAACAATAGAGAGATGCATTACAATACTGTGAAATCAATGTGCTAACTATCTCCCTGGTCCTATTTCCCAAAAAATAAATGGTTCTAGTTGTAAAGTCAGAGGGAAGGTGGGGAGGGTAGGTGGGTGGGAAGAGAAAAAATAAAGAACTTGTATCCATATATGCATAACCCATGGACATAGACAATAGGGTGGTGACGGCCTGGGGTGGGGTTAGGGGAGGTGGTTAGAAGAGGTCAATGAGGGGAAAGGGGGGCAGATGTAATACTTTCAACAATAAAGATTTAAAAAAATAAAGTACACTGATATGTTGAAAAAAATAACTACATAAAAGCCTCTCCTTATCCTGGTATCTAAGGCCTTCCATGATACGGCCTCAAGGAGCCTTTCAGTTTATTTTTCCACCATCTCTTTTAGGGGCTTCATATAGTTGCACTGATGGCCTGCTACTAACATCACTCTTGGCACCACTGAGGGTTTGCTTATTCTTTCAATTTCAGCTCATTATGGTTCCTGGGATCAGAGTTAATCACTATTGATGTTATGCTCTCTTAATATATGAGGAATTATTTTATTTTGCCTGAGCTACCTATGGGGAGGCCTCTTCCTGTGGGTTGGACGCTCCTTGAGGGCAGAAACCCTGATGTGGCCACTGGTTTTCCCTTCTCCCGTAACCCCCTTGCACCCACTAGCTCACTAGATGAGCACTTTCTGAATTGGGTTGGAATGGCGCTAGCCAGATGGACAGACCTCTGCTCGTGCATTATGGCGTAAGTGATAACCTGTGCCATGACCATGGAAACATTAAGCATTTTCATTTTTGTTATAGAATGCTACAGTGAGAGTGAACAGGATGATCCAGAAATAGCTGTGGAGACAGCACCGCCTCCTATCTCTTCGGAGACTTTGTCCCCCTTGGTATGTACCCACGAAATTAGTCTGCTGTTCATTGATCAAGTGCATGGATGTCGTTCCCTCCAATTGGGTAGAAATGACCTTGACTGATAAATTTTTAGAAAGGCTAAATTAAGATACTTGCCAAAGAACAAGTACAATTCTCAGGGTGCTGATTTTGAGCCTCCTCCATAGCAACCCACTCGTATGACAAACTTGGAGTACTTGTGCGTGACCCACAGATGTGCCATTCTCAGAGGATTCACAGTAATAAAGACGGCTTCTTGGTGATAGGCCAGTGCTTGCATAGACTCATTTTATAACTTTTATTTATACCTTACTTACTCTCAGAGAGAAATGAAAGGGCCCTGCCTAGGTGCATGTGTTACAATGTGAAATTAATGTAAAGGTGATAAAGATAGCAGCATTAAGAGAAAACTAGAGTCAGAAAGATAGCTGGAAGCCAGGAGCGGGTTTAGTGCATTAAATCTTCACATGGAATGATTCTGTATATTCACTAGAGAACAGTCCAGGTTTGAGTCTAAGCTTTGAAAGTATCCAATGTAAGTTCGGGTTATTAATGGATTTTTGTTTTGCCAAGTCCTGGATTTAAGGTGTTGAATATCAACTAGATAACAACCTCTCCTGCTTTACCCTCTGCCAGTGCAGGATTATGGTCACTTTTCTAATTTATTTGGCTAGCAGCCAAACCATAAATAAATATTTACTGAATGAATGTTTTTTAAAAAATATCTATTAAATAGGATTAGCCAAAATTAAACGAGATATAAATAAAATTAAATTTTGAATATGGTAAATTTTGGACCAATTTTTGAACTAGTCTTGCAGTTTATCCTTTCTTCATACATTCATAGCTTTTTGTTAATGTGGTCTTCCTCTTTTGGAATCAGTCTCTGAATTGTGAAAAATCTTTTATTTTATCTATATCAAACTTAATGATATCTCCAGATCTCAGAGCGTCTCCCAGCTCTTAACAATGTTCTTATTTGATTACCCTTTATTGCTCCTAAAGAAGTTGAGGGGGTCTTTAATAGATGTTCCTTGTTGATTTAATAGAGAAACATATGTTTCCATTGAATTTCTCTCTCTCTTTTTACTCCCTTTCTCTTTCTCCTATTTTAACCTGTAACATAAAAAGATTGGTTGGTTCTCCCTCCTTGTCTTCCTGAAATTCCTTCTCTCTCCTACGGTGCCCCATATATGACTCTTGTATGATTTATTTTAGTTCTAAAATACTGTGATTTCCATTTTTTAATGGCAAATTAGTATCATAGATTACTAGAAGCATTGTCAGGTACCCAGGACTTTACTTGGTGAAAGTAAATGCAACCAATTATTGTCTTAGATGAAGGGTCATGACTCAGCTGCATTGTGCCATGACCGTCTCACATGCCATTACGGGGAATGCTGTTTTAAAACAAATAATTGAAAGGGTGCTTATGAGACCAGTAAGTTACATCATTGAAGTGGAAGGATGCTTTAGAATTTGGGGGTCATCACTCATATGTTATTTCTTCAAGTTCTGTGTTGAGCATTTTCTGGAAGGCCACTAAGACTAACATTTTTTCTGAAGAAATATGTTAGAAAATAGATAAATATTGAAGAGCTAGATTTTATTTTTCTTAGAAATAGAATATGTTCCTCTTTCTTGCATATTTCCCAGGCAGATTTTGTTTCTTCTTGTTTCTGAAAAACAGACATGTAAGACACTTGGTTAACATAACATTTAAGCTTTTTATTTAAACAGATGAAATTTTAAAAATCATAGTAACTTTTTCCAGAGTGTGTCTCAAGTTGTTGTTTTGGCTCAATCTCATGCAGTCTTCCACCCACCACCACCATACACACACACTCAGTTCTTGTTTTTTTTTTTTTAAAAAAAATTGGGTAATAAACTTTCATTTTGGAATGATGAACTCAGAAATATAAAATCACATTATCCTGGAAAATTTTCTCAAAAAATTTTAAAATCTTGACCTATAAATTTAGTCTAATATCCAGTCGTTCTAATGGCTGTGGAGGAAAGATGAGCTGTAGGACTTCAGCACTACACGGACTTGGACCTCTGCTTCTAGTGGCTGAATCACAGGGGACATGACAGGGTCTTCAATGAGTGAACAAGAGGTGTTTGTTTATGTTCCTTTTCCTTGAGAAGGCTTCACAGGGTGGGTAGTGGACGAGACATTCATTTATTCACAGAGAAGTTAGAAACGGGAGCTTTTTGACAGGCCTAGTAAAAAATCTCAAAATAGATAGGAGTCTGTAGGTTTCATAGAAGATCATTTGTAGAAATCACTATCCATGATTCCCTGAAATCACAAAAGAGCAAAAAAAGAACCAACTTCGTCCACCTTTAAAACCCAATATTATAAATTACAAAGTGATTTAAGAGCTATAACAACCATTAAAAACCTATACTGCATACCAGGTGGGGCAACAGTTGTTTGTATGGAAAATAATACAATAACTAATACATAATAATACAAGAATAAACTGTGTTTTGCACACTGAAAACTGTAAACCTACTTTTGCTCCACCCTGCATTTTCCCGCTAAACTTAATTTTTAAAAATCATTGCCTGAAAACTTGATCTGTGATTACATGCTTATTAATTCATTTAACAAATATTTGCTGAGAGCTACTGTTCTAAATACTTGGGACACATCGTGAATAAAAAAGACACGCACTCACTTCTTTGTGGACCCAAACTTCCAGTCGAAGGAAACTGATGCTTATTATCTGCTCTGTCAGTAGAAGTAGAGTAGGGTGAGTGAGGGAGGTCAGGAATGCTGGAGGTCAGGTTGTAGCAATGAATAGGAAGCCAGGACTGGCCTGGGTGAGAACTGAGATCTGAACAAAACTCTTGAAAGGTGGTGAGAGTCAGCCTGGTGGATTTTGGGGGAAGGAGTTGTCCAAGCATAGATCTCCTTGGTGCACTGAGGATAATGCAAGGAAGCCAGTGTGGTGGGAGCAGCGTGACAAAGATGAGAGCAGCAGGAAATGAGGATGGATGGGTGGTGGCCATACCATGTACAGCCTGTGCTGTTTGGCGTTATTGAGGGAGGCTTGGGAAAGTTTGAGCAGAGGAGGGAAGTGATCAAGTTCCATGTTGAAAGGACCATTCAGGTTGTTGTGTGGGAGAGACCGTGGGAGGTGGGGCTAAGTATAAAAGCAAAGAAATCTAGTGAGAGACACGGTGGTGATTCAGAGCAGGGCATAGATGAGACATGGAATGGTCAGATTTTGAATGTAGTTAGGTAGACCACCCAACAGGTGATCCACCTGGATCTGACACAGGAGGAAAGGAGAATATAAATGTTGATAATTCCAGCTGCAGGAAGCTCATGCAGATCACTTTTAACATGGCCGTCACATATTTGGCTGCTTTTCACAAGTACAATTCCTTTACTAGTATATCCAAATGATGAAAAAAAAAATCAACGAAGAAGAGCTAAGTAAAAACAAACACTGCACACGGTGGCCCATTGGGCAGTGGCAGAGGAGGAAGTCTCTTAAGCACAGGAAGTGATAAAATCAATTTTAGAAATGAAAATGTAATCCCAGTAGGATAAATCTTGCACAGCTGTTAAAGTTTACTTCATCTGTTGATATGTGGACTATATAAAATAATTCAAATGCTTGCAAGTGAGATAGTTGTAAAAGAATTATCCGTGATTACATAGTTAAGAAAAAGAAAATTGCGTGCTTTCTCTTTAAGATGCAAAAAAGTAACATAAGCTCTATGGTTTGAACATTTAACTGATTTTCAAATTCTTCTAAAATTGGCTCTTACATTTTTGTTTCTTGCTCTAACAGTTCGGCGTCTCAGCCTGCTCTTCTGGCAGTCATTCGCAAGATGTGCTGGCTGTCCCTCACCCTGTCTTCTGTCTTCCATTCCCACTGCCATTCCCCTGTTTGGGACCACGTTAGCTGTTGCCTGGGTTATGGAAATAGCAGGCTATTTTTCTTTCTTGGTCTCTAATCTCTCCTCTTAAAAATCCACATCCAAATGAGTCTTTCTAAAGTGCAGCCCGATAATATGGATTCAGCTCGTGAGGCCTTTCAGGAAGCCCTCACTGTTTATCAAATTAATTCTGGGCTCATTAGATTGATATTTAAGGTATCGGGCTTCCTTTAAACCAGCAGAACTGTCTTGATGCTGATTCCTCCATTGTCATCACCTCAATGAACTGCCGGTTATTTTCCCAAAAACTTTCCAGACTTTTCTGCTCTCGCAGCCTGGAATTACAAAGTTTCTCCACTTGCAGGAACCTCGCACCCCCATCCTAATTCCACCTTCTAAATATCTTTCAAGACAGGTTCAACTGTGACTACCTTCATGAAAGCTTCCTTAGTCCTTTAAGTCAGGATTTTCCTTCCTTCCTTCTGAATCTTTTATACTCCCATAGTGCATTGTTTTATGACACCTTTTCATCTGCCTGTTATTATAGATTTTGTATATCTGTTGTTTTTCTCTAATTATTAAGTTCTGAATATCATAGTCAGTGTCCAGTATCTTTTTCTCTACCCATAACACTTATGACTGCTCCTAACACATACTCAAAACCTGATCAATATTTATTAATAGACTGATAAATGGGTCAGGGGGTGACTATTGTGACTTCATCCCCACTCTCCACAGATTTGTTGCTCTACAAGCATTTCCCTGTGAGAATTGGAAAGTTACTACTTCACACTTTTCTAGTGCTTTCAGATGGCTTTGCGAAGGATGGTTTTAGTTGTCTCGCAAAAACCCTGTACAAGCAAGGAAGCCATGGTCAGAGGAGTAAATATGACTGTCCTAAGTATCATTTGCATGTTTAAACTTACATTTTATTACGAATACTCTTTTATATTATTTCATTTGCTCCTCTCAGTAAATCTGCGTTAGTCAGTCAGGAAGCTTAGGAATGTTTTTGCGTATGGACCACGTACCAGGTACTGTTGCCGATAAGGGAGGCCGAATCGAGATAGTGTCTCTTCCGTTAAGCATCTTGAGTTCTAAGTTGAGGGAGAGGCACAATAAATTTGTGATTCAAACAAAATAATCTCAAGTGTGGATAAATGCTCTGAAGAAGAAAAAAATAGGGCAATGTGCTAGGGAGTGGCCGGGGCTGGGAATAGAGGATATTGCTTTGTATGTGACTGTCAGGGAACAGCCTGCTGAGGAAGTGATATTTGAATTGGGACCAAAATCCTGGGAAGGAGGCAGCCAATGAACAATCCACAGAAAGAGCCTTTCTGGCACAAGAAAGGCCAGAGATTTTCTCAAAGAGCAGGAAGAAGACCGATGTGGCTTGAAAGGAGAAGGGAGGGGAGGTGGCAGCAGATGGTGCCTGAGGGGCTGGTAGGGGTTCCTGTAGGCCTTCTCAGCCATAATGGAGACTTATGGCTATTTTTCTTCTGCTATGGGCAGTTATTAGAAGATTTTTCAGCAGGGGAATATTGTGATTGTTCTGTTTTAGAAATATTCTAGTTATTGTTTAGACTAGAGGATGGACCGGGCAGGCGAGAGGTGAGTGATGGTGGAGATAGGAAGTCAATAGAACAGGACTTGGAGGTAAAATGGCTTTTCGAAGGTCATGGACACTAAGGATTGGATTGAGGAGGGAGTCTTTTGCCACTTCATTGCCCAAGATCATGCAGGTCAGTGACAGAGGTCTTCGGATTTTTATGGTAATGTGACTAGCATATGATAGAAATACTTTTTAGGGCCAATGAGCAATTGACTGGTTTGTTTTTATTGATATAGCTAATGAAAGGGGGAAAAGGCTGTGTATAGTCTTCTTTTTTTTTTTCATTTGGTTTCATTATGTTTAGTCTTAAGTTATTCCTGTATCTTCCATTTTTTATATGATTTGAATAATATTGCTTAAAATTTATATGCTAACTCATTTCTTTCTAGTTACAGGATTTTGGTGGCCATTTAAAACTACTTTCCCCCATGTCGAGCTTGCGTTTTAAAACAATGCAAAGGAAAAGATTTTGGAACTAATCATCATTTGAACTATACTTTGATGAATAAAAGTATCTTATAGAGAAAATGGGGAAAATAATATTGAAATTTTAATTTAATCATATATATATATATAGTCTCGTTATTAACATTAAAATATTTAAAATGTCTTTAGATCTCTCATTAAACAAATAAAATATTTAGCCCTAGCCAGTTTGGCTCAGTGGATAGAATGTTGGCCTGAGGACTGAAGGGTCCCGGGTTCAAGGCCGGTTGAGGGCACTTACCTTGGTTTCAGGCTCCTCCCCGACTCAGGCCCTGGTCAGAGCGCTTGCAGGGGGCAACTAATCGGTGTGTTTTTCTTACATCAGTATCTCTCTCTGTCTTTCTCTCTTCAACTCTCTCTAAAAAGTAATGGAAAAATAACCTCGAGTAAGGATTTTAAAAAAAACAACAAAAAACACAACAAAAAACAAAATGTTTAAATCCCAAATGTTCTCAAATTTGTGAAACCACATCCAATTATTAATATCTAATAAATAAAATCCTAATTTTGTTTGAGATTGTGAGAATGAGCATTTGTACTGCCGTCAGTACCTGTCACCCTTAGAACCGAGGATTAGGATTGATCACCCATAGCAGCTCTGCAGAGAATTTCAGGGTCTCTTCAATCACAGGTTGGACATCCCAGGGCTGTTTTTCTTCCTACAGCTGGCTCTCCAGTCTGCTCTTTGTTGGCATTAGTTTGTGACCAATGTGTCAGGCACAGATGCAACAAATGGGGACGCAAAGATGATTAAAACAGCCTGTTCTCAAGTAACTCACCAACAAAGATGAACAAGTCAATCAGCAATTACAGTATCAGTTGACCAATAAAATGATATTCCACCTGGTGAGACAGAAGTAGGCCCCAAGCACCAGGCAGCGGGACCTGTTTTGCCCTGACGTCCCCAGAGAAAGCTTCCGGGAGGAGCTTGTCCCTGAACTGATTCTAGAAGGATGGGCCCCTGTTAGCCACATGAGGGTGTGACTGTCGGTCACTCCTTTCTACCTTCATTTGATTTGCAGCGGGGAACTTATGAGCATGTTACCCAGATGGTTCACAGACGGCATGGAGCGAACAGGTTTTGGTTTGACATGTAGCTACAGCTATTAGTAGCTACAGAATGGTAGAAATAATGAGCCATGATTTAACACCACACTGTCTATAAAGCACGTTCCCGTGTGGAATCCTCCGTAATGTTGCTGTAGGTTCACTTTGATTTGTACTTTGTCAATCTCTCTTCTAATGAAAACTTCCTCTGACTTAATACACGTAATCTTTTCTCCTCCTCCTCCTCCTCCTCTTCCTCCTCCTTCTTCTTTTTTGGTTTATTCTTTTCTCCATTTTAACATCACATTTATAAATGCTACATGGTGGTAGAGAAAATGGAAAGCATTTGCCCTGAGTTTGAGTAGCACCACAAACAGGAATACCATCCACAGGCATTTCTGATGCTCACTTATCGTGTCTTTCCTTAGTCCTTTAAGCAGACTTTTGAGGTTCATAGAGGCTCGTGGACTGTGCTGCAGCAGGTATGCGCAGTTTTTGGCTCAAATATCCATTCCGCTGTAATCTAATTAGAGAAGTATCAGCAAGGAGCAACAGAAACTGCTGGAGCTTCGTCTCTGCAGAAAAGGAGGCTGAGCATGTGGAAGCCAAGCTTTACCCAAATAGCTCACAGTAGGGGAGTGTGTCAGGACTGGGCCAGAGTAGGTATTTTTGTAATATTTATTTTTTAGGTCCTGCTAATGAGTAAACTATTCCCGGCTTTTATTTGGATAGTTTGGCAAGTTGGCATTACTTTCTGCAGATGATTGGGTTTTTATTTAGTGAATTACAGGTCTTTCTTTGATCTCTTAGAATTTAAATGGTCGGAGTGATTGAAAGCAACTGGTTCCCAAGTTCATTGATGTATTCCCGAATGGAAAGTTTTCATGTCTTCACAAATATATTATTAGAAGATGCATGTGATGAGTCAGTATCTTAACTAGATAATTTAATGTCATGCTACTAAAAAGTGGATCTATTGATTATTTGATGATCCATGTCTAATATGCAGCCAGCCGGGCACATAATGGCCAAATAACAGGCTTTTCCCATCAGAACTCAGAGCTTTGAACTTGCAAAATTCTTGGGATAGTTTTGGTTTGGAAGAAAGTCAACCATTCTGAGTTAGATGCAATGATTCTGAGGTCTCTGAGTAAAGACCTAGTTTACTTTTTGGCTTCTTCCCTCTAACAATTTCTTCCCTTACACTTCCTTGGAGTTTTGAATGTTTAAAATTGATGAGAATTTTCCATAGGATGATATAATGAAACTAAACCATAAAATGCCTCTTCTGTCTTACCTGCCAATGGAGATATAGGGTGATCCATAGACCACTGGTGTTTGGATTTATGGATTTTACCGGTCAATAGAATAAAAAATGGAAGGACAACATATAGTTATGAAATCCTTATTTTGATGACTATAAATAAGAAAAACACTAATATCCACCATCACGATTTTCTAAATATACAGGGCATCCCTCCAAAAATGTTTACACACTTTATAGCTGATAGCTTAGTTGATGTTTCTTTCTTTTCAGATCGAACCCATTGGAATTAATCATTATTCAAAGCGTGTACACATTTCTGGGGACACCCTGTATTTTAACATCAAAATGTAACAAGGATAAGATCTCCGAATAAGTGAAGTGTTTACCAAGAGAGGACAGTTGGTGGTGCTGCATTGATATTTTCTCCATGGACTGGTGAAAATGTCACCAGGGATTGTCATTCAGCCTTCGACTGTATGTTAGGAACTGCTTGCAGGAGACCTACATCCTCAACCCACTTCACAGAGTCTGTGGGGCAGTTTTTGGTTTCTCTGTAATGAATTAGGAACCTGCAAATGTATCCTTGTCTTCTTTGGCAAAAGTCTATTATTGAAGTTTTTAAAGTATTGAAGAGCGAATGAGGTAACATTATTTCACCTAACTATGTAGCTATGAGCTGATACTGGTCATGTGCTAAGGAATATGTGAAAGATACTTGAGGATTGGTCAATATATGTGCTTTGCCCACATTACTGGTCATCATTCAGTTAATATTATTTTGCTGCATCTCTGGCTCCAGTTTTTGCTTTCATTTCTTAATCACATTTCTCAAGATTTTTTGCTCATTTTAGTGATAGATTGCAATCTCCTTTTTGCTCAAAGAGTCCTTCAGTATTCCAAAGAATTCCCCAAAGAGGCCTGTTAAGTTTCTGGAGAACATTGAAGAATAAGGTAAATCATGATATGGAAATTTTTTCAAATCCTTGAACAGTGAATTTAAAATGGTATAAACCAGTTTTTAGAAAACGGCACCATAATGCCTGCCATATGGATATAAATATCACACACATTATTTTGACTATTGGCCACTTTTGAAACAATGGATTACCTTCATTGAATATTAAAAGTAGAAAATGCGTATATAATCACGACTTACTATTTTTTTTCAATTTTGTGTGTGCACAACAGGCAGCAGAGCAGGCATCTTCATCTTCATCTTCATCCAAACTGAGTGAAACACCGGGCTCTTTCTCTTCCCTGGAAAATACCGTAAAGGCAGCCAGCACTTTGCCCGCCTCCTGCTCGAAAGAAAGACAGTGCTTGACCAACATTGACAGTTCCTCTGCTGCTGAAGATGTGGGACCGTCTATAGCAATTGCTGTGGAGATCCACCAACCGGGACCCTCAGAGGCAGACGGTCACCAGGCCCTGGAGAAAAGCGTGGCCACGTCAGAAAGCGGGGCTTTGAACTCTTTATCTGGTGGTGACACGTCTTCATTGAGTAGCAACCTAGACCATCTGACTGTCCCAGACAAGCCTACGGGATCAAAGATGATAGACAGAGGTAAACTAATAAATTGTTTCTTTTTCCTTAGGGAATGAGTATTTGGGTGTGGATGCAGAACTCTAACGTTAATTTGTTAAAAGAGTGTTTAAAGTCATGAATGATGATGATGCAGTCATTTAGCTGCCTTGTGGGTTAAGCGAAGGGGTTATTTCTTTAGAGGAGTTTGCATGTAGAAAACCCCAGCTTCCAGGCCATTCATTATTCTCTATAAGTGTCACTAACCAAATGCTTACAGTCGACTAGAGACATGTGATCATAAAATAATATGTTTTTCGCCAATCTGAGGAAAAGCTTGACTCTTTTTTTGGTCCCATGTTCTATCTCTTAAGCTTGTAGGAAATAGATCAGGGTTTTGTAGACTGATATTTATAACATTACTTCCTTGTTTCCACACAAACTTAGAGCAACTACCTTCCCTGGACCACGGCCACAGACAAAGTTTGGGCTAGCTGGAAGGTTCCTGAAGGTGCCCATGTGGTTAGCAGGAAGACAGAGAATTTGCATACATTTTGGAGGGCAGCACTAGAACTTTTAAACACTCAGGGGAGCACAGTTTATGCTTTTGAAAACAAAATTTAAGTCTTAGCAAAGGAAAGCTCTAATGGAATGTAGAAATGAATAATGTGCATCTCTTAATGCTCTGTGATAGTAGGTTCTTACATTTTATTCAGTCTAACTTTTTACTATTATGTTCAATTATGGTGTGTCTTTTCTGATGGTTTCATGCCTTATTCATTCTGGTGGAAAACAAGCTTACCTGATATAAGATATTGAGCAATGATGCAGTGATGATTTTGGTTTTTATTTTTTAAAAATATATTGGTATTGATTTCAGAGGGGAAGAGAAAGGGAGAGAGATAGAAACATCAATGATGAGAGAGAATCATTGATTGGCTGCCTCCTGCACGCCCCACACTGGGGATTGCGCCCTCAACCCGGGCATGTGCCCTGACTGGGAATTGAACTATGACCTCGACGCTCAACCACTGAGCCACACTGGCTGGGCTGGTTTGTATTTTTTTAATGTGCTGTTGAGAGAAAATTGACTGGCTACATCCCCATGGTTCTTAGAGTGGCCTGATGGCATAGGTGACTGTTCTGCCCCCTCTCCTAGCCTAATCAGGGAAAGTTTTTTTTTAAGTTCACAGGTTGTTGTATTCTATTAATTTAGTATTTGCTCTCAGAGAAGTAAGGTCAAGGATTGCAACTGCAGAGCCAGTTGTGTGTGTTTTGTGTGCATATGTGCATTGTTCTAAAGAACGTGAATTGTAATACTCGGGTTGGGACCGCATTCTTCAGTCACCACAATTGTCACCACTTCCTGTGATGTTTCACACAGTTGACTTACCTGCCTGGCCTCTAATGACATTTTCAATTGTCACCCCTAGTTTAGGCCAACGGTCTACTTTACATTAAAAAAAAGTGGAGCGCATGAAGTTATTGGCAAAATAACTTACTTCTAAGGGTGAATGAGGTAGGAAAGGAAGAGAATAAAAGTGATGCCATTGAGGGATGGAGAGGGGCCGAGTTTGGACGGCAAGGAAGGAAAAACGTAGACTCACACTGTCCTCGGGTTTGCAAGGTGCTGTCATGTAGAAGAATATGGGCTTCATTTGTTTCTCCTCGGAAGGACACAACTGAGGTCAGCAGTGCAAGTAAAAGGAGGTTGTTTTAGGTTCAGCCTAAGAAACTTCTTTTTAACACTGAGAAAGTTCAAAATTGAATGTGCTCTTCAGAATGTAATGCATTCCTCGCCCCTGAAAGTGTTTTCTCATTCTGAGACAACCACTTTCACTGACCGTAAGTTGCTATTGTTCATTGTATTTGGTTTTACAAAGATATACTGAAGAGAGAATTTAAGTATCTCCAACTCAATGGCCTCTAACTTGATACTTAGAAGATCATTCCAGATATAGGAGTGGAGAGACTAAAGAAAATAATAAAATGTGCCACATCTATTCTTTTCTGCCGAAAACTTACTTTAATCATTGAACCTTAGGTAGAACTAAAAACCTGCATACACACACACACACACACACACACACACACACACACACACCACATATACACACACAGAACCCCAGAATGAGAATGGTTTCAAAAGCAAAATAGATAATAAAATTTCATTTGCATTCTTTCCCAATAGATAACCCTGCAGATTGAGTTGACTTTAGGGTGAATAACATGAGAGTCATGGGAAGACGCGTGAAGCTCTTACCCATGTCTAAATGTCACTCTTGGGATGCATGTGCCACAGAGCCTGGCTGGGCACGAACAACTCTTTTATTTGAAGAAAAGGAAGAAGCCTTGTATTTCTAAATGTTGAGTTAAGTGCTGAGTGACCAACAAAGTCTGTGTGCTTCCTCAAACCACTTGACATGAAAGTGCTCCTGCCAGGAGAAAGGAAGAGGAAATAAAAGTATTCTCCTCTCACTGATTTGTTGGCAGATGCCATATGCTACAACATTTTTGCTGATGATTTTTTTTCCTGCTCCTGGGGGTTTGGTTAAATTCCCAGAAGAGCTAAACTACATAGAGTCATTGCTATGGAAACAGCAACCCTGTCTTTGCTTGTGCTTCCGATGACCTGCTATTGAGTAATCAGATTGTGTATTTTGCATGTTTTTAAACATGTGTGTGTTTGTGTGTTGGAGAAGGTAGCTTTTCATTTTTGTGACTTTTAAAAATTATGTTTTATCTGCCAGTTAAAAAAATACACAAAAGCCCTGAAATTCCTGTGTCTGAAATATTGTTCAGGATATTTTCATGACAGGGATTGAAGTTTCAATGTCCTCCAGAATAGGAGTTGGGATTTAAAATTAAGCCCCAGTCTCAAGATGCATTTGTGGAAGTAAGAGGCTTTTATCCTAGAAAATAAAAAAGATTCTTAAAGGTTAATAACTGAGTCCTGAAACAAGCAGACAGCATGTATTATAGCCTTCTTTTTATTTAGACAACGAGAGAAATATTTTGCAGTTGGTATGCAATTAAAATTGCGGTTGCTAGAATTCTATGCTGAACTTAAATATCCTCTTAGACATTTCTCCCCTGCTGTGCAAGCTATTAAACATGCACAATGCTAATTGCATCCTATTGCCTGTCCACATTGGGAGCTGCAGAGCTCCAGAGGTGTCCGGATTCTTCCTCGAGTCTTTCTACAAAGCCAAGGGGCAAAGAGGCGATGGGGTTAATGGAATGCTCATCTCAGCTCAGTTTTACTCTGTGCTGTATCTTTCCTTAGGGAGAGGCCATTTAGCCCCTGACTTATGCCTGTGTGATGATGACTCGCGTTGTTGTCTCTATTTATGTTGTGTTAACAACATGGAAGCAATTTCATTATACTTACTGCATGAATTGAGTGACCATACCCTGGATGCTGAAAGCTAATAACCACTAATGAGACTAACACCCAATTTATGCAAATATATTTTCAAGTACAAGTACAGCCAGAATTAATCTGGGAATCATGTTGAATAAAAAGCAGTTTTAATGAAAAGACAAGCACACTGGAGCATGTATGACATCCCAAGAAAGTGGCATAAATAAGCCAGATATTAGAATTTTGCAAGTTTTTTTTTTTTTTTTTTTTTTTTTTTTTTTTTTTTTTTTTTTTTACAGTTTGAATGTGAACAGTATAGAGGACACGTTATTTTAACCAGCTACTTCAGATGTTGCTGTAGGAATTTTGTGGCATGTCTGTTTAGGAAGTAAGAAGATAATAAGAAGAAAATGTTGAATACTGAACTCCATTCAAGTTAGCATTATTTTTATTACTTATCTGAGTACCTTACATCTATTCAGGTACTTTGTGTTAAAGGGAATACAAAGATGAGCAAGATACAATTGCTGGTATAAAACATTCTAACATCTAATAGGGGGAGTGGGAGGAATAAGACACATTTAACTAAAGAAAGCAGAGGAAAATAGGTGTCACAGAGAGATACGAAGTACTTGAGAGATTTAAAAGAGAGCAGGGACTCAAAGTATAGACTGTGACATCTAAGTGGGAGGTTCTGTGCATAGAGATAAAAGACATGGGAAAGAGAGATGGAAAAGAAACTTAGATGATGTAGAATACTGGGCTAGTTGTTAGTTTATTTCAGTAAGTAATGGATGACCGTTCTAACCAGGTTAATCTAGTGATTAAATTATACTTTATAAAAAACTAGAGGCCCGGTGCACGACATTCATGCAATGGGGAAAGGGGGGTCCCTCAGCCCGGCCTGCACCCTCCTGCAGTCCGGGACCCCTTGGGGGATGTCTGCCTGCCAGCTTAGGGCTGATGCCCCCAGGGATTGGGCCTAAGCTGGCAGCCTGACATCCCTCTCGCAGTCTGGGGCTCTCATAGTCCGGGACCCCTTGCTCTTTACTACCTGCCTGCAGCGGTGGCGGGAGATGCTGAGCTCACCAGCCCTGGGGCTTCTGGCTGAGCAGCGCTCCCCCTATGGGAGCGCACTGACCATCAGGGGGCAGCTCCTGCGTTGAGTGTCTGCCCTCTGATGTCAGTGCGTGTCATAGCCACCGGTTGTTCCGCTGTTCGGTTGATTTGCATATTAGGGTTTTATTATATGGGATTAGGTCAACTTTAGAAAATGGAGTAGAAGAGAATAAGAGGAGACTTACTCTCTTAGCTTCTGTAATAGCTGAGGTGGCTATGGAAATAGAGGAAGCAAAGGTGAGCCAAGAGGAGTTCTATAGCATGCCTATCAAGGTGAAGACTAAGCTTGGTCTTGTGTCTCTATTACTTAATGTAGTCTCTAGAAAATTTCCTAGTGATCCTGTTTTTTGAACTATGCTCTGAAAATGGGAATACATATTTACTATTGGGAAAATCTTGGCTCTATAATTGTTGACCTCAATGGCCTTGGTCTCAGGCACAGGTGACCCACCTCTTGCTTTCTCAGCTCCACGAATGCCTTTGTGAGATTCTCCCTGGGTAAGAGGAATTCGTTTATTTTCATTGCTTTATAGTACTCAGTTGTTTTCATATACCACAAGCAATTGATCTACTGTTACTGAACATTTTATTTTTTCAGCTTTGGGCTGTTATAATAAATGCTGATATGAACATTCTTTTAAAAAAAATTAATAGAGCCCTAGCCAGTTTGGCTCAGTGGATAGAGTGTTGGCCTGTGGATTGAAGGGTCCTGGGTTCGATTCTGGTCAAGGGCACAGGCCCGGGTTGCAGGTTCCATCTCCAGTAGGGGACGTGCAGGAGGCAGCAATCAATGATTTTCTCTCATCATTGGTGTTTCTATCTCTCTCTCCCTCTCCCTTTCTCTCTGAAATCAATAAATTTTTTTAAAAATAATTTTAAAAAATCAATAGACATCTTTTTGAGCAGTTTTAGAGTCACAGAAAAATAGAACAGGAAGCACAGGGAATTTCCATATAATCCCTCTTCTTCTACACACAAGTGCCTCTATTATTAGTATCTTGCATTGGTGTGGTTTACCTGATACAACGAACAACTAATATTGACAAATTTTTATGAACTGAAGTCCATGTTTTCATTTGGGCTCATTCTTTGTTCTGTACAGTTTTATGGGTTTTGACAAGTACATAATGCCATATGTCCACCATTAATCACAACATTATAAATAATAGTTTCAGTGTCATCAAAATCTGTGCTCCACTTCACCCTGTCTTCCACCCCTTTCCCAGGCCCCAGACAACCACTGATCTTTTTACTCTTTAATTTTACCTTGTTCCAGACTGTAATATAGTTGGAATCATACAGTAGGTATGGTCTTCAGATTGCCTTCTTTCCATTATGCATTTTAATGTCCTCCATGCATTTTTGTGGGTTAAAAAGCTCATTGCTTTTTATGGCTGAATAATATTCCATTGTATGGATGTACCACAGTTTGTTATCCATTCATTTATTGAAGGATATCTTAGTTGCTTCTAAGTTTTTGAAATTACAAATAAGGCTACTATAACATTGTGTACAGATTTCAGTGTGGGATAGAAAAATTTCAACTCACTTGGGTAAATGCCTAGGAGTGCAATCATTTGGAGTGTATGATAAGGCTATGTTGAGTTTTGTAAGAAATGCCAAATTGGCCATACCATTTTGCATTCCCATCCGCAAGGAATGAGAGTGTCTGTTGCTTTATATCCTCACCAGCATTTGGTGTTGTCAGTATTTTGGAATTGTGCCATGCTAGCAGGTGGGTTATGGTATCTCTTTGTTTTAATTTATAATTCTCTAATGATATAAAATGTTGAGCGTCCTTTCCTATGCTTATTTGCTCTCTGTATATCTTATTTGGTGAGATATCTGCTGAAATCTTTTACTCACTTTTAATTTGTTGTTTTTTTTTCTTCTCATTGTTGAATTCTTTGTATATTTTAAATACAAGACCTTTTATATGTGGTAGCAAATAATTCCTCCCAGTCTATGGCTTGTCTTTTCATTCTCTGAGTGAGAATTCTTATTCATATATCCCAGTCTACTTATGCCTGCTATCATCTCATTCCATATGCACGCATCATTTTTCTAGTATCATTTATGTAAAATCCATCTTTCTCCAAGATCTCCACATGAGTCCCCAATGCCATCTTTGTTGTAAATCCAGTGCTGTTGCTTCTTAGACTTCTGTCATTCATCAGTCTATTTTTTCCTACCCTGACTCATACCCTTTTAGAAAAAGAGTCTTAATGGCTGATAGGGCAAGTCTTTCTAACTTGGTCTTTCTAAAGAGTGTTTGGGATATTCTTGGCCATTTTAACCTCCATATACATTTCTTGCCTTGGGTTGGCCATGCAGTACAATGCTGATAGAAATGGTGGTTACAGGCATTTTTGTCGGGTGCCTGATCTCCAAGGAAAACTTTTACTCTTTCTCCACTACAACAAACTTAAAAGTAGGTACTTTTATATATATTACTATTTTATTATTTTATTGATTTTTTACAGAGAGGAAGGGAGAGAGATAGAGAGTTAGAAACATCGATGAGAGAGAAACATCGATCAACTGCCTCCTGCACACCCCCCACCAGGGATATGCCCACAGCCAAGGCACATGCCCTTGACCAGAATCAAACCTGGGACCTTTCAATCTGTAGGGCGATGCTCTATCCACTGAGCCAAACCGGGTAGACTCCAGTAATTTTTAGAGAGAGGAAGGAATAGAGAGAGGGGGAGAAATATTGATGTGAAGTGAAACATTGATCAGTTGCCTCCTGAATGCACCTGTACTGAGGATCCAACCCACAACCTGGGTATGTGCCCTGACAAGGAATCAAACCTGAG
>NW_006286246.1:130964-141387 GCF_000327345.1 Myotis davidii | reverse complement strand
GGTGTGAGGGTGTGGTGTGCATTTTTTTAAATATGTTTTTATTGATTTCAAAGAGGAAGGGAAAGGGAGAGAGAGATAGAAACATCAATGATGAGAGAGAATCATTAATTGGCTATCTTCTGCATGCCCCCTACTGGGGATTGAGCCTGAAACCCTAACATGTGCCCTGACTGGGAATTGAACTGTGACCTCCTGGTTCATGGTCAATGCTCATTTTTAAGAGATGACTTCACTATATGGGAAATGGGTATTAGGAAGCTAACATAGACCATGTAGCTATTGAAATGGGCCACAGTCAAATAATATTGGTTGGATTATGATGGTAGCAATGAGGGTGCAGGGGAGAAAAAATACACATATTTGGGGTATATTGTAAAGATAAAATATGAGAATGTGAGAATGTAAGATTCATAAGGGATTCTACTGTGTTTAAGTCCATCCCCAGCACACAGTGGACATTAACAAAGTATTTGATGGATGAGTTGAATAAATGAATGAATCAAATGTGTGAAGAAAAGAAAGGAACCAAGGATGAGTCATATGTTTTCTGGCACTTTCAGGCATTAGATAATGTCAACTCCACAGGATTATGATTTTCACTTACTCTTATTTACATCAATTAGCCTATGGTAACATAGGTTTCAGCATACATTTCACTGCAGCTCCATGAAACTATAGGCAAGGTTAAGTGAGGATTTACTGTACATTAAGGATTTTCTACAATAATAGAAATAAGAAAAAGAGAGCTTCATCTTGAAAAGGTAAGGGCATTTACATGTTCCAAACCTTCATTGTCTGCTTCGTGAAACTGAGATAGGGTAACTTTTCCTTCCTCTGACCTCAGTGCTCTTGTCCTTTCCTCCTTCTGATCTTCCATTTCTATCTGTTGTTCTCACTTGTCTCTATCATGGAGCCACATGGATGATGGATCCAGTATGTTATGGGACCAACTTGGCATATTTCTCTATAGGGCATTGAATTTGTATCCTTGGTTTTAGGCTATTTTTCCAGCTATTTTCCCCCATTTATTTCACATTCAGTCTCCACCTCATAAATATATTTTACAAAGAAAATGAAAACCTGCCCGTATGCCTTTTTAATATGCATGCCAATATTTTTTGTTTTCTTAGGATGTGGGCAAATACAGAAGTTTTATGACTGCATTACATATTTCACCAAATCCTCGGTGTTAATACAACTGAAAGAATACATTTTAAAGATAAATAGGATTATTTGTTTTGAGAAGTAAGGTTCTATATCAGATGCTCGGGCAATGGACTCAATCATAGATTATTTCCAAAAATTACAACCACGAGATAATAATAATAAAACAGAAACAATATTGAAGGTTGTCTACTAGATTAGATTTTCTCTTATCAATGAAAGCAATAATACAGTAGTAGTGAGTTGCCTTACTTAATAGAAACATCAAGCATCCAAGAGAAAATAGGTACACGACTCAGCAGAGATGGTGAAACAAATATGGAAAAATGAGGAAAATGAAAGTGAAACTACTCTTTTCTCAGACTTACAAGAGCACAAGTAAAAATACTAGCTTTATACTTGAATGCTTACCCTAACTTTCTCTCAATCTATTTTCTCTCTTACAGAATTTCTTTTACCTGCCATTTTTCAAAAAATCACCTCATTCCCAAATACCATTCTTCCAACTTTGCTTGTCTGTTTCTAAGCACTTATATCTTTGTTGCATCCAGGGCCACAGTCTACCATGACCTTGACTCTCACCTTCTGCTCCCAATGTTACTTCCAGGTGTCTAGTTCAAATGTCCAAGCAGAGAATACGATTATCTGGCCTATTTACCAGGTTTCTGTCTAGCTAGCTCATGAATTTCCTGCCCTAGGGTCTGGTGCCTTAGTTCAGCCAGCTACCACCTCACCAACTACATATTACCTATTGTGAAATAATCACCATTAGAACTTATTCAAAAGAAAGTATATCAAATACATTCATAGTATAGCATAGTATCTAAGACAATGAACTTTGGGTCAGAAACTACGTGTGTCTCTTTGTGACCCTGGTCAAGGTTTTTAATCTTTCTATGTGTGGACATAGAAAGATTTCTATGTCCTTTATATCTTTCTTTCATGTATATCAGGATTAATAATATTTTCTTCATGGAGTTGTTACAAAGATGATGAGATACTGTTGGTAGAGCAGTTAACATAATGCTTCACCCATAGTCAAAACTTCATACTGAAGCTCTCGCCACCAGCATGCACAGCAGCAAAAACAGGCAGAATTCCCCTCAAAATTATGCTCTGTTAATGTTCTAGGCCAGTAGCATCCTGACTACTAGTAAAAATTAGTTAGCCAGATTTATCTTAGTTATCTAATTTAAATTTGCTCATCATTATGATGTAAGTCCTTTTGCTACATTGTTGAGTTGTCAGAATCACTTAGAGAAAGCCTGCAAAATGCTTTTAATCTATTGGCATCAGATGTGGTATGAAATAATATTTGTAAAGCCTTAAAGCTATACAGCATGTCCCAGTGGCTCTCATCATTTCTTCTCTTTGTAACCGGTGCCTCCCATGGTCTTTCCTTTCTCCGGCGGAACATTGCTGTTCTGTAGAAAAAGGGAGCGCTGTTTCTGCCTAAACCTTCCCAAGTGTTTCATGTTTGGTAACTAACATTGTCTACTTTGGAGCATTGTTTAGCCTTTTTTAATCTCCGAAGGTTCCCTTTCAAATTCTAATATGAAATATGGCATATGAATTCCCCTTGTCTTCTGAAGCCAGAATTTATGTTCTAGGAAGAAAATAAAAACCACATTCTAGAAAGCATGAGGAAACACTAAAAATAAAACAGTGGGGAGGCAAAGTTGAAAATACAGCTTTTAAAGAGAGGATCTGCTGACAGTGAATTCTTGGCCTCCAGGAGCACCCCGGCCCATCTGCAGCAGACGATAGGCTAGACTACATGGGAGGAAGGCAAGGGAGGGGCACATTCATTTGACATCATCTTGGAAAGGAGTGAACTTCTAACCATTAGTTAAAAACGTTGTTATGTCTAATTTACTAATGTCACCAAGAAGGACTGTGTTAACAAAAAATACCATGTCTTTCCTGAGTCTAAATTATTCGATTACTGACCTAAGTTTGGAGAAAGTTGACTAGTCTGCCCCCTCGAGGCGAGCTGAGCTGATCTAACAGATGTAAAGTGTCACCAACATTCCCCTCAAAATCGTGCCAACTCAACATATGAGATACCATGCTTTGGAGCAGGGGTTCTGGACATACTCCTATGAACAAAGCTGTAAATATATATATATGTTTTCATTAGGATGCGGCTCAGAGCAAATAGACAAGCCCCACCTTTCTCACTGTGACTCCATAGTTGAGGCTGGTGACGCAATCCTGACATATTGGTGACACAGTCTAGCCTTGTTACTCGGAAGTGTGGTCCATGGGCCAGCAGCGCTGGCATTGCCTGGGGGCTTGGTAAACATTTAGGGTCTCAGCACCATCCCGGCCTGACTTAATCAGAACATGCATTGTAACACAATCTCTAGGTGACTTTTGCCTGTGAAAGTTTGAGAAGACTGGTCTAGAAGCACCTTGTGGGATTGAACTTTTATTCTTGCTTCCATCATGGATTTACATTTGGGAAAGGTTACTTACTGTGTTTCAAGAATCTCTATTTTTTCGCATCCATAACATAAAAATAGTTTTCACGTTTCTTGGCAAAGATGAGATAGACTATGAAGTGCCTTATGTGGAGAAGGGAATTAAAATCTTGTTAATTTACGGAAGAAGACTAAAATATACTCTGGAGAGGAAGGATAACAATTGCATTGGAAACACTTGGCTGTCGGACAGAATTCGTTTATTTCTTATCAGAAGCCAAGGGAAGTGGAAATAATTAACCTGGCTTCTGTTTCCAATGGGAGAGAGAGAGAGAGAGAGCAGTGGTCTTTCCTGCCCATCTTTTTTCTTGCTCTTTTTACAATCTGGTAAAATAGGAGAAATAATCTTGTGCTTCCTGATATGTAATTATAATTTAGAAAAATATTGACATAAGAATGTGAAAGAGAGCTTTTTACAATATTACTTTACAGAGAAGCCCCTTAAAGGTACAGGAGTAGTCCTGTGGACTAACAGGCCAGTGCTAATCTTCCATATAGCAACTGGGAAAGGACTCACCTCTGCTTTGGGCTCAGGTGCAAGCTCTGTTTCATTGTGTGCTTATATCCTTTTGTTCCCCTATGATTCTATTTATCATCTGTTTCTGTTATTACCGAATGCTCATTTAATGGCCCTGTGAAGACCTAAGCACCAGCCACTAGCAGCAGTGAAAACAATATAAAGTCCTTGTCTAGGTGTGGGCATGGTTAGATCCTGAGTATCTAGCAATACATTGTACGCCTCTCAGATTACGACACAAAAGAGCCAGTAAGGATATTTTTATTTGACGACTCGCATCACCATTTTTTATTTTATTGTCCTCACGCTTGTGGGTTCTTCTGGGGTCAGGTTATTAGAAGTTAGACACAGGCTTTCAGTTTAAGGTTTCTGCTACAGAGAGAGGATGGCTGAGAAGTAAGAATAATGCAATAACTTGCCTTTCATTTTCCTCCTTATTTCTCCAAGAGCTTTAACCTTATCTCACTATTATCTGCAATTTCAAAATGGATCCAAAAAGAGAATATTATTTGTTCATATTTTAGGTGGATTCTGTATTAACTTTCAGTAATCTTAATAGGTCCACTTCAACTGTGTGTTAATTTTAAAGTTTCACACACACACACACACACACACACACCTACATATACTCTCATTGCTAATGTTCCAAAGTGGAAGTGAGGGAAAGAAATATGTGTGTGTAGAAGAGAGATACCTCTGATATTTTGACATAAAGATAATATATACCCATATAAGTATGTTAAACAATAATAAAATTATCCAAAAGCAGTCCTTTTTTCATTTATGGAATGTATTTTATGTCACATTATTCTAAGATTCTAATTATTTTTATCTTTACCAATTTAATACCTGTTGAATTAGATACATAATCTTACTATAATCACTTTACTAAAACTGACATAATTACAAACTAATGTATTAGTCAAGAGTAATTTTCTTTTCTGTCATACATTTTAATAGAATAACTTACCAGCTTAGTGAACAGAGAGAAACTTAAAGAAACCACACTGTGTATCTTTGCTATATGTTTGCTTGATTTGCTTCTTGAAGTTTATTAAATATGTATTACTTATTTTAAAAATACTGTGGTCCTGAAGGCTATGTATTTAGACTTTATTAGAAGTAGAGTCCCACCTGCCTACTAGCTATAAAAAACACAGGGTTTCTCAGAAGTAGGTTTACGGTTGTGAGTATTTAAAACAGAGTTTATTTTTGTATTATTTATTGATTATTGTATTGTCCTCTATAGGAACAACTGTAAGCCTACTTTTGCCTTGTCCTTTATATAAAATGACCATTTTCTGGTGTGTCTGAAAACTGCGAGAGTCCCAACCCTAATGTCCCCTCTAAGACTCAGATGTCATTGTATTTAATTTTTTCATAACTTTCCATGTCTCCAGCTTACCTGCAGGACTGCTAGCATGCTTCGTATTTCTGTGAAGGTGTTGCCAGTGGTCTTGATGATCTCATAAAAGTTTACTTTCTTTACAGCTTTATTGAGATATGTTAGATATGTTTCACCCATCATAAAATTCACACACTGTTTATCCATTCATCAAGTGATGAACATTTAGGCTGTTCCAACGTTTTGTCTCTGTGAATAGTGTTACTTTGAACATTCATGTACAAGTTTTTGTTACCACTCTTTAAAAATGTATCTTTATTGTTAAAAGTACTACAGATGTCCCCCATTTTTCCCTTTTACCCCTTCCACCTGCACTCCCCCAGGGCACGTACCCAAGTTTCAGGCTCGAACCCCAGTGTGAGGCATGCAGGAGGCAGCTGAACAATGAATGATTCTCTTTCACCATTGATGTTTCTCTCTCACCATGCTATTGTCTGTGTCCATGGGTTATGCATATAAGTTCTTTGGTTACTCTCTCCCTACCCACCCATCCACTCCCCACCTCCCCTTTTATGTTACCGCTCTATATATAAAAATTGATTTCAGAGAGAAAGGGAGAGGGAGAAAGAAAGCTCCAGTAAGCTGAGAGCTTCAATGGTGCCACTAAATGCATGTCTTTCTCAGCCATGTCCTGTAGATTGGCTCCATTCTCATGATTCCTGGAATCTTCTAGTTCACATCATCACACCACTCAGTTTAGGAAAAAAGGGAGATTGATTCTATGATAACCCCAAACCAAAGTTTTTTTGGTAAGATTTTAACTGGTTTTATTGTTATTGAGGTCCCTGGCTCCAGCTGGCCTGCTCTGAAACCCATGCTCATTCCTAAATCAATGACTGTGGCCAGAATGATGGAGCTGCCATTGGATTAACCTAGCATAGTGGTCCCCTGCATCTCGGGTAGAGTTGCTTCACTAGAATCATTTGGGCTGGGGCTGGAAGGTTTGGTTAGGAACGTGAGTGGAGGAAGCAGAAAAGATAACCATTATCTGCTCAAAGCCACAGACCACAGGCTGGTTTCTTCTTTCAATGGCAGTTCAATGTCATCTGGGAAAGTGATTCTGAAGCCTGAGGGTGTGTATTAGTTTGCTAGGGTTTGCCTGTGCCATCACTGTATTTTTGAAGCACAAAACTCTTTTGGTTTCATAGGTTCACAGATGGAGAGGAATTTTGCCACAGGATGAAACATTCCTTGGGTCTCTCCAATACCAGATATAGATGATATTTGGATTAGATTTTAAACTTAGCATTGATGTTGGAATGGGTGAAGACTTTGGGGATGTTGGGATGGTATGAGTATGTTTTGCATGAGAGAAGGACATGAATTTTGGCTGGCTAGATGGTGAATTATTATGGGTTTGATTGTGTTCCTCCAAAATTCCTTTGGTGAAGTCCTGACCCCCTGTACCTTAGGATGGGACCTCATTAAAAATCAAATAGGTGCAGATGTAATTAGTTAAGATGAGGTCACTAAGGTTAGTCCTAGTCCAGCCGTAAGCAAACTACGGCCCGCGGGCCGGATCCGGCCCGTTTGAAATGAATAAAACTAAAAAAAAAAAAGACCGTACCCTTTTATGTAATGATGTTTACTTTGAATTTATATTAGTTCACACAAACACTCCATCCATGCTTTTGTTCCGGCCCTCCGGTCCAGTTTAAGAACCCATTGTGGCCCTTGAGTCAAAAAGTTTGCCCACCCCTGGTCCTAGTCCAATATGACTGGTGTTCTTATAAAAGGGACACATTTGGACTCAGAGGCACACACACAGGGAGAACACCCTGTGAAGACTGAGTTTTTCTGCCGCAAGCCAAGGAACCAACAGAAGCACAGAGAGAGGCCTGGAACAGATCCTTCCTTCCCTAGCATCTTCAAAGGGAACATGACTTTGCCAAAACAAAGTACCATAAACTGAGTGGCTTAGACAACAATTTATTGCTTCACAGTTCTGGAAGCTGGAAGACTGAGATCATTGTGTCAGCAGGGCCCTGTTTTAGGACCACAGTGTCCAGTGTTCTCACCTTGATTTTAACTGGATTTATTGTTATTTGTTTATTTTAATAGAAGAAACAAAAGTGTCTGGAGATGATGAAATGGAGAAGCTCTACAAATCATTAGAGCAAGCCAGTCTATCTCCTCTTGGGGACCGACGACCTTCAACCAAAAAGGAGTTGAGAAAGTCCTTTGTGAGGCGGTGTAAAAATCCATCCATAAATGAGAAACTCCACAAAATCCGAACCTTGAATAGCACATTAAAGGTAAAAAATTTCACACTCTAGATGATGTGGGGTAAAGAATGGCTGGTTCTGCAGAGATTCATGCTAGTCACTGTGTGTGTGTGTGTGTGTGTGTGTGTGTGTGGGAGGGAGGGAAGTAAAAGCAAGTCCAGTGTCTGTGGGATGAGGTGACCTTTGTTGTTCTTGAAGCACTACAACACTCACAGGGGTAACCCATCTACTTTTCTACATAGGCCTTGATTTTTATATTCACGCTGATATAAAATTTCAAATGTTAAGCTCCTTAGAAGTCAAGGACCATGTGTAATAATTTTTGTGTGTGTACCTTTTTACCTAGCCCAACAGATGTTGGTGAGCACTTAAGATAGTTAACTTGTGAGAATAAACAGTAATATTAATAAGATCTTGGGATTCCACTGATTTATCACAAAGTGCCACTATTCTGTACTACATCCAGAAGAAATTTTCTAGACTTCAAATACAGCAAAGACTTAGTGACTCTCAGCTGTAGGTTCTGCAGCCAAGATATGCCATGAGAGCTGAGCAGTAGGAAATATATACTTCACGGTAATAGACCAGCAGATGCTTTCACAATGGGAACGAGGGAGAGTGTGCAGGATGTACTGACGCTATTTTCAGGGCCTCCTGTAACTAAAATGAGTCCTTATAACAAAAGCATTCTGCTTTCACATTTAGATTATAGCATGAACAGGAGGAGGCCAGGATACTTGGTCAACTGGTCCTGAACTAGCAAAGGATTTATAGATTCTGAAAAGCCTTGATAGATCCTGCAGTTGATTTCTGTTTTGTGCATGTCCTTCTGTATCAAGAATTTGAGTCTCTTTCCAGATAGAAACATCAGCAATCAAAGCACAAGGGTCCAAAGACATGGCTGAGTGACTCTTAGTCAGATGTCCAGTTAGTCAATAGAAGACTCAGCACCCTACAAGGCTGCAAAAATGAGGCTGAAAAAGAAAAGGGAAGGGGGTATTTTAATTATACAAATAAAATCCAAATGCAGAAAAATTCCCTAACATTTATTGATGAAAAACATCACTAGCACACATTTTAAAGGCAAATATGTTATATTTCATATTATGTACAGAATTGATAAATGTTTGGTTACTTGATGTACTATGCCTTTGTATGTTGGGATTTTACTAGCTTAATTGTGGTAACTGCTATCAATGAATACATTTTTCATTGAACAAATATTTCCCAAATCTTACTATGGACCAAGCACTATTCTAGGGCACTGGAACTATTGAATGGACCCCACCTGACAATGGAAACAGAGGGAAACAGTTAGAATGCAGTGTGCTAAGATGTTGTAGTTGATACAAGCTTAGGGTGCTTTGGTGGTCCAGATGAAGGCAGTAGCTGCCTATCTGAGGCCGTTAGGGACAGTGCTGATAACTGACAAATGAGTAAGAGATGAAGAATATCAGGATGGGCCCAGCTGGTGTGGCTCAGTGGTTGAGCGTCAACCTATGAACCAGGAGGTCATGGTTTGATTCCCGTTCAGGGCACATGCCTGGGTTGCAGACTCGATCCCCAGTGTGGGATGTGCAGGAGGCAGCTGATTAATGATTCTCTCTCATCATTGATGTTTCTATCTCTCTCTCCCTCTCCCTTCCTCTCTGAAAAAAACAAAACAAAACAAAAAAGAATGTCATCTCCCTCTCCCTTCCTCTCTGAAAACAACAAAACAAAACAAAATAAAACAAAAAAGAATGTCGGGATGAGAAGGAAGGGCATTCAAGGAGGAGGAACTGGCTTGGGGAAATGTGTCAGTGGATCATGCTTTAGCCCGTGTTGAGAGACATAGGAAATGGAGGCTAAGGAAAGGATAGGCAGTGCAGGCCATTTCTAGAAGGAGAAAGACTGTGTTCTCCACCTCTCATACAACAGCAGGCTTAGGATTCTAGACCATCACAAGACCATGTCCTAGCCTGGCCACTGAGAGGCTAGGTTTATACACGGAATTCAAAGGTTTTAGCGGCCTCACGTGGTTCTCTGTGATCTCTTGCTCTCTATGCACTGTGGCCATATAATTGATGAATCCAGCTTTTCCCTTTCTCCCCGTGCATTAGATATCTATTGCGAGGTAACAAAAAAGTCTTAAAACTTAGCAACCATAATCAATAAACACTTATTTCCCAGTGTCTGTGTGTCAGGCATCTGGGCGTGGCTTGCCGAGGAGCTTCTCCCTCAAGGGCCTATGGTCCAGGCCTCAGCTGGGACTGCATTCATTCCTCCACCGGGGGAGTCCATACTCCCAGACTCTCTCATGAGGTTGTTGACAGAATTCAGGTCTTCACAGGTTGCTGGACTGAGGGTCTCAGTTGTTCATTGTTGGTGGGAGGCCACACAGCTCCTTGCCATGCAGCCCTTTCTCAGGGTAGCTCCCAAAATGAAAACTGGCTTCCTTGAGAGCAAGTAAGACAAGGAGAGCGAGTGAACAAGATGGATCATATGCCCATGTCAGTCATGACATCCCGTTACATTCACAGTATTTACAGTATTCTGGTCCTTAGAAGCCAGTCACCAGGCCAGCATGGATCCACAGAGGGGGGTTATCCAAGGGCATGAATACCTGGGAGCAAAGAGCACTGGGTGC
>NW_006286246.1:126756-130901 GCF_000327345.1 Myotis davidii | reverse complement strand
TGTACATTCCTGGAAAAATCCTTCCCAGAGATCCCTTAGGCCTCACGAAAGTGTGATAATGGTGAAACATCATCCATGCCGCCTGCTCCTATCAACCTCATAGGAGGGAGGAAGACCTGATTGTGTGGAACTTGACTTTGGTGAAAAAAATGCACATCAAACTATTCATTGGACAACGATAATTTAGTACTGTATATTTATTCATGTCAGAAGGCTATAAGAATTATTTTAACCATCTTTAATTAATTTTCAATTGAATATATTGCAATGACATTGAATAATACATTTATACCAGTTTCCGGGGTACAATTCTATAACACATCATCTGTATATTGTATCGTGTGTTCACCACCCCAAGTCAAGTTTCCTTCCATCACCATTTCTTCCCTTTACCCTCTCCTATCTTTCTCTATCCCCCTCCACCTTTCTTTCCCTATCCCCCTCCACCCCTGGTAATTACCAAACTGTTGTCTGTCTATGAGTTTTTTTGTTTGTTTTCTCTTCACTTTTTCACCCAGCCCCTCCCACCTCCCTTCTGATACTGTTAGCCTGTTCTCTGTATTTGTGAGTCTGTTTCCATTGTGTTAGTTTATTTTGTTCATTAGGTTCCACATATAAGTGAAATCATATGGTACTTGTGTTTCTCTGGCTTTAAAATGCAAAGCAGTCGGGATGGTGGTTGTCTTTGAGGAGGAGGGAAGGATACGATGGGAGGGGCCACAAGTACAGCCTCTGAGATACTGGTAAGGGTCCTGTTTTGACTTTGGTGGTGGTTACAGACTGGTCCATTTTGTGATAATTCATCAAGTACAAGCCCTATTGTGTGTGTGTGTGCTGTTCTCTCTATATGTTACATTGCAATATCAAGATTTATTTAAAAAACACAACACACTTCAAAGCTCGAGTGTGGACAAGTAGAGACAACAGTTTCATGCAGGAACAAGGGAACTGTTTTAACAATGGTGCTTATATTAGTGATAGGCACATTCCATACATAAAAAATATCCCTGTATAGGGATTGTATTGGAACAAATGTGGAAACTCTTCAAGAACACTGAGAGGATTTCATGTCATGCTCTAATATAGATCTTAGGAATTTCTGATAGCTCAGCATCCACTGACTTTTGGCTAAGTCTGCCTTTATTTCATAATGAATGATTACTGGAATAATTAAGGGGTCTGCTTGAAAGCTTATCTCAGGGTTTCCCTGGTCTATGTCAAGAGGAACTAACCCTTCTTTGCCCAACTGCTCCGATAGAATACAATTTCAATGCTTAGGTTTTGAATCAAGTTAATCTGCTGCATATTTGGAGTGAAAAATGAAATTATAGCATCTGTCTTTCGCAGTATTTTTTGGAAGCCCTACCAAGCCCAGCCTACCTGCCAGAAAGCAAGGATGATGTTATAAAAATGGTTCAAAGCTTTGGGAGAGCAGGACCCAGCGTGATGCTGCTGAGTCCAGGGTGCTAGGTCTGGGAAGGAGCTCAGAGGGCTTGTTGTTCCATTAATTCCCTTCCTCTAAATTCTTGTCTGCAGTTGTTTTTCTTTTATCCATTAAAAACTAACACAGACTTGAGCCAAATGTAAGACATTTGGATTGTTTAGAACTCTAAAGCATGTGTGGCGTTAGCCCGAAGTTGAAGAGACCCTTTCCTAAAGCCTTTTTATTGGATTTAGAGGGATGATTAGTGCATTTTTGCCTTTAAAAATTAATTTTCCAAATTTTGTTCAACTGCAAAAATCTTATTTGTTTTTCAGTAAAATATTAGGATCTCTCTCTGAACAGATGTCAAAATTTCTTTAGAGCAAAAGTAAGAATCCTTAAATAACTTCATATGAATAGCACTATGGTGTTAGAGGATGAAAGGTGTTTTTTTTAAAAAAATACTGTTTTTTGATGGAAGCATAAATGTTGAGAACTCAGAGAGAAGAAAGAAAACTCTCCGGACCCTGGCTCGGCTTTCTGCCAGGAACCCTCCCCAGCTGCCCGCTTACTGCGCCGCCCTCCGCTTCTGGTCCTGGCCGCCTGCTTGTTATCCTTCTTCAAATACTTCCCTACTGAACATTTTTTTCTCTTTTCTTAAACCTAAATATATCTCTTGGTTTTTATCTATTATCACATCCTTATTCACTTGATTCAAGATGATAAATCTCATCACTCAGACTTCTGTATGGGGGGGGGGGACTTTTCTCTTGAAATCTATGTTATTCTGGGCAATCTAGAAACTGGAAAAGAAGAATACAAAAATGTAATAAAACAATAGATTTGAGTGCCACTAATACTTGTGATCATCTATGACCAGATACTTCATTTGGATAAAACAAGTGCTGACAATTCTAGAATCCTTAAAACTATGTGGAAATGTCTGTATAATTAGACAGATATAGATATGTGATATACATATATAACATATAATATATATACTAGAGACCAGGTGCATGAAATTAGTGCACTCAGGGGGGTCCCTTAGCCCAACCTGCACCCTCTTGGAGTCTGGGAGCCCTCAGGGGATGTCCGACTGCCACAGAGGCAGGAGAGGCTCACACCACTGCCACTGCGTTCGCCAGCCGTGAGCCACTGGGCACACTGACCACAAGGGGACAGCTCCTGCATTGAGCGTCTGCCCCCTGGTGGTCAGTGTGCATCATAGTGACCAGTTGTTCCACTGTTCGGTCGATTTGCATATTACCTTTATATAGGATATATGTGTGTGTGTATGTGTGTGTGTGTGTGTGTGTGTATGTAACATGTATAAAAACATTTTTTTTTGTTTACGGAGATGATTTTGGGGGGTTCCAAATAGGGTTCATGATGCAAAAGAAATTAAAAAGCAAATGAATAATTAGTTCATTCATTTCTTATTTCATATATTAATTTTTTCAACAAGTATTTAGTGAATGTCCACCATGTGTCAGTCATTCTTTCAGGTATTTGGGGATCTAGCAGGGGGTATATCACACAAAATTACCTGCCCTCATGAAGCTATATTTAGGTAGAGGGCGAAATAAACAAAGTAAGTAAGTAGTTTTATAGTATACAAAGTGATGATAGATTTATAGAGAAGAGAAGGTGGATAAAGAATGTTGAGGGATCGCTAATTAATTAGGATAGGCATGAAAATCCTCTTTGAAAGATGGAATTTGAGTAAATTAATTGTGTAGATGTAGGTAGTGAGCGATAGGGACTGGGGAGAAATATTCTTCTCATTGTTTCTTTTCCTAAAAACAACTGAACAAGGTCATCAGCTGCAAGGGAGGATGGGGGCCAGGCTTGAGTAAAGACAGGAAGTTTTGAATTAGTCCTTTGGAAGAGGGAGAGAGGAAAGGGTTGAGAAAACGTGATGAAAGTCCACTTAATGGCAGTGGTCATGAATTTGAACTGTAACCAGTGAGCACAGCTGTACATTTTTAGCTACACATATGCCATCCTGAAGGTAGGTAAAGAGAGTGGTTCATTAATATATATGTATTGAATGTCTTCCTGCAATTGGCATTGTGGTAGGTATAAAGAACTTTGCAATGAATTCAATATGTTTATTATCACCTTCCTTACAAAGCTAGAATAGGTGGTATGAGAAATCCATGAATATCTAAGTATAACATGGTGAGCAACAAATGGTGCTCCATCCCACGGAACCTTGGACATGAAGAGGAACCATTAAGGGGCTCAGCATTTTAGGTGGATCCCGGCACTGCCACGCGGAAGGTGGATTTGAAGTGGAGATTAGAAGCAGGGACCCCTTTAGGAGGCTGTACAGCAGATCGAGTGTGGTCTATTGGACTTAGTATCTGAAATTAGGGTGATAGTCATACGGATGGAGGAAGCAAGAATAGATTTGAGATAAAATTGTTAGGACTGAATGATCTTTTTTCGAATGTGGAAGCTGTTGCATCTTATTTTGACCTCATTTCTTGACTACAGAAAACTTCCCTAACCTGGGTCCGACATTTCAGAAATGTGTGTCATTGATTACAGAGGAGGCAGGGAGAGGTGAGATAATATGAGTAGATTCTATACTCTATTAGCACCAGCGCAGTATATACTGTTTTCAAGGAAAGTTAGTAGTCTTTGAATAAAAAAATGGCCTGTATAGTTATTCTGCATTTATTAATTAAATAAATGTGTGTGATTTATTAAAAATTAA
>NW_006286246.1:62978-126729 GCF_000327345.1 Myotis davidii | reverse complement strand
AAGTTTGGCTGACCACTGAATAATGATACAGTTATGAGTTTCAGGAGGAAGAATGGTCACACTAAGACAAAACTATCACCCTGGTGTGCAAAAATGGATTAATCAGAGAAGCATCACATAGGAGACCTTGGCTGTATGTCTAGTTCTTCCACTGGATAGGATACCTAACAGACGTCCTGCCATATATCTTAGGATTGTTGTAGGGATTTGAATATTAACGGGTAAACACACTTTGATAATTTTTATGAATATGTCTGTTCAATTATTTGTAAAAGTGATGAAGGTGGCTTATTGAAATTGAGATACTCACTACAATCCTTACCTCCCCCCCCCCTCTTTTTTTCCTATTTGGACAGTGTAAAGAACATGACCTGGCCATGATTAACCAGTTGCTGGATGATCCGAAGCTGACAGCCAGAAAATACAGGGAGTGGAAGGTCATGAACACCATGCTGATTCAGGACATCTATCAGCAGCAGCAGGACCCTGCATCCGCATCAGCCCCTGCAGGCTCCCCCTAGGGAGTCCGGAAACCATCTTCCTCTGCCTCTGTTGAAAGTTCTGTTTGACAACAAGCCAGCATTCTCTGCCCTTCTCCCCCCAGGCAACTCTTCAAGATGTTGCAAGAGCTTACATTTTCCTTAAAAGGAAAACTGAGACCAGTTCCTCAAGTACCAGCTTCCAGTAGAGATGCAGTCTTGATGAGGGCCAGCACCAGGAGCAGCAGGACTCCTTCCAGGTGTGGCGTTCCCATGGAGACTGGAGGGATGGAGTCAAGTTGAACAGTCTTTGTGTTCCTGCTGGGAGCTCAGTTATGCCAGACTCTAGGTGGAATGTGAAAACTCTAGCTTCTGTTCCCTGCTCTCAAGAGAATTACAACAGTCTGTGGACGAAGGATCACCTTTTTACCATAGAAATATTCAGTTCTCCAATTCTACTGCGTTGGGCAGCTGAGTTCTCCAAATCATTTTGTTGGATGAAGGAATGTTTTCTATGGCAGCAACTGGAACAGGACAAATGTTTTTGTGGAACTGAAATCCCCTGCCCCTGGTCCAGAAAGGTGGTACCTTTTCCACAAGTGGAGAAACACTTCATAGCGAGTGGGGTGTGGGAGAACCCAAGAAGGAGGTGTGTTCTGTATTCCCCTCACTCAAAGGACAGCTTGATGGGTCATACTTCCCCAGCTGGGGGTGGGGTGGGATCTCATTATCTTTCCTTTCCACAGAACAGCTAACAATAATGTCTCCTTATACTTGGAGGCCTCTCCTCATTCCCAGCGTTTCTGAACCACTATAGGAGGCAGTAACAGGTCCCGCAAGGAATGTTTGCTGCAGTTGTCCTTGCGTGTGTGCCTGTGCGCAGTATAACTTTATGTCTAGGTTCCCCAGGATAAATATTGATGAGATCATTCTGTTATCTGAATTGTTTAAATACCTTTACTCCAAAAAAACAACAACAGCCAGCCAACAAAAACGACAAGAGAGTTAAAACATGATTGTTTTATTTTTGTATGTTGATGTCACATTGTGTCCTATGTGAATAGCCATCTATAATGTTTGTTATTTAAGTATATTTATAGAAGTTCAAATTACTAGTGTTTTAAAAGATGATATACTATTCTATGTTTTGCTCAGTATATATTCTCAAAGGATATACATTTTTGCTTGAGAAAAATAGAAATACTATTGATGATTGATTCATTGGAGTTATTACATATATAATGTATGAGGAATGCTCAGGAAATCTTGTGGGATCAATGAGGGGCATGCAATAATTATCTTTCATTTTCTGATTTATCTCTTTCTCTCTCCCACCCTCCCTCCCTCCCTCCCAGCCTCCCTTTCTCCCTGCAGAGGGCTTAAATTTCTGTTTTAAGTCACCCCCTTAACTGGAAATGGATTTTCATCTTACATTATCCCTTTGGATAAATAAACTTTAAATCTTATGCCATTTATGCCCTAAACCAAATGAAACACAACTAATGTAGTCTTTTGCCTAAAGACCTGTAGAAATTTAGGGGTCTGTTAAAGAGAACTAATTTCATTAGAGAAGCAATATGAAAGTCTTCCCTTACTAATCATCATGAATATTTTTCACCATAAAAGTAACCACAAACCACCAAAACCTCACTTTGGCCCTACCCTTAGCAAATGGTCATCATAACACAGTTTTCTGTATAGCATTTAACCATGGCTTGACATTCAAATGGAAATAACCCCTTAGTTTTATCTGCAAACTAAATGGAAATAGTTGCTGAATATTTTCCCAAGCTTTACTAAGAAGTCTTAATACTTTGCAAAAAAAAAAGAAAGAAAGAAAAGAAAAACAAAACAAAAAACCGCCAACCTAAGCATTAGGAAAGAAAAAAATCAAACTAGAGAAAACACACACACAAACCCAAAAGAGAAAGCAACCTGCAGTGTTAGAAGCTTGTGTGAGATAAGAAACCAGGGCAGTAAACTCTTCAAAGCTCCTACACCAAGTGGAACATGCTGGGTGAGGTCACAGGCCACACAGAAGAGGGCGCCTGGCCTGTGATGAGTTACTGTTGGCACAGAGAGAAGTAACCATTCATGTCCTCAGATTGGGATCTGAAGCTTCTGGTAGGAGAGGCCGATACTTTCATCTCTCCTCTGGAAATGATCATTTAGCAGTTATTAGCACATTGATTTTGTAGGACTCACAATGTCAGCCACCTGTAGAAGGAAGGAGACGTAATGGAGGAAATAATAATGGAGTGTGACATACTGTTTTCCTACCTTTGTTCTCTGGTTCCCAGCACCAACCTATACATTTCAAGAGTTGTTTTTTTGTTTGTTTTTTTTCCCCCTAAATTGAATTCTTCCAAAAGCTTTTGACTAGGGCTTGGGATATATTTCAGTGTTCTACTTTGGCTTTTCATGAATACACATTTAACTGACCTTTTAGTAGACTTTCCCTTAGAACCATCCAGAAGCAAAGTAGGTTCGTGAGATTACTTAATCAAGCCGTTCGGTTATGTTTCAAAGTCAAGTTAGTCTAGACATGCCTGCTTTGTTAGTTAGAACAGCCACTTTGCAGAATCTCCCCAGATGGGAGTTAAACTGAGCTGTACCATTTTGCATTCTGCTCTCCTAGACCAAGGGGAGACTGCCCTACCCACACCTATAGACACAGGGTCTGAGGGCAGTGGATTGACCCAGAACCATGGCTGTTCAGTAAGGAAGTAGAGAATCTCTAAGTGTCACCAGGTCCAAAACCTGTGGGCACCTGCTATTGATTAGGATCTGGATCAGACTCCTCCTTGGGGTTGCCGGGAGGACCACTTCTCACCACTGTTAGTCTGTAGACCCGAACTGGTGCCTGCTAGGATACCCTCACCTGCTCTATTGCAGCACTCGCTAAATCAGATGGCCCCATATGTGGGTTCCATCTTTTTTTGCTTTGAATAATTCTTGGTTCTGCTGCAATCCCAGCATAGTATCAAAGGCTTGGGAAGAATCATAAAGCACATTTTTGCAAAGACTCCAGGAAACCTAAGAAAGAACTTATGTTTGAAGTGAGATTTCAATGTGAACCAATGCCTTATAACCAATGTATGCAGCACTTTATAGTTTGCCCACAGTGTGTTTCAGGCTCCACCTCCCCCTCCCCAGTGGTCTTCATGGGATGATTGTGGTTTATTGCTACTCAGTCTGATGGAGCGAGGAAACACACTCTGAAAGGTGAGGTGCTGGGGAGGGCCCCACGTGGTATAGCCAGGACTTGCACTTGTTCCTCCCTCTCCCCTTTGCTCAGTTGCTGTTGCGTCCAAGTAGTTGGACTTGGAGTGCCCATGCCTGTGTGCCTAAACAGGCAGATGCTGTGGTGGCTTTTGCAAAGTCATCCATTTGAACCCCCCGGGGAATGGGGGAGGGAGCCTTCTTTTCCTTGAACACAGTCTCTTCCCACAGGTTACTGTCCCTCCCGCAGTGACCTGCTGACTGTGAATTGGGGTTTAACCTAAGAACTCTGGGCTTCTTTGCCTTCCTTCTGAGAAGTCTACTGCTTGTGAGGTGCTGTGAGACCTTTGGATGAAAGAGATACACTTCAAGAAATGGAGTGTATTGTTTTGTTTTCCTTTCAAAGAGTGTCAGGAGATGTCAGAGACCGAGCTTAGTGGCTTGGGGCCACTAGTCACGTAATTGTGAGGATAATTTCCCCAGAAAGCCTTTAAATCACAAACGAAATCAGAGATAAAACATAAAAAAACACTTTTAAGTCTTTTCAAGAGAGATGACATTGAAAGGTAATATTTTGATTACAGCCACACTGAAGACTTAGTGAGCAATTTAAGTACATGGGGTGCCTAACTGAAAGTTACTATTGATTGAAGAGCTGCCATGTCCAAACGAAGTTGTAGGGTGTGTTTCTTCTTCAGTCTAGTAGGAAACGGTATTTGATTGGGGTGTTCCCATGTATTGCCCTTCCAATGTTTTGTACACTTATCTCACAAGAGAAACCAAGTCCTAGAAATGTGAGCTGACTGCCCTGCCCGGGCTTGTGGAATATGGAGTTGAAAAGGAAAACCCTGAAACTGGACTGTAACAACCCATGTGAAATGGACTGGGGAGGGGACAGTTCTGGTTTCACACTATGACGCCAATCTCAGGGAACAGGATATTGAGCGGCTACACGTTTCTCTACATGCTGAGACAGGAAGCTATTTTCTTGCATCCTCTGCACATCTTTCTTTACTCTTCCCCATATTACCACAGGCCACAGAGAAAACATTAAAAAAAAAAGGATTTTTTGTTTAAAAAAATAGTTCTTGCATTTCCCTTGCTGTGAGGAGACTTAACTGCTCTGTATTGGTATTTCTTCGAGTCCAAAGGGGAAGCATGCCCCATGGAAACACAGCACCCCATAATAAAACCAAGATTATAAGTCACCGTGTATGCTAATGTCCTTGCATGAGGGGGATGTCACTTGTAGCACTGCATGGTCTTTGGGGGCAGATGTTAATGTGGAAATGACACCTTCAATTTCGTTGTGCTTTCATTCTCTGTCACCTACCTTCTTGGATTATTCTGAAAAGTGTCACGGCTCATTTCTCATTTCTCCTGCTTTATTTTTTTGAGGTTGACTTGTAAGATAAAAATGAAAACAAGGTGAAATATATATACATAGTAAAATTATATGGAAAAAAAATTAAAATATACTACTGGTGTTCATTTTCTGCCCGACAATGTTGCATTCTCAAAAAAAAAAAAAATTCTCCAGGAAGTGTTTGAGGGCTGGGTGTTTATCATCTGTAAAGGTTACAGCGCCCTCTAGTGCCAGCCACTAAAATAGATGACTGATATTTTTTATTTTTAAAGAAAAGATCTAATTCTGTTGGGAATTCTTTTTCAACAATAACTGATGTGGTCTCCTCCAATGGGCCTCAGCTTACAGGTTTGTTAGCACAGAGATATTTATATATTTCAAAATTATTGGTGTACAAACTTAGCCTTGCATATTATATATCCCTTATCATTACTCAGCACCCACCTCTTCCTTAGAGATTTAAACATTTATTCAGATTATAAAAAAGTTACAACTTGCGGCACATCAGTTACTTAAAATACATAAGCTATTTCCATGAAAAATAAACAAAACTAATACTGAAATAGCATAATAAATCGCCTTTATTTTGGATCCACTCATCAGAGGAAGTTAGCCTGCATTTGAACTGGATTCACAATTCCTTGATTGCTGTCTATACAACCCATTGTTTTATCTCTCTCTCCCAATTCTCACTTTACTTGTTGAGCTCTAGCCTTGCTTTTTTTCCAACTCACAACCACCAAGTACAATGTTTAGGTGCATATGGAAGCAGTAAAATTATTCTAGACCAGTGGTCGGCAAACTCATTAGTCAACAGAGCCCAATATCAACAGTCCAACGATTGAAATTTCTTTTGAGAGCCAAATTTTTTAAACTTAAACTATATAGGTAGGTACATTGTTATTAACTTCATCAGGGTACTCCTAAGCTGGCCTTTGCTAAAAACGTCCTCAATCTGATTGAGGTACGTTCGCTGAGGTCGACCCCTTCCAACTCTCCCATCCACACTCGTCTTGCATACTTGTTTCGTCTATCTCCTTTCATTCATCCTCTCTATATGTCCAAACCATCTCAACATACCTTTCTCAATCCTCGACACTACATCTTCTTTCACTCCACAACGTTCCCTAAAATTAACTTAATAAACTTTACTTAAAGTTTTAAGTCAACTTCACACTGTACGTGCGCGCCCGCACGTGGTATTTTGTGGGAGAGCCACACTCAAGGAGCCGAAGAGCCACATGTGGCTCAAGAGCCACGGTTTGCCAACCACTGTTCTAGACCAAAGGCAAGGGTATAGTCACTATACGATAGTGTGTTCCTGATTTCTAGAGCAATCCTGCACCAGTTTCCTATTGCTGCTGTACCAAATTACCACAAATTCAGCAGCTTAAAATGTGTTTTCTTATAGTTCTGGAGGCCAGAAGTCTGATGCGGCGGTCGGTCCCAGGATGGCGTTCCTCCAGGAGGCTCCAGGGAGAGCACATTTCCTTGCGTTCTCCAGCTCACCCCCATTCTTTGCTTCATCTTCAAAGTCAGCGATGTTGTGTCTCTGCATCTTTCTTCTTAGTCCTGCCCTCCTCAGCCTCTTAGAGACCCTTGTGGTTACATTGGGCCCACCTGGAAAATCCAGAAAAACACCTCTATTTTAAGGTTAGCTGACTAGCACCTGGATTCCGTTTCCAACCTTTTCAATCCCTCTTGCCCTTAATTCCCTTTGTAACATATACACAGGTTCCAGGGGGTGGGACATGTCCATGATTTTGCTCACCATACATTTCTACTTCAAATATTCTTCTTCATCCCCCTGCATCATCATCATGCCCCCTCCCCCCTGAAATTCCAAGATTGCCAAGGTTTAACTATAAGCATGAAAGTCCTTTTTGTCATACCATGTGATTTGAATTGGATTTTATTAAAATGTGGATCACCGTAGAAGAGGTAATTCTATCTTTATGAGTAGAAAAGCAAAAATATCCTAGCTTTTATTTATTTATTATGATTTTTTTGCTGTAAAAAGCTTTACTGTTTCACTTGGTCCAATGCATGGGAGCGGGCCCCAGGGTGGTTAAAAGAATGGCCAGTGGGTTCGGGGCAGAGGCTCAGGCAAAAGCCAGACCCCAGGGGAAGGCAGAGGGGCCCCTCAATGGCCTCTGGGCTCCACAGGCTCCTGGTCACGCTTGAGGGGGAGCCTTTAGAAGAGACACTGGCCCAGCCCAGCCTGGGGGCCGCAGCCTGCGGAGGTGAGTCAGGTGTCGCCCATCTCCTTGATGAGTTTCACCGCCTCACCCGGAAGTGGTTCTCCAGGAAGTCACAGGGATAAGGGCCTGCAGCTCCCGAAGGGCCAGGGTCAGGTCCCTCGCCAGACCTCTGGCGGCTTCCATGGCGCCCTGGGTTTTGCCCACTCTTCTTGGGGAGGCGTCAGCGTGTCCTGGAAGAGAGTGCGGCCACCGCGCTGGTTTCGCATCTTTAACAGACGCGGGGCGCCTTGTGCTGAAGTGGCCCCGCCCGGGAGAGCCACATCTTCCGGCGGAAATAGAAGCCCTGAGAGAGGTAGGTGTGGGCGGCCTGCAGGGGCAGGCTGGCCGGGCGGCTGACCAGGAATTGTGTGTAAGGCAGTGTGCTTTATATACAGGGTGAGGCAAAGGAGGTTTACAGTTGTGAGTCTGTGAAACAGCTTATTCTTGTATTAGAAACAGTTTATTCTTGTATTGTTATTTATTATTGTGTTGATTTCCAGGTGAACAACTGTAAACCTACTTTTGTCCCACTTTGTATATTATATTTTTTTTTTAAAAAAAAGTTTTATGTGAGGTAAGTTTTAGACTTTTGGTAAATGAGGAACTAAACTAAAGCTCTGTGTGGTAGATGCTGTGCCCCAAATTGTGCAACCAGTGAGGGCTGGAGGTGGAAAAGATTTGATTTCAGTTTGGTTTTGACTCCATTACTGAAACTCTGACCCAGCTGTAGGGCAAGTACTCAGAGCTGAGACCATACAAGGGCCCTCGGTTCATCCTTGCTTCTACAGTGTCTAGCATTGGCCTATAATTGGAATGTGGCAAATAATGATTGATTTGACCACATCAAAACAGCAGAAGAATGGTTAGGGCAGTGGTTCTCAACCTTCCTGATGCCGCGACCCTTTAATACAGTTCCTCATGTTGTGGGTGACAATTAATCACAAAAACAATATGTAATTATATATGTGTTTTCCGATGGTCTTAGGCGACCCCTGTGAAAGGGTCTTTCGGCCCCCAAAGGGGTCGCGACCCACAGGTTGAGAATCGCTGGGTTAGGGTGTGGCAAAAGGGCAACCCCCTGCAGGGAGTTTGCAGAAAGGGTGCCCTCTCCCAGAAGGCAGTCAATAGGGTGGTGATTGTAGAGGTGGCACCCCCTGTAGGTTGAGCTATTAAATCTAAGTTCAGTAGTTTCAGAGCTTTCTGGGGCTGCACCTGATCCTGGGGAGGATGGTGCTTCTTAAAAATAAATGGTTGAACTTTGTATTATTTTAAAGGTTGATGATGAAATAAATAATAGGTCTGGGAATAGTGTGAGCCTGAAAGTTGGAGTTCTTAAAATTTCACTTCCTCTGGGGAGGATAAAAAACTGTGGTTCTTTTGTTGTGATAATGATGGACTGTCAGCCTGCGTTCTGCTCCCTGAATAAATGCTGGTAATTGCTAATTGTTTTGAGAAGAATACTGACTCATAGCCTCACAGCGGCTTGCATATCAATGTGTCAGAAACCTCTGTGCTTTCTGCTGAGAGCCTGAAGGTGTAGCTGGGGTCTGCACTATTGCTTTTTCATCTTTCTGTGGGGCAGGTCGGTTCAAGTGCAACTTTTGCCAAGAGATATCATCCTCCGGACGCTTAAAATGTGGACAGTGGGACCATACTCTTTGTTTCCGGCCGTTTTGGTCTGCAGACCTTGTCTTTTGTTTCATATACAGTGGAGAAGGTGAAAAGTATTTGATTACCTTCCTACAAACGGGGTGTTAGTTAGGGGTTGGTATACTAGGAAATGGTTACCCACACTTGTGAGGATCCTTAAGTGTGTGGACTAAAAGGGGCCACATGCTAACCTGACTAGCTCAGGCAAAGCCTGCATGGTGGCCTTGCAAACTCAGAGACATAAAGTCACCACAGAGGATGGTCTGGAATTAAAACTTTTTAAATTAAAAAGCAGTCTGTGGTGGGTAGTCTTGTCCTAGGCCGGGATATTCCCTGACAAAGATCAACTTTGATCTTAACTGATTCTATTGTCTTGTTGCATCTACCATAATATACCTTTGAATGTCAGGGTAACTTGTAACTTCCCTTTTTCTGGAACCTTCAGGGCACAACCGTTGCACCAGGACGCCAGGGCTGAGACCACAGATTCCCTCATTGTTATTGTCATCTTGTTAATTGATTACTGTTAACTGTACCCACTTGTGTAAGAGAAGCATGTGTCTATCATTTTACTTATTATCCAATCCCAGAGGTCCTCCCCCCCACCTTTGCGTTCTCCTCCCTCGCTCATCTATCACCAATGGATTTCATGTAACCCACTTATACCTCCTCCTTTGATGGTAATTTATAAAAATAGGTAAAAAAACTTCCATTCTCCAGAGCATTATCTCAATACATTGAAATTCTGCTTCCAGGCAATTGTTGACAGTTTGCCTCAAATAAAGTCACAAAAATTCTTTACAGGTTTGAATGTTTCTGACACTAACAAGTGTCTTTCACTCCGCTTCTTTGAAAATATATTCGCCTACCACATATTTATGACTATGTTAGACCCAGATGCAGCCACTGTGACATCTTCCATTTTGTCAGGATGTCTGGGTAGCCCCTGCATTAAGGGCTCTTTCTGACTCACCAGTGACCAGGCCAGAGTAAGTCAACATGATCAGAGTGAATGTGGACATGGGCCCACTAACAGGGTCACTGCTATCAATTGCTGCCCTTTTCTATTGTAGTCATTCAACTCGGTGTAGTTTCTGGTTTGTAGTTTGCTCCAGGTGCAAAGAAACTTTAAAGGCAAGAAATTATAAGGGGAGAGCTCAAAGAGTTTGAGATGCAACCATAAAGGGGGACCTTTATAAGTCCCCAAAGGGAGAAATAGAACCCTGCTCCCGACCTCTCCAATGTCATTCAAGGCACACAGCTGATCCTCTTCTCATCTTTTATGTAGGATTCTGACATCTGCTGCACGAGTCAGAAACCATCCATTCCAGGACACTGACCCCTCCCTGCAAACACATAGGAGAGAGCTCCTGATCCCTTCCTGTGTTCAGCCAGGAAGGCACACATGTGAGGATCACCTGGGCATCGTTCAAAAGTCCCGATGACCAGGACCCACCTCCAGACACTGAACTTGTAAAATTCGTCGAAAGCAGGACTCAGACATTTTAAATTTTAAAACAATCAGATGATTTAAATGAATCAATGGAGTAAGAATCATTTCTAGACAAAGGCATTCTAAAATATTAACATTATGGAAAACCACATAACTGTCTTTTTTATTATTGAAAGCTTTGTGTAATTTGTTTAATGTAATATTCATGACAGCTATTAGTGATTTTTCTGAGGCTGAAACAGTCTCAGACAAGTTAATCTCTTTACTTAACCATAAAAATAAATAGAAAGTCTTGCATACGGCAGGCTACAGAAAATAAGCATATTTAGAGATAATAGGTATGCTTTTAAGAGTAAATATACTACTATCTTGTTCTTTCTTTTTACTAGTATATGTAGCCGTAATTTTTTTTTAACCATAAATTCAACTCTAGCTTTATTTTTCTAATTATGGGCTTTTATTTATATTTCCTTGCATGCCATCTAATGCTTTGGGAGTAGTTTGTGAAAGAAAGTGTAATGTAGAAGTTAAAGCATAGTTTTTAAATAACTTACTGTGAGAACCCTGATCAGAGTATGCCAGATATTCAAGCCAGTTTGCCATTCCCATGTGCAAAGGCAATGACACAGCAGTTTCACTGTACGCACTGCACAGGCGTACCTTTCTATAACCCAAATATTGATGCTACTATCTGGCAAGAAGCCTCTTTTGTGAGAACTGGTATAAAGATGTGTTACTGACCAGCCAGTGCATGGCTACTTTGAAGAACTCTTTTGTCTGATGGTTCCTTGTTAGCAATGGCTACTTGGTCTGCAATCAAGTCTCTCCTATATGCCTATGACTACTCATGTCTTCTTCCAATACCAGGCGTCCACGGAAGTCCGGCTCCTGGCAGGGGAAATGAGGCCCAACACTGAATATCTGGGTTACTTTGGAGACTGTAGTCTCTCAGTTTTGATTTCCTCATCTGCAAAGTCCAGCTCCATCCACATGACAGATGGGTCATGGAAAGCAGCTACCAGTTTTCACTGCACTTTCATGTATTTGAATTTAAAGGGCTGTGCATTTTCGTTGCACCTGCATTTCAGAATGTGGCTTGGCCGCTGCCTGTGGGGATGTTGGGCCAGCAGGAAAAGGGGGCTCAGGAAGGAGGCTGAGGGGCTGAACGTTTTGGTGCGAGAGGAGGTCCCTTAGCCGTTCTAGAGACGGAGTATAAGGTACTGAGAGGGTTAGATGAGCTCAGCCTGCAGAACCAGTTGGCTCTAGCTAACATCAGTTTCCACACAATTCAGCTGAAATTTGGCACCATTGTTTTACTATAGGAGTCAAGGACAGGTGAATATCAGCAATGGGAGGGGTGAGAGGGTGCTGACAACAGGCCAGGAAGAAGCACTAGCGACAGGTTGAACACAGGTAGGACTGTGCATGTATCCCTTTGATATGGCTTTCTACTCTTTTATGATATCCAGGACCCACAGATTCACCCAGCCATTTCCATATGACCCCCCAGGACTCTCTGGGGTACGATGTCTCAGGCTTTCTGAATGGGCAGAGCTGACTTATGTCTTTGTAGACCTCAGCACTCTAAAGATAATGGTTCGCCTACTCTGCATAGCAAATCAAAATAGTGAAAATAGTCAACACTAAAAAATTCCAGTGAGCATCTAAGTTTTTCTATTATGATTACATGGTGCTCTTTAGGGAATACTAATATCAAAATCCTTTCCATTTCTCTCTCTATCTTGGTGCTCTCAGTGTGCCTGCTTTGACTGTCCTCTAGGAAAGTGCGTGCCCGGTTTTGATGGGAAAGCTTGAGCACTGGGCTGAGCCAGGGGAATTTGGAATGAAGCCCACACGACTTCTTCATCTCCCTGAGCCTCCATGTGCCCCAGCCGAGGCTGAGAGGATGAGGCTTGGCGATGAGGCCCAGGTCCTCAGAGAGGTTGGGCTCCATGGCTGGCCCAAGCCTTTCATATGCTGTCCATGGAGCCCCTCACCAGGGAAAGGATAGACCTAAAGTTCCCCCTGGTCTGGGCAGAGATTAAGTCCATCAGTCTCCCCCACGAAGCGTACACAAACGTAATAAGGAACGACATCTCTTCTCATAGACTTCTAGTTATTCTGGTCTTTTTTGCTTTTTCACAAGACCCCTCTAATTAATTCCATGATACATACAGCAAACGGCGCTTCCTCAGGATGTGGAGGGTAGATTTGACCGACAGGAAAGGTCAAAGGCTCAGTTGGCCATCAGAGTGCCCCCTGGAAGCCCCAAGACCCCAAAGGAGATGGGAGGGAAATAAAACAGGGCTCCGAGATAACATCTCAATATGAAATCTACCTTAAACAGCAGTTCCCGTCACTTACCTTTGATAAGTGGGTTAACTGCTGTTCACATTTCTTCTTTCAAAGAGCGTTTCTTCTTGGACTCTTGTCCTAAAAATGCTTATGAATTTTTAACTAAGCGGCTCAGCCAGCTGGGCTCTGGGAGGGAACGGTCTGTGCCGATCGCTCCTGCTATCTGGGTCAGAAGTTGGAGGGAAGGCGTCTGAGTCATAGTTGAATATCTTTTAACAAGTTGCTGTCTGGTGTGCAGCTTAGTGTACATAGTGTGGCTTCTGAAGTATTATGCCTGCAGCACTTTCAGCACTTTCCGTGCGGAGGAATCCCCTGACTTAGGGGTTGGGAGAAGGGGGAGGGGTGATGTGGGGTATTGGGTGGGTACTTTGGGCACAACTCCAGTGCCATAGTCATTGTGTCTGCTCTCATCACCTCGACATCCCAGAGAACTCTGTCTTCCAGGCAGCCATAAACTGGTTCAGAGAGAGAAAGCACTTCTCTGCCCAAACCAAGTCTTGGACTGAATGTTGGTGCATCAGAAAGAAGTTAATATCCACAATAACATGTAGGGCTCCTGTGTTTACTCTGTCACATGAGGAGTCCTATCCCCCAGCAATCCCTGGCATAAAACAGACTCATCTCTGTTTTGGGGTTCCAGAAAGAATAACTCATTTCCCCACACCTGGCTATCAATACAACCCTACTTCTAAAGTGGGCATCTGGGGATTTAGGTGGATAGAGTTGGGCATGGATGCTGCTTCCTGCTGCTCTTTCAAAAATGCAGATCTAATCATCCGACTTCCGCTTGAAAATCTCTGGCGGCTCCCTACTCTCCTCGAAATAAAGCATACGTTCCTAAATAACGTTCAAAGTCCTTTAAAGTTTGGCTTCAGCCAAACTTGAAGCTTCTCCCATCGTTCAGCCCTCAAACCCTATACTGCCGTCATAGGCCATTTCCAGCAGGCAACACTTTATATTAACATCCATTTGGCCTTTTCTATAGAAATAAGTTGATTCTAAAATTTTATATGAAGCCCTAGCCGGTTTGGCTCAGTAGATGGAGCCTCGGCCTGCGGACTCAAGGGTCCCGGGTTCGGTTCCGTCCAAGGGCATGTACCTTGGTTGCGGGCACATACCCAGTAGGGAGTGTGCAGGAGGCAGCTGATCAATGTTTCTCTCTCATCGATGTTTCTAACTCTCTATCCCTCTCCCTTACTCTCTGTAAAAAAAAAAAATCAATAAAATATATTTTTAAAAAAATAAAATAAAATTTATATGAAAATGTAAAGGCCCAAGAACAACAAAGTCAATCATGAGGACAAAGAATAACGTAGGAAACCTTACACTATGAGGTGACCATGACTCATTGTAAAGTTATGGTATATAAAACTGTCTCAATAGACCAATGGAATAGTTCGAACCATACGTACAGGGTTGCCTGAATTATTGCATAGGTATAGTGTAATGCAGAGGAGAAAGAATCTTTTCAATAAATGGTACTGGGTCAATTGAATGTTCATATGGAAGCAATGAACATTATACCTACTTCATATCATACATATAAATAGTTTTCAGGTGGATTATAGGTTCTGAATGATAAAATCTTGAAGCAAATATAGAATATTTTCTTCAATTTGTAGTGGAAAAAGATGTCTTAAATAGGACATACAAGCCACTGTTATTGATAAATTTGACTATATTAAAATCTAGAACTTTCATTCATCTAATATGCCAGTTAGTAGAAAATTAAGACATACAGTGGGAATGACTTTCCATACATATATCCATAGAACACAAAGAGCTACAACTCAATAGAATGTGACATATTACCCAATAAAAAATAGGTAAAAGCTTATCTAGTCATTTTACAATAGAGAATTCCCAAATGCCAATAAGGTTATGAAATGCTTAGCATAGTTATATCAGATAATGCAAATTAACTTATAATAAGAGATCACTGTATACCAGTAAGATGGCTAAAATTGTTAAAAATGGAAAATATTAAAAGTTAGCAAGGATGCATAACACTGGAAATTGTCCACACACATGCTAGAGGAAGAGTAAACCTTAGAAGACCATTCAGTATTAATTATCAGATCATTCCACCCCCAGGCATGTACCCAAGATAAGTGTATATGTATGTGCACCAGAGATATGCACATACTAACATTGTTTTTGATAGCCTGAGACAGGAAACAACCCAACCGTCCATGAACAGCAGAATAAATGAATAAATTGTGATATATTCACACAATGTATGAAGGCCCTTATATGCCATGCAAAGTAACTGGACTTTAATTCTTAGCTAATGGAACCCCTTTCAGAGGTTTAGAGGAGAACAGAGCTATAAGGCAGGAAGTTGCATGTGGGTAGGCAGAGAAGGTATTTTCATGTATTGGGATTTGGATGTAGGTTTTTCTTTTCAGAGGGTTCATGTCTATAACTATTTTCAGTATGTAACTGGAGTTATCAATGTTATTTTGAAATAGCTGTTTTCTTACAATAAAGTGCTTTTATGTCAAGACTACTTCCACATTCAAAAAAATCATTCCTAACAATTTATACTATGCTCTAAATGTTGCCCTAGTGAACTTCCTGTTCTTTTTGTTTGTTTGAAAAGAATGTAATTTCATCAGATATCAAATTTATTTTTTAAGAGTAGATTAGAAGTGAATGTAGCTACCTGGCATGTTGTTCAGTGGTTGAGCCTCGACCTATGAACCAGGAGGTCATGGTTTCATTCCTGGTCAGGACATATGCCTGGGTTGTGGACTTGATCGCCAGTATGGGGCGTGCAGAAAGCAGCCAATCAATGATTCTCTCTCATCATTGATGTTTCTATCTTTCTCTCCCTTTCCCTTCCTCTCTGAAGGGAATCTATACTAATAAAAGGGTAATATGCTAATTAGACTGGAAGACCTTTTGGACGTCCTTTCAGACAAAGCCATGGTGGTGGGGCTGAGGCAGAGGCAGTTAGGGGCGATCAGGCCAGCAAGGGAATGCAGTTTGGGGTGAGCAGGCCAGCAGGCAGAGTGGTTAGAAGCAATCAGGCAGGCAGATAGGTGAGTGGTTAGGAGCCAGTGGTCCCGGATTGCGAGAGGAGTGCCTGACTAAACCGGCAGTTGGACATCCCCCAAGGGGTCCCAGATTGGTGAGGGTGCAGGCCAGGCTGAGGGACAACCCCTCCCCCCCGCATGAATTTCATGCACTGAGCCACTAGTAAAAATATATTAAAAAAATAAAATGAATGTAGCTACATATATTTGCAACTACAGATGTTACAGCAGAGGATTGATTTTTCAGTTTGTTCAGCAGTTCTAGCTGAAAGAGTCATGGTTTTCAAGTTTTAGGGACAAAAAATGGAAATAATTTACAAAGAGAAAAGCTTTCATTCATTTTGAAGAGCTAATCCAGAGCAAAGTCATCCGTTAACTCTGGTTTTTGTATGCCTGACCTACTTTGCATCACTTAACCTGGAGAATATACTTTTTAAACAGGTCAGCTATCTTGTATGAATGAGAAAGACAAGAGAAAAATCTAAATTTGTATCACGATCAGGTTTTCTTTATTAGATATATATGTGTGTGTCATCATACATTACATGCAAGAAAATTATAATACAGCCTAAAATGTTTATGTATACGGGCACAACAAGAGTAATACAATGCAAAATTTTATTTTACATATAATTACCTAAAACAATCAAGTAGGAACAGCGATATGCTCACTGATATACAAGTCACCATTTTGATCTGCTCATGAGACCACTGTGATTTGGTGGGTCATCCTTTTGAAAGCTACAGTGTATTTTTCTGCCCTACCTGGAAAGGTCCATGACCTGGGAAATGATAGCTTAGTCTTTACTGCAAGAGAAAATAATTTTCAACAGTGAAAAATAATTATGACGAGAATAGCACACTAATTAAACAACAACAACAAAAACCCCCAGACAAACAGAAAACTAAAGCAAAATTAGCAGGCCATCAAAATAAAGAATGTTGTATATCTTTAAACATTTCTTTTTGTGTGCTACCACAACCAACAATATATTCATTTGTCTCTATTTTTTTTTTGGCATGGGCACATAGGTGAAATACTGCACAGTTACCCAGGCCAATATATTTGACTTATTGTTGTGATAAAGGCAGATATGGGAGAAGATCTGAAAATGAACACAGGAAGCACGTTGTGCTCATTGTTAAATACAAATCTTAGATACAAAATCTGTAAAACATGAACTATTCTAGACGCAGTGTATGTTATGGTTGGGCATGCCTATATGCTCTTTAGATATTTGACTGCTGCAGAGAATCCATAGGCTGAGCAGCAGGTCTGTATCTTTCCTTTCACCCTCCAACACTTCTATGAAAAATGATGGATTATGCTCTTCTCACAGACCCTTGCATGGGAGCCACTAGATTCTAGAATGATCACATTGGTAGAGAGTTGATTGCTTCTGTTAGGTTTGTCTTCAAGTTCAGAAAGGAAAGTAGCAATTCTGCTGCCATTTCTATTGCTGGGAGAAAGGCAGTTTGTGGGCTAGAACCTGTTAAAAAAATATTTGAACTAACTCAACCACAAAGAGTCTTATTTAATGAAACATATTCTTTATAATATTTTTATTTTTCCCACGGAAAAATAAAACAAAGTGCTTTCAGTTACCTGAACTTCTAATGTAATTAAAAATGTACAGCACATCTCTTTTCTAATGGAAATTATCATTGGAAAGCACAAAGGTGTCATTAATGTTACCAAAATGTAATGACAAGTGACGGAGCACCGAATGGTTAGATTTATACTTTTAAAAACTTGCCTATTTTCTACATTTGTTAGGGCAGATTTTTCAATCTCTTTTTTTGTAAAACTCCAGTTGCAAAATTTCTGGTTTTTCATTTAACATAATGAAATGAAAATAATAAGATCACTTGTAATTTTAAGTTTTCAGAATAATTAAGTAGATTAAAAGGTCAGAAAATGCCTTGCCAAGGGGAAAGTGAATTAGTGGAAATTGGTAATTCCTCTTTAATTCCCCCCAAATTAGTGAAAATTTTTATACTGATATAAACATATAGTAAGTTTATATTGGTATATGTAGATATATGCTCCCTTTATATATATCCCATTTACATTGGTAATATAATGGGAATACATATACCAATATTTTAAATTTAATTCTCATTAAATTAATGGGGATTTATATTCTGATAGTCATAGAATAGAAATTTTTATGGTGGCACTATTACATTATAACTTGCAGCACTGAATTTTATGGACCCAGGATTTATGATAATTCAAACTTTTCAGTGAAACTGATGTGTTGAGTGGAGATAATAGCATAATTTGAAATTCAAATTAAGATTTAAATAGAGAAGGTACAGTTGACAGCATCTTCTAATTTTTATTTTAAGTTTATTTCCTAAGTATAAATGTAAATAACAAGTCTGCAAGGAATTTATTGACTGTGGACTTTCAAATAAGGAGCTAAGACCTTGATAAATTTAATTTTAATGATTGCTTTCTACTTGGATTACAATCCTATATAATAAAAGGCTAATATGCAAATTGTCCACTTGACCAGGAGTTCAACCAGGAGTTTGACCAGGGGGTGGGGCCAGCTGGCCAACAGCCTACAGCCCCTGCCCCCAGCTGGCCTGGCCCGCATTGGCCCCAATCAGGGCGGGCCAGCCAGACCCCACCTGTGCACAAATTCGTGCACCAGACCTCTAGTTACCATCTAATTTTTAAGGATCCATTTTGCTACTGTGTGTATGTGTGTGTTGGTGACATTTATTTTAAAACTAGAGGCCCGGTGCACAAAATTTTTGCACTCAGGGCAGGGAGGGGGAGGTGAATTCCCTCAGTCCGGCCTGCACCTTCTCGCAGTCTCGGAGCCCTCAGAGGATGTCCAACTGATGGCGTAGGCCTGCTCCCTGTGGGAAGTTGGACATCCTTAGTGCTGCCACAGAGGCAGGAGAGGCTGCTGCCACCGCCATTGCGCTTGCCAGTTGTGAGCCCAGTTTCTGGCTGAGCAGTGCTCCCCCTGTGGGAGCAGCCTGACCAAGGGGGCAGCCGCCATTGCGCTTGCCAGTTGTGAGCCCAGTTTCTGGCTGAGCAGTGCTCCCCCTGTGGGAGCAGACTGACCACCAGGGGGCAGCTCCTGTGCTGAGCATCTGCCCCCTGGTGGTCAATGTACATCAGAGCGACTGGTCGTTCTGCCATTCAGTTGATTTGCATATTAGCCTTTTATTATATAGGATAAACTACATAAAGCAAAACACCTGATTATGGATTTTCTCAAACAGTGGACACTCAAACACAAATTATATTTGTATGTGGGAGTCTCCAATATTATGTACTATTGCCAGGAGCTTCTTAGACTTAAAAACATTATAAAATTCAGATACAGATCAAAATTATTCTTTTTAGCATAATAGAGTCAAATTGACTTCTGTTTATAGATTCAACCTAATCTTAATTTCCCATTTTTACAAAGATATCTGTGTGCCATACAAAAACAGAGAGGAAACACTGTTAGTTTTTAAATTTATGTCGCAAACAGCATGGGTGTCACCAGGCAGTTAGCATTTACTGGATTTCTAACTCCTCTCCCACGGCGCCGCCTGAAACATAAGGTAGCCTTTTTCCTCAAAGTGTCTGTCTTTAATTGCTCAGTCTAAGTGAGAAACAAGCCAGTTAGTGGACAGCCAGCATGATCACTTCAATAGTCTTCAGGATCAATAAGAAACTAGCCAACTTGATTTTCCAAGTTTCTACTGGAAGCTTCAGCCTTGTTATAAGAAAATGATACTTTAAAAGAGATACTCATATTTTTTTATGTGCATATTAATATGTATAGGTCAAGTCAGGTACAAGTAACTTCAATGGACTTTCCCAATCCTTACTTTTCATGGGAATTTTATTGTTGTGAACATTGCTGAAAATGAATGGATCATCAACCAGTATTAAGAATTATATTATGCCATTTGGCTTATAAATTTGGTTTTGATAAGGTTTGGTTCATTCTTAAAGAAGGAAGGATTTCATAATAAAGGTGAAAAAGAAATCATATAATCAGATTATTTCCATCCCTATTCCCCCCATAAATGGATGGAATTTATTAAAACAAACAAAAATCATTGGGCATTTATTTGTTCATGTAAACAACAGTTTTTCTTATTGTTGTCATTTCCCTCCAATCCATGTAGAAATGATGTGATTGATTCACGGATAGCAAGGCCATCCTAACAACACTTGTCAGATTCTACTATTTACACTGTTGATTTTATAAATCCTGAAAATAACCTAATGTTATTTGAAACTCATTTATTTAGATGCAGTAACTTGCATGGAAAGTACCCAGCTGGGTAGGAGGCCTATTGGTTTTCTCCATTCCCTTGAGAAATAAGGGCCATGAGTTTCCATAAAGCAAGCAAATGAGTTTTGAGTTAATACAGCCGTGATCAGTAGCAGCTTCCCACTGAGTCAGAGCACTGGGAGAGCCTGGGGGCAGATGGGAACAAATTGTCTCACAACCAAAGAGAGTAACAGGAAGGCCTTGTTATTTTTCTGTTTTCTCAAAGGACCCCTGCAGAGGCAGGAGAGGGCACTAGGAATCGAGTTTACTACCTGCAGAGAGGCAGGAGAACAAGAATGGGCTGATGGGTTTCCTGTAGTAGTCAGGATATTGGAGGTTTAATTCTGACAGATTCTAAAGTCAAAATTATGCAGAGAAGGGGGCCATTGTTTGATGAAATGGTAATGTAGGCGGCCCACCATTGATACCATTGTAATCAGCTAGTTATTAATAACAGAATAGAAGCAAAAGGAAGACCAAACATAGGCATGTCATTTGGGAAGCTTCACCAGGAAGCTGCAATTTCACACTCCCCAGGGAACCACCAGCCATTCCCTACAGCTCACTGGAGGAAGGGGTCCAACAGAGGGGAGATGAATACATGCGCAGTAAAGTTGGGATGACATATGGATGATGCCTGTCAAGCCTGGGGAACCATGGATTGGCTAGAATAGGCAGGGCCATTGCAAGCCTGTGAAAGTTTGGGAATACATAATCCCCCTCCTCCCCTAAAAGAGCTCACTCGATTGGCTCTCTCTCTTGGCTCTCTGCTTTCTTTGGCTTTGCTCCTGCCTGGGCTTCCCTCAATGGCCATGTGGCCATGTAGATCTCACATGGCAGTGGACTGATGGAGTGCAGCAGAAAACACAACCTAAGCTGGCCTGATGCTGTATCAGACTATGCCTTAACAGGAAATGGAAATTCTGGACACTGGCTTTGATTTTAGTTCTTCTGGAAGCAAAACAGGACTTCTTTCTTGGTGGGACAAAAGGAAATGGGACCTTGGAAACTCAGGGGTTTATTTCCACAGAAATAAAGCTTTCTACATTATCTCATCTTCCGGTGTGAGTCTCAGGAAATTCCTTTTCTTGGGATATCGCCAGAGCCCACTCCCACTAGCAACTGGTGGAGAAGTGGAGACCTCCCCATTGATAACACCATAATGTTAAGCTGTGAGCAAAGATAGGTCTCAATTTTCCACTTTATTCAGGTGATGCTGACTCCCTGCTCTAGTCATTACACAGGGAGATTCATTCAGTACAGAAAATAGAGGAGCATGTATCTGTGATGACAAACATTCCAGAAGTAAAATATTTTGAGCAGCAACAACAAAAACAACCAACCAACTAACTAACCAACCAATAAACGAAAACACATCAAAGAGTCGGCAAATACCAAACAGGCATTCTGAAACTCCTGTTTTATCCAGTTCCCTTTACAAACAGAAACTCTTCTCTTTGGAAGTCTCAGGTAATCAGATTCCTTACTGACTAATATGCTCTGATTTCAAAGAAGGTCTTGCCCCTGGCAAGAGATGGGTCATATGTACCACTCTGCCAGGAAAAGTACAGAACTTAATATTACATCTCATTGCTATGCTGTATGATGGAAAATTCATGCAAATTGCCTTTTATTGTCTTGGGAGTATAAGAACTCTAGTATGTCACTCAAAAAAAAAAATCAGTGGGATTTTCTCAGTTTTAATTCTGATAGAAGGTCCTTTAAAGACTTCATGAAGACAACTATACGCCAATAGATGGGAATACCTCTGGAAGCCAAATCTACCCAGGCGCTTGAAGACTGGAAGAGGTACCTGCTGATCTCTTGGCCTGGTTGTTTGGGTGTCACAGCAGTTCGGGCAGTGACATTCCAGCCATATCCGGATATGGAATGTAAAAAATATCTCTGCAAACCAGAAGCCCACCTCTAGTTTCCAAAGGGAACCCAAGATGGGAGAGCCTGTGAGATACGTGAATTTTGAAAATATTGCATAGTGTGGAGGCACTTCTACTCTCCTCAAAATGGGGGAAAATCATTGCTGTTCTCAGAGATTCATCAACTTCTTCCTCCACTATGGATGGTGAAATCAGTCATCAGGTCACACAAGTGTAAACATCTCTCCCTTTCCTCCAAAATTTGTTAATTCAAACAGTTTTACTTAAATTATGAAGCACACTCACACTGCTCAGTGTGTGTGATCGTGTTTGATTTTTCCCAGACTCTTAGGAGGACAGTTTATTTCTTTGGATTTCAAAGAATATCTTTGTCTCCTTTCTTCCCTTTTTCTTCTTATAGTTCCCTTAGTTTGTATCACTTCTCTCATTTTCATTTGGTATTTTGTAATCTAGTGTTTCCATTGAAAATTTCTAATATTAATGGGTAATACTAATCCTACTTATGTATTTGAATCAAAACAATAGACATTTCTTTTAAGAGACTTGAAAGCAAGTATGATAGCCTGTTCTGAAGATTTATATTTTTTTAAAAAAATTCAAATTGCAAGGCAAGAAGAAAAAAGTTGTAGGCACTGTTTCAAGCCACCTTTTACTGGCAGATTTTTGTAGCTAAACATCATTATTACAGTTCATGTGATAATACTAAGACGCATTTTCTTCACTGCCTCCAAAATGACCTCTGTGGTCCTTCCCTGCACCCATAAAACACACACACACTTTTCTTTGTTAACGATGCACACATTGCTAAGAATGTGATACTATACATGGGATTTAAGCAATAACCCTCTTTCTCAATTGCACTGGTTCAGATGTCATGCCCATGATTGTGGGGTGAGAGACAAACTATATTTGATTTATATGATAGTCCTCACGACAACAAATCACTGAGATGTCCAAGCTTTGGGATGTGCGGACAGAGGCAAATTCAGTCACTGCAGAAATGGGGAGCCTCCCTCCTCATGAGATCCACTTAATATTACCCTCCTTTCAAAACCCAGACTGAAGACACCTGATCTGAAGAAAATAAACATATCTATGCTCCCAATGAAAAATGTGGCACTGTTGTGATTAATATCACACAATGTTTACACCAACATAGGTTTTATGTTGTTTTCACAACTACAGAGTTCTCCTAAAACAGAGCTGTAAGTCTATCCAGTGAAGCTGCTTGCACTCAAGCTTGGTTCTGGTGGTTCCTGTTTCTGATAGATTCTAAAGGACTTTTGCAAATTTGAATAGATTGATACCTGCCCTGCAAATCGTCTGGGTGCTTCTTAGAGAAAATCTCTTTGTATAAAGGGTAGTAATGCCAGCTACTTTCTCTAAGTAGTTGTGAAGTGTGCTGCCAAATAATTCGAATAGTGGAATGATAAAAATGAGTAAGCTCACCCCTTCCTTCCTTATCCAATATTGGTTCTACTTGAACCTTAACTCAATTTTTCTAAACAAATAAACAAATGTATTGTCTCAGAACACCTTAATCTAATGCCAGAGACTTTTATTTTTTTCTTCAAGCATATGAGGATCTCTTTTGGATATGAATGGATCAAAGACACCTAAGTTTCTGGAGGTTGGGAGTGAAGGAAGAGCTCACCTCTGGTACCACACAAGTTTATCAGGCTGTTCCTTTTAGGGCTGGGGTCAGGGGCATAGCCAAGCATTGGTTCCCAAGTGGGTTTGCTGTGAAATGCAAGCCTGCACCTCTCTCTCTCAAAGCCCAGAGGCATGGTAACTCTCCCAATGTCCTCTGTAATTTTGTAAAGCTTAAGTGCAATTTCAATGCAGAATTTAATGGAGTTACTTACTATCCCTTATAGGAAATGCAAATGAGTTGAAAAAATATATCATTAAATTTGTATTAAATGTGTGATGAGAAAACCCCCAGAAAATTGATATTTCTCTGAATATATGCCCAGGCTCTAGGATCATCTCTTCATATATTTGAGTCAAGAGATGCTTTAAGAGATAGATATATTCATTTAATGATTCTGAACTCTTAAAACTCCTTTAAAATGCGTATGCAGCCCAGCCAGCGTGGCTCAGTGGGTGAGTGTCGACCTATGAACCAGGAGGTCACGATTTGATTCCCTGTCAGAGCACATGCCCGGGTTGCAGTCTCGATCCCCAGTGTGGGGCACGCAGGAGGCAGCCGATCAATGATTCTCTCTCATCGTTGATGTTTCTATCTCTCTATCCCTGTTCCTTCTCCTCTTTCTAAAATCAATAAAAATATATTTTTAAAAATGCATATGAAGCTATTAAATGTTTATTTGAAAAGTCCCTTGTTAATAGGAAGCACTTTTTTAAAAAGATGCCACCATTTAATTCCTTCAAGACCTTTACTTTTAATCTACCCTTAATCCACTTTGAGTGTTCTTAAAATCTCAGTGTCAGTGGTCCTTATTGTAACCCAAGGGCCTAGGACACCATAATATTGTTGGAATTAAGTTGAATTTGACCCATTTGCTGCTCCCTTTAAGAAATGTTACAGAACTGCATGACACTAGTTTGAATATTTGCCATACACTGCAGCCCACTAGGTATTTGGTTTTGCTTAATTCTTAAACAGTCAGTAATGTACATAACTGGAAAACAATGACTGTGAGTTGAAATTATTTCTAATTAAATTCAACTGGCTCTTGGATGGATATCCCAAAGTTCAACTCTTTGACTCATCAGGTTAGGTCCTAAAGTCCTAATAACAATGGTCTTAAATATAATCTGGATGCCATATTCTGTGACTATGAATCCTAAAGTATCTTACACAGAGAAAAAACAATGGTAAGGGCAAGGTACCCAGGTAGGTCCACATTTCTTCCTACTTCTCCTAACCCAAGCAGTATGTCCTTCAGAAAAAAAAAATGATGTGGAGAATCTTTGTTAAGGATCTTGATGTGTCTACAATGGCAGTAAGAATTCCTTAGACACCCAAAACTATCGGCTGTTTCCCGGAAGGGGGCCGTGCTTTTGGCTGCATAGAAACAGGAGCCTGTGTGGCCAGTAGAGAAGCTGAGACTACCAAGGTCTATCCGCAGTTCGTTTGGAGAGAAGGCTGAAAAGCTTGGGAAACCCCAAGGGGTAAAAGCAGCTTCTGCAGTATTTACGGCGGAGGCCGGAAGAATTGCTCATGGGCCACCTCATCTTGGTGATTGCTGGCAGACTGGGAATGTCTGTACAAATTGTTCACCTTCGTTATAGGAGGAACAACACGTTTTGAATGAAACATTTAACCCAAGCATATGGGAAGGGTTTTGCTTTTGAACAAATAAACATACTTGACTTAAGGGCTTTAAATGCTTTGGGACTTTGGGACCAATGGGGTCAGAAAGGATCTTTTCTTTGTGTCTCAGTTACTTATCTTGACGAGCCTTTGTGCTGTGCTTCTAAATTTTAACTTTTCCCTGGATCCTGAGATGAAAAGGGCACACTGTGAGAACACTGAAAAGAGAATTCTGTTAGCATCTTTTTAGGTGATATTAAATGAACTAAGTGTGCCTTTTCAATGATGAAATTTGCAAGTGAATGGATGTCAGTTTTAGCAATACATGTCATATTATCTAAGGAAGTGAATACCGTGTTACCAACGCAAACCTAATTTTTGGAAGAGTTTATTTTAAAGCTGCCAACTGTCTATTTCAATGTTGAGAAGTGTTTCCAACGGCCAAATTAAGAGCCCGACTTCTTTTGATGGCACTGTCGGAAGGCCATTCTGTCACAGATGGAGTTTGTATTGGAGGCATTTCCTATCTTCTCCAGAGGCGGGTCACGCTCAGGTAATCGGAGTGGTGGTTCCCATGAGAATTCACCGAGTTTATCTCTATTTTTTGACATTGGTAGTTTTCATTTCTAATTTTCACTGTAAATACAGAGCATTTGCTAGATAGTAGGCCAAGCTTGTTATATTCATTATCTCACTTGGTCCTGACCACAGCCCAATAGTTTTGCTATTATTGGCCCTATTTTTAAGAGGATACTGGATCCAACAGAGCTTACATATGTTGCTCAAAGTCACAAAGCCAAAAAATGCCACAACGTGTGCTTGGACATGGATGCAGATGACTTTGAAGCTTAAACTTTTAGCTTCTTCACAAACTTTTATTTAACATCATCAAATTGTTAATATGGATCAAGACTGTCACAAATAAAGGTTTAAAACAAAATGAGAGTCCAGCCAGCATGGTTCAGTGGTTGAGCATTGATCTATAAGCCAGGAAATCATGGTTTGATTCCCAGTCAGGGCACATGCCAAGGTTGCGGGCTTGATCCCCAGTGTGGGACATGCAGGAGGTGGCCAATGGATGATTCTCTCTCATCATTGATGTTTCTCTCTCTCTTTCCTTCTCCTTTCCTCTCTGAAATCAATTAAAAAAAATATCCACAGCAAGTAAATAGATGAAGAAGCACAACTTCCACTTCACATCTACAATCTGCATTGCTGTGCCACCAAACTAGGAAGGAATCCCATCTAGAAGGACAAAGCAGAGCAATGCGTTTCCTTCGCTTTCACATTTCGTAAGAAACTTGAGCCCATCTGACTGAGTCAAGGCTGCTACTTCCCTGTTTGCCAGGGAATTGCAAGGTAGTTTTAGCAAATTTATGATAAAAGTGGTTTTGATTGAAACATACTTATTTGCTTTTAATTTGAGAGCTGGTCATTAGGCTGAGCTAGTGATCGTTGAGAAACAACCTTGTGAGCAGAAAGCAGTGCGATAGCATCCTTTGAGAGAGCTCGCGCTATTATAGGTCATTAAAAATGAATTTTCCTCCCCAGTGACTCATATACGAATATTACATTTCCCCTTATTGTGTTTCATTTGAATTATTCCTTTTACTCGTGGAAGCCCTAGTAGTACATATACATAAATATATACACACACATACATCTATTTAACATTCTAAATTATTTTAAGGCCCTAGTTTTACTTTGATCAGAAAATGTGAAAAATTAAAAAAAATAATGCATATATACATCCCGGGACATAATATTTGAGAAATGGAGGTTATTAGAGGCAAATATAAGACTTCATTAGAAGGAAACATTAAAACACTTATCTTGGCTTTTGTTTTTTCTTCGTCCAGTTGATACTTGGGTTGGGTCCACATAATTACAGCCTATCCGATCTGAGACAGTGAATACAGTTATTCTGATCCATGACAGCTGTCTTCCTGAGACACCCACTTTGGATGTCTGGTGCATATTTGTGCCTTGTGAGATTGAAGGCAGATGCAATTTTAAAGCTGGTGCTACTGGCAGCTTGTAGACTCAGGAATGCTCTTATCAGGGAAGTGGACACCTAGTTTTCAACTTGTGTCTTCATGGATAACTCCAATCTACTTGATTCCTTTAGTAAACGCAGACAAAGATTCATAGTGGAGAGCTTTCTGGCATGGGCCACCTGACTTGAAGGTCTATATAGATCAAACAAAATGAGTGATTGCCAAATCTCTGCGGTGTTTCATACCAGCCAAAGAGAGTTGTCTTAGAGAAACTACTCAGAAGACTGACATTTTACAAAGAAAATCGTGGCATTTAGCAAAGATCAGAAAGCCCAACATATCGGTGTAGACATTACATAAACACAACCTTCAGGAAAGTATTCTTGGGTCATTGTTAATATTTCATGTCCAAGTAACAATACAGGATTGAAAAATAGATGATCTATTTTTTCTCTATGGTCATATGAGTCTATCTGTTTTGAGATTAAGCTTATTGAATCCATATTTTTAGAAAATTTTAAGCTGTTCTGAAAGTCAACAAAAACATCTGTCAATTTATCACTCTGATTCAAAAAGCACAAGTATTCTGAGCAGCGTTAACAAAAGAAAATTATATGTAAAAGGAGCACGCTGTGTGGAGAAACTACTGAGAAATGAAGAGTACATGGTAATGCTTGACTTCCTGCATAATAAAATGATGAGTTTATTGACCCCTCTTCCCTTTTGAACGCTTAGGAAGCACTTGCAATGCACAAGAACCAACCTTTCTGCAGCTGACACATTCCTGGGTTTCAGATTGCCTTTCATGTTAATCTCTTCCCTGGCAATAATGGAGATGTTTTTCTTTAAAATATAGAACCAAGAAACAAAGGTAGAAATGAAGTCTTATCCAGAAGATACTTTTAAGGTTAACATTAAAGGTCAAAAACAAAGCAAAGTATTATCTTACAGAAGACCAGAAAGTCTTGGATGTCCACACAAGGTGCTTTGATCAGAGGTAGCATTTACGTCACGTGTTACTATGGTGAATTAAGCAATCTGTGGTTTTTCTTGGATGAGGCCATAAATATTTGCTTGAAAAAAATATTACCTACGGAAAGTTCATCTTCCATGACGACCTGAATTTACAGACGGTAGCCTGTTATGGTCCCATTGGGCATCTCCTTGTGATTATGTACACAGGCTGGACGCATTAGTCGTTCTTTCCTTCCCAGTGCTTGCCTTAGTTGGGATGTCTCTCTAATGATGCAGAGTGAAGTGACCAGAGAGGAGTAAGTTTTGATGACTCAGAGCAGACACATTCCTAGAACATGAAAGCTTCCCACACACTCGGGCAGTGACCTGCTTCCACATAAGATGGTGGCATTAAGCTCAGTGAGGGTCTCAATGACAGGAAGACCCAGTTAGGGCAATGGAGCAGTTTCTACTTCCAGATTTTCCAGCTAGAAGAAGAGAAAAGAAACAAAGACGGTGAGCATTTCAGATTGGGTTATGGCACACAGTTACTGGGCATCTTCTGTGTGTCGGAACTGTATTGGGAGTCTTTGTGTATACTTTCTCCTGCAACTCTCAGAGTTTCTCTTAAATGTCACAATATTATATAATCTCTTGGGTCATTATTCATAATCTCTTGGGTCATTATGAATATGCTATTGTATTTGTATACACTAATGAGTAAGAACTATATACTAATCATCAAAGATATATTTTTGATGGCTTCTCTTAAAATATATATTTTAATGCAAACTCTCCCCCCACCCCCGTCCTTGACCCTCTTTTTCTCTCCTTATCCTCACACTATTCATGATTTGATCAAAATTTCAAAAGAAAATTGCAGCATGTTTTGTTTTTATCTCTGGACAAAGGCATTTTTATTTTCTCCTCAATTCTCAAAATTAATGGATCTTTTTTCTGAAGAAATTGGTTTGAAGTTCTGGGATTTCCCCACCCCCACTACTCTTGTGAAGCTAGCCTCCCTGTCCTCTGACGGGGCACAGTTTCTGTAAATTGTCACATAAGTAATGAAGTAGGTCGAGGTGACCACAGCATTGACCCATGTGTGACTGCTGAGTCTCAGGGAGGTTTGTTTGCTGCTTGCTGCAGAAGAGCTGAGCTCTACACAACCCTCTGTGTCTGCAGCCACCATGAGGTTCCACTGCATCATCCTGTGGGAGTGTGGGCAGGGAAGGTACTACCATGAGAAACCTTCTGCTGGCCCAAGGGTGCAGAGAGAGGAGTGAGGGGCCCACCTCTGTCCTAGTTGCTGATAAACACAAATTGAGTTGATGGATAGAGGCTGAAGGATAAGCTCTAACCAGCTGCCCAAATGATGTCTGGTTGCTGCTTGCTCTCCCATGGACTAGGGGTCTAAGAGAGCACTCTGGGACTCACCAGCAAGGAAAGTACAGTTGCACCCTGTCTCAAGTCAAAACTGAGAACATCTAGAGGACAATATGCCCCTCCAGTGGGTAGAGAGGTGCAGCCCCACAGTGAGAGGGAAAGGAAGAAAGCCCAGGGTGTTTTGATCAATAGACTGAGGAACTGACAGACACAGTGCTGATAGAGGAGTGAGGAACGTTATGCTCTTAGGGGGTGAAGGAAGCACCTAGGTTGTTTGACATTAGCCCCCATGATTTAAGCCACTGTGCACAGTATTTAATTGGGACAGCATCATTCTTCACATGAGGTTTGCCACTGTATGACTCCATGATGGCTAAACTAAAGAGACTTTCTTGAGGATAGTAAAATCCCATGAAATTCCATGGAAGAAGCTGTTCAGAGTCTGAGGGCTGAAGTTGCTCTACACTGCATCGATCCTAGATGGAATGACAGCCTGATCATGATTCTTATCTAGAAAATGACTGATGATCTTTTTAAGACTGCCCCCTACCCCCCAGGGTGTCCCACTTCACTATCTTTCTCGCTGTGAGGCCCTGTGCTGGAAGCTGTGTTGGTTTAAGGCCATAGATGTCCAGGATAGTACTTCCTAAACCGGGACTCTGGAATCCAAGACAAAGCCCAGGACAGAAAAGCACAAGGCTTTGTGGATATGCCTAGTAAAACCAAGGTTCCCAAAGTAGAGACTGAGGCGATGAGCAGCAAAGACTTGCAGCTCAGATATGAGGCTCTGTTGGGCTCCAAGGAGGCAGTTAGTCGTTCAGGCAGATCAAGCTCTGCATGCTTCTGTAGATGCAGATGCCTCTGTGGAGTCACTCTCTCTCATGCAGGAACCAGAAAGCCAGGTGGCTGCCTTAGAACAAATGGCTCCCTCAGAACCTCAGTCCTGCATTGGGAAGCCTTTAAGGCAGGGGTCCTCAAACTTTTTAAACAGGGGGCCAGTTCACTGTCCCTCAGACAGTTGGAGGGCTGGACTATAGTTTTTTTTAAAAAAAAACTATGAACAAATTCCTATGCACACTGCACATATCTTATTTTGAAGTACAAAAAACAAAACAGGAACAAATACAATATTTGTATTTGCATGTGGCCCACGGGCCATAGTTTGAGGACCCCTGCTTTAAGGTGTCTTCATTCTCAAGAGATCTCAGAGGGTCTTACCCCTTAAGAAGGGCAAAATGGAGAAGGGGAGAAAGATAAGAGTGGGCAAGCATAAACTTCTTTGTCTTTTTGATATCTGTGCTCAGATGACGAATGTACCAGGCTCTCTTGAGGGTTGAGGACCACTCATTTACTAGCCATCTTTGAAACAGAGTCAATTAGGGAAGGCAGTGACTGTGACATTTGAGTGGGGCTGTTATGACCACTTCTGCTGCTCCCAAGGCCATGTAATTGGTATTGGTAATTTCCATGCTTGTTCTGTGAATGCTCATAATGTCCATCGGAGTCATGCCCAGTCTGGAAGAGCTACTTATAGAGAGGTGAGGGTGGGACACAGACACAACAGATGATAATTCAGCTTCAGGTTCCCTTCTGGTAGAATAGCCTTGTGTGGCCAATGAATAAAGCTCTCAGGGTCTGGCGACTGATGGAGGATCATTGCCAACAGAATTCAGTTTTTGCTTCTTCAGTTCTGGCTGTTCCAGACATTGTGACTGTAACTGACTCAGTTGCCCGCGATGGCACCTGGAATGCCATCTTGGACTTGGGTCATGTCTTTTTTCTCAATTCCTTTGGCACTTGAAAATCAAGATCCTTACCCTGACTCAGCTTCCTAAACATGCTTACTGTGCAGCCACAGCAATACTTAGTTTCTCCTGTGATTGGCCACCAATGAGTAGGTCAGAACCCAGAACTAGCCCCTCTCTTCTTGCAAGTGACTTGGTCCTACTACGATGATGATTTTATGTCAATAAGCCCCAATGAAATTAGCAGATGCTAACTCACGCGAAGGCCCATGATTGGTCATTAATTCTGATAAGATTCAGGGACTAACCACCCAACTCAAAATTTTGGGAGGAACGTGAGTAACCACTTAAAAGTGGATCCTAATGACCGTAAGGAAAATATTTCCTGTGCGATGGATCCCCACTACCAGAAAGGAAGCCTGGCACTTCATTGCGATATTCAGGCATTGAGGTAATATGTGCCTTATCTATGCATGCATTTTGTTGAGGCTGCAAATAAGCTAATTAGAAAATCTGCCAAATTTGGAAGGAGAACTATTGGTGCCTCCCTGGCACCAATAACCACTTTAGACCTTGGAGGTACTGGAGGGGGAAATGATGGACTCTTATCTTTTTCTCTAAACTCCAGTCCTGCAGCCTGGTAAAATAATGACATGCTCCACTGAGACGAGCAGCAGCTCTGACTGCCAACCTGACCTGCTTCAGGGCTTATCACTTCAGCCGATGTGCACAGGATCAGAAATTCCATGTGGGCTTGGCTGGCCCTGAGTTACTCTACGTGCCTGATATTATCAAAGGCGGCTCCTAAATGTGAAGTCCCTTGTACGTGGATAAGCACAGTCAGGCTCATACCGGTTCCTATGCTTTTCCTAACACCTGAGTGCCCTGGGGTTATACCATGGAGGCTTTCAAGGCAAAAGCTATTTGGTGGCAGTGCCCATGTGGAATACCCAAGTTAATGTAGTAGTCATCCAAATTAAACTTCTCCACAAATCCCAAATCGAACCTGTCCCCTTCAGTTACATGGTTTCACGTGGGGAAGAGTGGGCCACAGGTCATCTCTCTATCGCGCAAGGCTGAGCAGTTTGATGCATGATTGCCACCCTGCAATGATTGGCTGCAACACCACTCCTTGGGTCACGTTCCTTTTGCTAGGCCTCCAAGTAAAAGAGTGCTGTTCTACCTGAGGGATACACGGATTCTTGTCCCCATACGGCAGTGTGAGTGTTGTTCCCTGGCATCTGAGTCCACATTTGAGAGACAGGTCACGAACCTATCTTTTACTTGAGCTACCATAGCCAATGAGACAGAACAAGCCATAGGAGATCCATCGCTCAGGCTGAACTCCCTGCTCATACGTGGATCCATCGATTGGCCTTGGACTACTTTCTGGTTGGTGTGGTTGCCAACCACTCCTGTTGGGTTCTAATTAATACCAACGGTATGGTGGCACAGTCCATGCATACCATAAAAGAGGAAGCTCAATGGCTATCTGAGCTTAGACCGACTGGTCCTCTCTGGGACTAACTCATTTGAGTCTAGGATCCTGAAGTGCATGGCTGAGGTCAACACTGCCGATCTGATCTGATCCTGCGGATGGGGATTCTGTGAATAATAACCCTAATCAAGTATTGTTTGAAATAAATGGAACGGATTTGGTCCTAGCCCTTGTCAGTGTGTTTAACCCAAATTGCTAATGGGATGATATAAATATATGAAAATTGAATTCAGCCAAGAATATGTCCAGCCGACAGGTGAATTATTGGGAGAGGCAGTCCACCACGCATCCCTGCACATGCTTGCCTACTGAGCTGAAATGCAAGGCGTAAATATCTTTTGACTCTGAGTCATTTCTATAGTCACACAGTCAATTAAGAACCTTTTCTGCCAGACCACATGAGGACCACAGCATGACCACTTTGTGATTGGCTGCCCCTGCTCTCAGGGGAGAAGGATAGGTTTGTCTACTGATTGCTGCAAAGGTACTGAGCCCTTGGCTCCGGGCTCTTCAGCTTTAGTGCGAGCCACTGTGTGCACAGCAGCCACCTGAGCCCATTGTGTCGCACCACGGGGCATGTGGGCCAGGGAGCCAGCGCCCTGTGCTGAAGTGTCTGCTGTTTTGCTGAGCTGTTGGTAATAAACTGCTTCCTCTGGCCCATTGGGTCACATTGTTTACTGTCATCCATACTGTTGTGGCCAGCTGACCTGCCGCTTGCTGGGATCTCGTCTTTGGAAGCTTGTAACTCCCCACTGTTTTCTAAGACTGGGCTTCTTTCCTGACAGTGACCACAGCAATGTTACGCATTTCAGTAAACTTGACATTTGACATCGATACAGTATTTTAATCTACCATCCGTTTTCCAGTTTTGCCAACAGGTTTTTAAGCTTTTATTCACTTATTTATTTATTTTCAGGAAGTCAATGAGCAAATCCTTTTGGGCTATTTTTTTTTTAGACTATTTTGAAAAATAAAGTTTTGGAGAAACTTTTAGATTCAAACTGAAGCTTATTGAAAGCACTTCTCATTTCTATCCATACAGTGATTGGAGGTGTTCCCTACCCCTGGAGGGAATGGAAGCGATCGCCTTTTCCCACTTTGTTAATCTATGGGAGGAAGCAGAGGTCTTTAGAGGGAAGTGACATGTCCAAGTACATCGGTCAGGGAAAGCTGGCTTAATATTTTTATTTTTGCTTTTTTTTTTTTTTTTGCAGCTACTCTCTTCCACTTCCATTGTCTCTTTCCTATTTGTGATGCCACACAAAGTTGCAATTGAAACTAATAACAGCCTTGGGTACTGTTGAAGCGGATCAATGTTTCAGTCAATAACACGCTTCAAAATTGCATTCATTACAGAACCATCGAAGCAGAGCCACACGGAATACTTTTAGAGTTGATGACTCAGTGGCAAAGTTCTCCATTTAACTACATCATAGAGAAATCGTCTCTTCCTCCAAGCTCCATTGCAGTTAAAAAACAAAATGCAAATATATAGATATATGCAGTGTATACACACACACACACACACACACACACACACACTAGGGCTTTTCAAAGCCTTAAAATGTTAATATATAGTATAAGTTCTTGAGACCAAAAATAAGAGAGGTAACATTTTCTAGCATTTGCCTAAAGAGCTATTTTTTCATGGATCACATATTAACATTTCGCTCAGTGATGTTCTGTAGGACCCTGGTAGAATTTGTAAAACTAATCGGAGCGCTATCCCCTATGATTCTTTAAGTATCAAATCTTAACACCGGAGTTCCTGTAACATCCCAGTCATGTACACAAAATGCTGATGCTAAATGTCCGAGACTTCCAGTAACAAGGAAATCCTTATATCTCAAAGCTTAGAAGAATCTTTCTTTGGTCGTATTGAAATCCCTTTCCCTGTAGCTTCCACCCTTTAGCTTTCATTAGTAGGGTTGTATTGGATAAGCCCAATTCCTTATTGCATCCCTTTAAGTCTATGAAGATTACTGTTTTGTCCAGAGTTTTCTGTTTCCCAGGCTAATCACGCGCACTTATTTCAACCATAGCGAGGAATTCTAACTCCCTTCACCTTCTTGGTTGCTCATCTCTGAACACAAGCTAGTTTATTAATTTCATTCCTGATAGTGAAGCTAACATTTCTTTGGCTCTAGACACTAGACATTTGTTGATGCAATCAAGCTGTAATTGCAACAGTTGAGATGGACTGTATCATATTGTTATTCCATGAAAGAACACCTCGCCTGGCTGGCAGGCTCAGTAGTTGAGTGTTGACCTATGAACCAATGTCGGGTTCAATTCCCAGTCAGGGCACATGCCCTGTTGCCCAGGTTTCATCAGGATCCCCAGTAGGGGGTGTGCAGGAGGCAGCGGATCAATGATTCTCTCTCACCATTGATGTTTCTGTCTCTCTCCCTCTCCTTTCCGCTCTGAAAATAATAAAAAATAATATATATATATATTTTTTTAAAAATCTCTAGGGTTTTTTTGTCCATATCTGCAGTCATTCATATTTTATGTTTCTCCTAGAGGCCCGGTGCACGACATTCGTGCACTGGGAGGGTCGGGGAAGTGGGTCCCTCAGTCCGACCTGTGTCTTTTAGCAGTCCAGGATAGCCTTAGCGCTGCCACAGAGGCGGGAGAGGCTCCCGCCACCACTGCTGCACTCATCAGCCGTCAGCCCAACTTGTGGCTAAGTAATGCTCCCCCTGTGGGAGTGCACTGACCACCAGGGGGCATCTCTGCTTTGAGCATCTGCCCCCTGGTGGTCAGTGCACATCATAGCGATCGGCTGCTCCACCATTCGGTCAATTTGCATATTAACCTTTTATTATATAGGAGAGTTAGATTTTTGGATTGAATTTTTTCTCTCGTAACTTTTATAACTTAAGTTTGGTTCATTATCCTATTATATTCAGCATTCCTCCATTGATTGGATGGTTAAGACGGCAATCAAAGTTTATAAATCTATGTCACTGTACCATATAACCAGATCATAATACAACATAGCATAGAATTACAGAAATTAACAAGAGCTTGCCAAGTCTCTTGGGTTTACTTGATTTCCCTGTCCTGCGATCCTCTAAGAAGATAAAATTAGTTTTGTCATAACTAATTCTTAGAAAGCTTAGTTGCTTTCTAGACATTACTGGTTCCTTTCTAAGTGCTCTCAAAATATATTTTAATAATGTGATCTAGGCTCTAAAAACAATGAACGCAAAGTGGTTTTCAGTTGCCACAAAGTCCCCATTAAAATTAGGACTCTCTTTCCTCTAGATTTTTAGGCTCCTCCCATTTTTTGCTTCTGAGGTTATCATTTGTGTTTCATTAATTATGTATCATTTAAGAGTTCTCTTACTGTCTTAAGATCACCAGGAGATTTGAGCTCATTCAGAGCCTCCTAGTTCTCTAACAATTATCTTCACCTTTATTAGCCTTCTTTCTTAATAATATTTTAGGATAGAGATAATTTGCTCTGAAAGAGAAACTTGAAATAAAATGACTTGAAGAAGTATGCACAGAGAAATCAAATTGCATGAAGAGCATGGAAAATGAATGCCTAAGTGTGAGTCTACTTAACAAAAACCTAGTAGCTATGAAGATGATAAGTTGAACAGGTGTGGAATGCTACAGCTGGAGCTGTGACTGAGCCTTGAAATACACAAAATAACATGAGACCATTTTTTTTTTAATGTTTAGCCAAGGCAAGATCTCTTTGGGCACTGAGTCCGGTTCTTGGCCTCCTCATCAACAGCACTTGTTAAAAAATAAAATTGGCCCAGCACAAGTGTAAACACGCATGTGTTTGAACAGTATAACCTCTGATCAGAGGATCAGCTAAGAGAAAATGAAGGCCCCTCCTGTGAGTACTTTTTAGGTTCTGAAGGATGAGCCTGAGATAATATCAGTGTGTTACATAGTCATTTAGGTTGTCAATCAGTTGAACATGAAAGAGGCCATTCCCACCGCCCTCTGAATATCATGAGCCCTCTGATTATTCATTCAGTCCACAGATATTTTTGGCCGAAATTGTAATGTGCCAGACAGTGTGCTTGGTAAATACTGGAGGCACAAGAAGGCAGATGTGGTTCATGCCCTCGAGAAGTGATGGCGTGTCCCATGCAACATGTGCCTCCTGTAGATGGTTAGCAATAGTGACCACAGTTACTTCTCTCCCTATATCCACACCCCTTTGCAATGTGACAGCGGCCTCTACCATCCATAGGCAGAGTCTGTTTGCCACCCCTTGAATCTCAAACCTGTGCCCACCGTGCGAACAAGCCTGGGCTAGCTGCTGGAAGAGGAAGGTCTGCGTGGAGCTCACCATTCTTCCTGTGGGCATCCTCGATCCGCTAGTTGACAACTGATCTAGAAGAACTGTCCAGACCACTGCGGCCAAATTACTGCTCTATAGACTCTCAAACTAAAAAAAAATGGTCCCTTTAAGCTACCGAATTTTTAAAAAGACTTGTTATGCAGCCAAAGCCGACTGACAGCTCTTCACCATGTAAGTATGATTCAGAGTTTATTTTGGGTCCAGAATTTTCTCATATGGCTTATCCAATTACCTTGATAACTGCCAACTCTCCACTTCACTTTGCGCTGTATGGGCATGGTCTCAGGGTACAGTTGTCAGAATACAGACACCCTGGGAAGGTTTGATATTGGCTCTCTGATCTGCAGGATATGAAGTTGGCTAATGTGCTTGAGATGTGACATATACCGTATATTTCTTGGAGAAAACACAAGTACACAAGCAGACACAAACATCTACAACAATACAAACTTCAAACAAGCAGTTAAAAAGTTAATGCAAATCCAGTTAGCTTTGTTTCCTAGCATAATGGCTCAGGATGTTTAAAAACACACACACAAAACCCCCACACACAACAACCTGTTTGTCACATTCTGAATTTGAACAACAAATCCACTATGTCCTACAGACACTGCCATAAAGTCTCTGATTTCTCCTTCAAATAATTTTATTATTTTGATGTATTATTGAAACTCTCACCAAAGGCTGATGTATCCTTCCAGATGTCTGTGTAACTGCCTTGATTCTAATGATCACATTAGTGGCGATTAGTAAAAGGATCTTTGATTTATCTTAATTTTCGAATATGTCAGAGTGTCTTTTCCTCTTTTCCTGGCAGCCGCTCACGCTTTGTCCGGCTCTCCCAGCTGGGCATTTTGGGAAAGCAGCCAATTCCAGGGCTAATGTGTTTCTGCAGTGATCTGACACTGATGCTGTTTCATGGGGGCAGCAATGGAGATAAGCGCTAATTGGATGCATTTTTAAAGCAAACCTTTTAGTTACTTAGAACAGAGCTTCCCCAATTAGCTTCCTCTCTCCTCTCTCTGGCTATGCAAGAACCACAGTGATGTGAAAACACTGGGTTTGGAAGGCAGTCAAGGGCACTGCCCAGGGCCACTGAAGGACAGTCATGCTGAAGTCAGGGGAAACGCTCCAGCAGGCAGCTGGGGGCTGAAGTGCTGGGAGAGCAGGGTGAGTGGAGGACACTGGGAGGATCAGATGTGACAAGAGTCCCAGGCAGGGGGACAGTGGCCCAGGGTACACTACTGACAGCCACACCCTAAAGTGCCAGAAAGCAGAGGAAAGGTGTGGGCGGGCACTCAAGGAGAGAGAACCAGTGTTTTATAATGGCCGTCTTGGTCTCCAATGGAAGTATTTTGCTTCAATGGAACATATTTCAACTTTAGAACTGAGGCTTTTAAATTGCATTCTTTAATATGTTATCCCCAGGTTGAAGAAAATCTATTTAAATCCCTGCCCTCTTTAAGTTACTTGCAAGCTTTTGATAGCTGCCCAGAAGGAGAGCTGCTTAGGAAAGGAGGCAGGTTTGAAGGTCTTGATGTGGAAAAGAAATCAGAGAAAAGATGCAGGGTAGGAAACCATTTCTTTCTGGCTTTTATTTCTGAGATGGATTCAGAAGTGAGACATAATAAGTTAATTTCGCTTTGGTTGGAAGTGAGTCTGCCATCATTATCTCATCCTCTCTGGGGGTTCCAGTTCCTGTGTTCCTTTCAGCATTATTTAATAGCAGGGGCATGAGGATTAATGACCCCTCTGGGCCACAGGATTGCATCAGTCCCGTGGTCAATTAGGAAGGGTGAGTCTGGGTTTGGCTGGGTGGCCGCAGTGGGGATAGTGAGGTGGGCGTGGTGGGGAGACAGCGGAGAGGAGGCAGCTAACTCTCCCTTCCTCTCCTGCTATTCTCTTTCTAGTCCTTGTTATGGAACCATCTGTCCCCATAGGCCCACCCCTGGCCCTAAGAACTTTATCGGAGCTTCTGACTCAAGAATGTACTCTACAGGAAGTTTGAATTTGAGTTCTGGGTTATAAAATTACACAAGCTGTAAATTTTGGATGCTGGCACCATTATATGAAAATTTATTTAATTAACCGCAATAATGACTTGATATGCTTGATTTACTTTAAAGGCCAGACTCTAAACCAGTGGCTTCCTAAGCTAATATTTAACTTAGAGATGGATTTTTCTCTTTCCTCCTTTTTGATTCCTTATTTAATTGTAAGATTGTGCATAAATGTTGAATCTTTCACGCAGACCATCATCTATACTCTTCTGCACCTAGGAATACATCTTCCAGCACACCATCCTTCCTCATTTTGTTCTTTCTTTCCTCCTTTGCGGTGACACTGATTTGCTGGGAACATCTTGTACCTGTCACCAGAGTCAGCGAAGTGCTGACCTTTCTATTTCACCACAGAACCAGAGCAGGCCTGGCTTTTGAGAAGTGACAGGGATATTGGAGCGATATGCATAAAATACATGACATTGCTGGGGGAAAATGAGGAGAATTCTAGATCAGGGTCACTTCCACAATCTGCTAAGAGTCGTTCATTTTGAAAAGAAGACAAGGCTGTGGAGATAATGATTTTTAGAGGCTTTACAGGTTTCTAGTTGTCAGGTCTCTACTATAAAGGAAAAATGCAAATATACAGAGTTCGGCTGATAAATGAAGCGCCCCTCCAATACAGTGGGCAAAGTTTGCTCCCCTCCTCCCTCTATGTTCATGCTGAACCCCAATCTCCTTGTTACTGGTCTCTTTCTAATGGGTTGAATCTTGGATTGGTACAAAGCTCTATCATTTCATATCATCCCCAGTAAGTGTACCCAATTCTAGAAGCTGCGTACCTGATGGTTAGTCCTATCCACTGTGTTGGCCGTGGAGGGGTGGTCTCTAGTGTTCTGACGAATTCGAGTGGAGTTCTGCTGCTCAATGGTGGAGGAAGTTGGGATACAGAACTCTCTGAAGCATCGCTTGAAGTTTTCATCCAGAAATGCGTAAAGGACTGGGTTCAGACAGCTGTTTGTGTAACCTAGAGCAATGCAGAAGTGCCAGGAAACAGTCTGAAAAGTAGTTTCTGGGATTGTGATCAAGGCTTTAATGATGACGTAAATGTGAATGGGGGTCCAGCAGACGATGAACACAGCTACGACCACCAGCACCATCCTGGTGATTCTCCGAAGGTTCCTGTCCTTCTCTTTGGAGCCAGAGAGCATACGGACACTCTTGAGGCGTAAGATCATTAGTCCGTAGCACACCGTAATGATGAGGACGGGCATGATGAAGGCGAAGATGAAAACACAGATTTTCAGCAGGTTTTCCCAGTACCAGGCTGGGTGAGAGAATGTTAGTGTGCAATCTACGGAACCTAGATGAAAAAAAAAATTACAAGGAAGAATTAGAAGCACCATTTAATTATGACATTAGGTATTAACATTGCCATCTTGCTTACTAATTTTTAAGCTTGACCTTAGCTAACGTAAGTCTATTAGTATACATGCTAGTAAAGAAGTATGTAAAGAAATGGTGGGAGAAACTCAGCTCTCTGTTGATTTTTAGAAATAGTTTTATTTATGTATTTAATTATTTATTTATTTCTAAAGACCTCATTTTGCTGTCCACTTTGGTCACATTAATTTTCATTCAGTCAACAATTATGGACTTCCAACCATGAGCTATGTCCTCTACAGGATCTATGTTGATATACAAAATATAACCACTGCCCAAAGTCTATCGGGCATTCCAGCTAATGGATGCTTTCACTCCACTTTTTGATGGGTGGTTGATCATTCTGACATGAGGTCTAGAAAGATACATTTTTCTTTATGGAGCAGCCACTTGAAATTATAAAACAAGCCCCCGCTTGCTTTGGGTTTCAGTTCTAATTACTCTTGGAAGAACTGTATTTTTATTTTCTCATCATTTTGATGAAATGCAGAGGCATCCAGAACCAATAGATTATATTCTCTTTGAAATGTTTAGCGGCCTTAAAATCACAGGGAAAATTCCCATTTCCAAAATTATTCAAAGGCATTTTTCTAGAAAACAATTTTATTAAAATCACAGTTTGACTAAGACATTGGAACACTCCGAAAAATTCTAGTTGGCTTATGACTTCACCAGCATTTGGTTCAATAAGCTCTCCATCCCTCGGGCCTGCAGCATCACTCACCATGCCTGTACTTTGTTGTCGCCATGAACATCACAGGCAGGCCGATGGCTGAGGAGAGGATCCAGTTGCAGACATTGATGATTTTGGCGTTGCGGGGAGTGCGGAAATCCAGGGCCTTGACAGGATGGCAGACGGCGATGTAGCGATCCACGCTCATGGTGCAGAGCGTGAATATGCTGGTGAACATGTTGTAGTAGTCTATGGAGATGACGATCTTGCAGAGGACGGTTCCAAACGGCCATGTTCCCATGAGGTAATTGACACTCTGGAATGGCAGGGTACTGGTCGCCAAGGCATCGGCCAGAGCAAGGTTAAAGATATAGATGTTGGTGGCTGTCTTCATTTTGGTGTATCTAGAAAACGAAGGAAGAGCAGAGGCTGAGTCAGAAACAGGCAGCAATGTGAAATACTGGTACACTTCCAAGAATTAAAAAAAAAACAAACCTGCAAGGATTAGCGGAAAGCATTTGAGATTCATTATGGAAGAACTGTTTTCTTAGAGAGGGAGAGAGATAGGAACATCAATGATGAAGGAGAATCAACCTGGGCATGTGCCATGATCAGGAATTGAACCATGACCTCTTGGTTCGTAGATTGATGCTCAACCACGGAGCAAAACAGCATGGCTGATAGTAGATTGGCTATTTATAGCCATGTGCCTATAGGCTAAATATATAATTTCTCTACCTATCAGTTTTCTTACCTATAAAATGGTTGTGATAATAGGTATCATACTGATTTATTTATAATGGGCCAGGCACAGGTAGCTCTCAGTCATGTATCCAGACACTGGATAATAATTCATTTTAATTCTAAATATATATAAAATTCAGATTTTTATAGTTAAAATTGTGGAGCATGGTGTGAGAACATGTCCTTATGTCCATCCATGTGCCACTTCTCTGGAAATGAAAGGAGAGATGCTTCCATTATGGCTAAGAGACTTTGCTTAATCATCTTTAACTTAGACTTTTAGGAAGTACTTATTTCCTGCTTTATTTGATTTCTGCTCATTCTACTTTAGGACATGAATAGCATTTCTTTGATCAGAAGTTTATATCAAAATCATGTTTTGCTTTCTTGATTCCTGTATTCTGATATAACTAATATTTATGTCACATAGACATATATTACTAGGCTAAATCCTTTGATGTATATAAACCATTATAGTAGGCTGGAATAGTCTTATTCGTGACTTTAGATCTTTGTTTGCAGATATGTAGATTATTCATCCCTTTAGACCAAATGACTTCAAAAACAGCATCAGAACATCTGTCTCAGGAGATAGTACATTTGGGTTCATAGATAAAGATGTTCTGTATTTCTTATAAATACTTAGTTTCCAGAGCTTGGAAATTATTTGCTTTCAAATTTGAGAGTTCTAAAAGAAAATGAAATTTCTTCTATTTTAAAATCTAGTAATGTGTATGTAAAAAAAATCATGTGTACATAACGTCGAATAATGTTATATCCCTAGGTATTTCTTACATATTGAAAGAACAATGAAAATGACTTCAAAATAGGATAAAATAATTTTATACATATTAATATTAGAAAATTGTTTTTTGAAGAAACCTGAGTGTATGTTGTAGATTACAAATATTTTAGAGGGCATAGTCAGTAAAATTATTATCTATTGTACTTAGTACAATAAATAAAAAGCTTTATCTATATTTTTGGTGAGGATATTGTACATATAATCACTCAATATAAGTAAAATATAAAAGACAGCACGAACATAAAAGTTAAATGAAATAAAGATAGAATTGGATTATCCATTTGGCACAGAGCCCAGCGCAAGATGAATACAGTAAATGCTTGTTGAGTAGAATTAAATGTAGGAGGAAGGGTTTGGGTGACTTTACTTTTTTTGTGGTGTAATGAAACAAACTTTAACAAAGGAAATCTTAAGCTTCTGAAGTAAAAGTGAACAGGGAATATTCCTTTTGGCCTTGTCAACTTGTTGTTAAATTAAAAAAGAACTTTGGTCATAGAAGGTCACGGATGATGAGAAGTAGGAGCATGAAGAGCTTCGAAGACCACATTGCGTGACTACCTTGCATCATGGCTGGAGATCCCGAGGGACAGAAAGCTGTGCAAACATTTGAGATTTTCTCCCATTTTTCTAGATTCTATGTAAAACTAAAAATGTGCCTCTATGCTGTATGCTGGGCCATGTGTCATTTTGGGAATGCATTTCTGAAAATGTTGTAGTTTGTCCCAGAAATACTCAGCACGCTGTTAGCTAAAACATGGTAAGCATGCAAAGCTTTTTCATATTCTTTTCAAAGATGCCGATGCCGGGGCCATTGGAAATCCTGAGACTTAAAAAATAAAAATCCAATGTGGTAGCAGAATTATATTTTTTAGAGGAGTGTTGAGTTTGTTCCATTTTTTTTTTACTCTCTAATAATCCATAGTTTAATACTATCAACTCTAGGACTCACAGTCCATCTCTTCAGTTTTTTGACTGCCTTTCCAACTTTCTTTTGAACATCTGTGCCTGCTATTGGCTTCCTAAATGCAGTACTTCCCAAAGTGTGTTTTTCCTTTCTCATACATATCACCACGATCAGTGACAGCAAAATAATCAGTAACAGTTGTTGGAGCCAGGATTCAAGCCCAGGTTATTTGTGGGTCATTAGCTACAATGCTTTGCTAGTTACTAACCATCTCTTATTATGTTTTATTTGCGTCTCGTTTCACGAAATAATTTCTTTCATCCCCTGAAGATGTTAAATAGGTTATTTTCAAGTCCTTGTATGATTGCTATTTAACTCTGTTTCTTTAAGTGTAAATCCTTTTGTTTGTTGTGTCCTCCCCCAATGTCTTTCATGGTATAGTCATTCATTCACAATCCGATTATATTGATTTTGAGTTGATCCCTGAAGTGAAGATGTCTTGGTAGATTGCTCGCTGTTTCTGCTGTGTGGGTTGACCGAGACGGGAGCTGCAATTAGACTGCACCATACAGTTTCCAGTAAGAGCAGAGGACGGCATGGGCTTGAGGGAGACACCGTGCCCTGGTGGCTGCCTTTTAATCCTCCAGAGCATTGCTGGTCTCCTAGGTACAGCCAGTATCTCTGCCCCAAGCACTGCACTGCACCAGTTTTCAAATGGACATTGTGTCGCCTTTCTGTGTCACCTGTAGACTGGAAAACACACCAGCAGCAACTGACAAGGCTGCCACTACTGTGGAAATCCACTCCATTGTGGAAAACCCTCCTTATGAACTCATATTTCATGAATGAAGTCATCAATGACCCTAACACTCTTGACCTGCCTCTGTTGCATCATTCACTTCTTTCAAAAGGAGAAGGAATGGCTTTTATGTATATACGTTAAGGTTGAAGAATAGGATATACACCGTTCTGTCCCTTCCACGGTCTCTTCCTAAGGTTCAGCTGCCCAAAGGAAACACATATGGTAGCCAACTATTCCAGGTAGTAAGTTTTAAAGGGATTGGTCCCCATATTAGGAGGTTAGTTGTGGTCCAGGTCTGTGACTAGATGTGTTTGTGTATTCATTCTGGGATTAGAATTAGGAAGCTATTATAACTGCACAGCTAAGTCACAGCCACCAGCAAAGTATTTGCCAACAATAAAGATGATGTATTTTTTTTCTATCTGCTGATTCATTTCATCTTCTCAATTTGTCCGAGCATCAGCAGGGGAAGAAGGAGTGACATTTCATAGGATCCTTTAAACATTCAGGCTGCCTACCAAGAATTTCCCCATCATTTTCATAAATTTGTGTCTGGCTTTTCATTGATCTATTGCTTTAATTTGTTTTCTTTAAAAAATAATTTCTAAAAGTTGTTCTAGAGTTTGTTCTCAATCAGCCATCCTGAAAATGATACATTGCATAGGAATACCTTTAAACAAGGTTTTAATCTGAGTATTGTATAAAAGCATACCTGGTGCTCTTAATGAACTTGAGAATAACTTTCAACCTTTAGCATGCTTGCACATGAAATCTTAGTCTTGTGTAATAAATGTGACAATTATATGGAAATCATGTTTTGTCGTTTAGTCTGTAAGCTTCTGGAGTATAGAGACCATGATCAGTCTGTACTCTTCAGCCTGCTTGGCTGAGTGACGTGATGAGTCCTCCTGATCCTAGGCCTACAACTAGATGTCTCTTTAAATAAGACAGTCCTGCTCACCTCACAGAAATGCTTTCTGCTTTCCTGTCTCATGTCACCTTACTCTTCCCCACATTGATTCCCATTATTGTCTCCCTCCATTGGCAGAGGAGAAGAGAGGATGGCATGTACTGTAATAGTAGTGAGGTTGCGTAATGGTGAGAAAGAAAAATGCTCCTGAGAGGTTTTGGGGAGCCAGTTTAGTTGCCAACAGCCAGGCTGTGGTATTCATTTATGGAACATAATTCTTTAGAATATCAACTTCAGATGAGGACTTTCCATGACTGTGATGCAACAAGCCAAAAGACGTCTCTATAACCAGACCTGACAGAGGTAAAACCAAATCATCAGAACCTCAAAAATGCCCAGCCTCTCCCTCTCCTGGTTAACATGAGGTGTCCACTGCATCTTATTCAATGATTTAGAAGCCTGGTGAATGAAATTCATGCCTCGGGGGGTGGGAGGGAGGCCCCTCAGCCCGGATTGTGAAAGGGCATAGGACAGGCCGAGGGACGCCATGGGTGAACGATCGGGGCCAGGGAGGGACATGGGAGGTTGGCCAGCTGGAGAGAGACTGCGGGAGGGCTCCAGGACATGTCTGGCCCATCTCGCTCAGTCCCAATCAGCCTGACCCCAGCAGCAAGCTAACCTTCCAGTCAGAGCATCTGCCCCCTGGTGGTCAGTGCACATCATAGCAAACAGTTGAGCAACCTTAGCATTTCATTAGCATATTACACTTTGATTGGTTGAATGGCCGACCAGATGATTGGACACTTAGCATATTAGACTTTTGTTATATAGGATGACTCTAGCCTTACTCTGCTAATTCAGCCTCTAGATAAGAAATTATTGGTGCCCATGTGTCAAATGACTCTTGGTTTGAGTAATACCCTATCCAGACAAATCTCTGCTTCCTTGAATTTCTCCTTAATCACCAAACATAAACTAAAATCCCAGTGGTGTCCCCTCTCCCCTCCTGAAGCAAGCTTAATAAGCCTAGTAGTTTGAGCTCCAAGTCTATTCTTAGTGGATTTTGGCTGGTGAGCATGGGTAGCAGAGTGTCCTTGGATCCTGAGATTGTCCCAGCAGCAGCAGGCCAGCAGCAATTAGCAATTGGAAGGAAGCAGTGGGAATTTTCCGGTGATGTCCACAGATGGGTACAAGCCACTTGGAGAGCACAGTAGCTACAACAGCTGCCTGTACCACAGGAGTCTTGGCAAACATACTCACCCATTGTCTAGCAGATAGAACCCATTCCAGATGAAAGCTCGGATTGGATATCATCTTACTTTGTAGGGGGCTGCTCTTCTTTTTCAGAGCTCATGACCATGCGCTGCAGCTGCAGTTGGATCCTCACCATGCCCTAGCCCAGTGGTCGGCACACTCATTAGTCAACGGAGCCAAATATCAACAGTACAACGATTGAAATTTCTTTTGAGAGCCAAATTTTTTAAACTTAAACTATATAGGTAGGTACATTGTTATTAACTTCATTAGGGTACTCCTAAGGCTTAGGAAGAGCCACACTCAAGGGGCCAAAGAGCTGCATGTGGCTCACAAGCCGCAGTTTGCCGAACACGGCCCTAGGTTAACTCTCTTCCTATTCTGCATTCTATTCCTTCAATTAGTTATTGATTGTGGTCTTTAGATCTAGCAGTCATTAAAGCAGAAACCTACTTGCTAATTGTAATCAAGTGGTTTCTATTTACAGTGCTTATTTTCTGTATCTTCTATAAAATGTTTGCATTTAAACATTTCAGTGTTAAGAGATTAAGAAATAAAAATTCCATCTTTTAAGGTAGAAACATTCCTGGTGATTCTTGAGTCATACCAACTGTTTACTTGATCTTAAGAGCAGGACCAATCCCATCAAAGTGCTATGAACCTACAGATCAGTGAATAACTAAGCTACCTTGCTTTTGTTAATTTCCACCTGATTTGGGTTCTTAATCAAGTTAGGAGTAAAATACTCTTGCATGGGCAAGTAGGAAACACATTGGGCTTGGAATGAAAACACATAGGTCTAAGCAAGGTTTTGTGACCACGACCAAGTGGCTGAACTTTAATTTCCACAATTGTAAAGAGGTGATTATATTACCCCTAAAAATTACCATTAGAACAAATTAAATGATGATGGTGATAGATGCTATTTTTGGAGTGTGATAACCCTAGCCAACCTCTACTGAATCTTGACTTTCCTCCAAGCATTACTGTAAACACTTCACTTGGGTTTTATGACTTAATCTTTACAGATTTATGAATTGCATATTATTACTTCTTTTGTACGTGAATAAACTGAGGTTATGGGGGTTAAATAACTTGCTCAAAATAACAGTGGCAGAGGCATAATTTAAATCCATATCTGTTTGTTACAGTATATGTTCTCCACTATTACATTGCACTGTAATAACATGTATCATATAATCTATATGATAAATTATATTTATGTATATAAAAGACCAATATGCAGAGTGTCCCCTCGGGAGTTCAACCAGAAGACCGGGAGTTTGATCGCTCACTATGATGTGCGCTGACCACCAGGGGGTTGCGCAGAACGAAGGGAGGCCCCGGCCAGCAGCCAGAAGGCCCTGATCGGCCCTGATCACCGGCCAGGCCTAGGGACCCTACCCATACATGAATTTCGTGTATTGGGGCTCTAGTAACTTTATAAAGTACAGTAAGCATTTCTACATATATTTTTGTAAATTGATGCTTGCAAAAATCCTATTAGTAGCTTCAACAATTGTGGTTATGTTTTAATATTAAAGAGAACTGAGGGTTAGGACAATTGTCAGGGACAAAAATGTTTAACATCGCCAAAACCGGTTTGGCTCAGTGGATAGGGCGTCGCCCTGCGGACTGAAAGGTCCCAGGTTCGATTCCGGTCAAGGGCATGTACCTGGGTTGCGGGCACATCCCTGGTGGGGGATGTGCAGGAGGCGGCTGATCAATGTTTCTCTCCCATCGATGTTTCTGACTCTCTCTCTCCCTTCCTCTCTGTAAAAAATCAATAAAATATATTTTAAAAAAATGTTTAACATCGTAAATTTAAATATCTGAATGTTTGTTATTATGCAAGTAAAATACCTAGATAATTTAAATTTGGGGGGGGTAGTTTTGTGTGTAAGTGTGTGTGTGTGTGTGTGTGTGTGTGTGTCTTGTAGATATAACCATTAGCAATGCTTAATAACAGCACAGCATATTGGAGAGAATTATATATCAGGATACTGTGTAAGAAGCTGAAATAAAAATGTTATCATTGCTTTTTTAAAAGAATATATTTTTATTTATTTCAGAGGGGAAGCGAGAGGGAGAGATAGAAACATCAATGATGAGAGAGAATCATTGGTTGGCTGCCTCCTGCACACCCCCTGCTTGGAATTGAGACTGCAACCCAGGCATGTGCCCTTGACTAGAATTAAACCTGGGACCCTTTAGTCTGCAGGACAACGCTCTATCCACTGAGCCAAACTGGCTAGGGCTAGCATTGCTTTTAAATTTTGCAACAGAGGTTTTTAATTAACATCCATGAAGACTTAATTTCAAAGTTCATTTGTCAAAACTGTGGCTGAGCTATCCCTGTTCATTCCTTTTCATGTGTGATAGCACATTCTGATACCTACTAGTAAATACCGGGTGTCCCCAAAATGTATTCACACGTTAATAGCTGATAGCTCAATTTTGAGAATAAAATGCATTTTAATAAACACTGCCTTTATAATTATTGAAAATATGTGTATACATTTGGGGGGGGATACCCTATATTTTGGTATTCAATGAATTCCTGCAAAAATAGCTGCTCCAAAACTTTGGGACCAATTGAAGGAAAATAAAAGTGACGCAGTTAGCTTCTATAGATCTTGGCTTATATAAAATTGTACATTATGGTGACTGTTTTCCATCTGAGGAGTAGACAAATCTTTATCATGTAACTGCCATGCTGAACAGGGATTTTCCTAGGAAACAGAAAGTAGTTTCTTGAGGTTTTTTCCTAAGTAATTTTAGGCAGGGAGATTTTTGGAAGGCATTTTTCTTCCCCTGTGGAGAATTCAATAGCATTTGTTAGAAGAAAATATGATTCATGAATACAGAGGTAATGTGGCAAAGCAAATAAGTCCCATTAGTTTTAAAAATCTAAAATTTCAGTCTCATGGTCCAATAAGGGTTATTAAATCAATTAGAATTATTCTCCAATTTGGACCAAATTCATTTGGCACTAACAACATTTTTAGTTGTAAATTAATGTCTATAACTATATTTTTAATAGGAAAACTCCAAAAATGACCTTGATTTATATTTTTATAAAAAAGCCTCTAATACAATATTTTATTGCCTTTCAGAATCATCTATTACTTTTGAAACTTTCTCCGTTTTAATTTTCATATTATTGTGTGTTTTGATTAGATCATTGCAGATTCATTTTTAAAAACCTGAAGAATATAAAAAGTAAAGTACACATCACCATAGCCTTCACATGTAGAAGCAAACTAATAAAATTTTATATTGAATACTCTAATTTCATGGTCAAAGTTATACATTTCACAGTTCTCTTAGCTAAAGGTAAAATTTATATTGGACTTTATTTATGAAATAAAACATCTACAGCTTTATAGACATGTTCTTAATTTTCATAGAATATATTTTATTCTTATAATACTTTTTTCAGTATAAAACCCTCTGAGGGTCAATATTGAGTCAAACATACATTTATGTCACATCTTTTTTAATTTTAATTTTTGCCAAGTACCATGCTAGGCAACCATTCTTAACTGAGTTATGTCCCCCCTGCCTTGGGAGGACCGAAGGTCTGGTGAGAGAACATAACCAACTGTTTCAAAACAGAATGTTAGATATGATGGCAAGGTAGGAGTCATTTGGCAATGATGAAAGGAACATTTAACCTGCATTTAGGTGTCAGGAAAGTTGTGATTATTACAGTTTTGTGTCATCAAATGGAGAGTGCCCGTGAAAATATTGAATTTACTTCTTGGGGTCATATGGCTGGTCCATGCTGCTGAAGCTTTTAAATCTGATGATGGCAGGAAGGCCTTAGAAGAGGGCTGACCCCCAAATAAGCTTACCTATTATCTATGTTCCAGATAGACTCATTGTTTCTCTAATGAGTCTATCATGTGTATGTTTTTCAGAGACAAATATAAACCTCTATTACGTACATTTTCACTGGCAAAGTTTACTATTCATTTTACTGATAATAATTATCACATTTTATTACCTGTTTATTTTTTTGTTTTGTGAAATAGGACTTCTTTTTCCTGACCTAAGCCTTGTATTTTTCTGTTGAATGGTTGGACTATAGTAGAGGCCAACAAAGCTCCTTTAGTCACCCAGTATGACTTCCTGTGTGTACATCACTACGATGATTTTACTTGATCAATTACCCCCACCAAAATATTTTAAAATATATTTTTATTGATTTCAGAGAGAAAGAGAGAGGGACAGAAAGACACATTAATGATGAGAGTGAATCATTGACTGGCTGCCTCCTGCACACCCCCTACTGGGGACTGAGCCCACAACCCAGGCATGTGCTCTGACTGGGAATCAAACCTGTGACCCTCTGGTTCATAGGTCGACACCCAGCCAGCCAGGCCCCACCAAATCAAATATTTTGATTTGTTAAGTTCCACACCTTCATCTAATTTATCTAGAGGGTTGACCAATCTATTATGTTTCTAATAGATTGAACTTCCCAAACTGTGTGAACAAAATGTCACAGCTATACCAAAGCATAGTTTCTATTTTTTTATAGTAGAGTTAGAGTAAGTTTTTTGACAGAGTAGAGGTCATATATATTTTATGTAAAATATGGCATAGCACTAGCCGGTTTGGCTCAGTGGATAATGTCAGCCTGCAGACGAAGGGTCCAGGGTTTGGTTCTGGTCAAGGGCAAGTACCTCGGTTGCAGGCTCCTCTCCAGCCTGGGCCCTGGTCCAGGCTCATGCAGGAGGCAACCAATCAATGTGTTTCTTTCACAAGGATATTTCTCTCTGTCTTTCCACTCTCTCTAAAAATCAATGGAAAAATATTCTCGGGTGAGGATTTAAAAAATATAAATGTTTTAAAAGGCAATTAAAGCAAGGGCACATAGAAGAGCATGTTCATTTGTATTTGAGTTTCTAAATTGGTGAGAAAATAATTATAGTCTGCGTGGAAATTGTCATTTGTGTTTAATTGTACTTTTTATTTCTTAATTACATTTGACATTCAATATTGTTTTCTATTAGTTTCAGGTATACAGCATAATGGTTAGACCTTTACATAATTTACAAAGTCATTCCCTGATAAGTCTAGAACCCACCTGACATCATACATAAGTTATTACAATATTCCCTATCATGTACTTTACATCGCACGATTATTTTGTAACTACCAATCTGTACTTCCTAAACCCTTCATTTTTTTCACTGAGCCCCTCAATCCCTCCCATTTGGCAACCATTTGTTTTCTGTGTCTATAAGTCTGTGATTTTTTTAAATTTAGTTCGTTTATATGTATTTGTGGCGTTGGCTCATGCACTAGTGTCTTGTGGAAATGGGACATACTTATTTATAGGCAGGAAACTTTGTTCAGAGTGGTAGTCCTTTTTTAAAAGATGGCATGAATTTCTCCACTGATACTTATGTTTTAAATTCCACACAAAGGACAGTGATTTTAAAGAACAGAAGTGTCAGGTCTCACATCTAGCGTGAGCCGTCTGCGGCCTGTCTTCCGGGACAGGGTCTTCAGAAGTAGGCTGGCCATCCTTCCCGTCGGTGACAGAGGAAGACATGCCCAGAGCAATGAGTCTTGAGATGTTTTCCCCTCTGAATCCCATTCATTTAGTACTCTACCATTTCACTCTACCATAGACTTACAACTTGTAAAATGTTTACAATATCTACTTTGAGAAATACTTATAAATTACAGTCAACAAAATTCTTTTTCATTTTTGTGTGAAAACTAACCATGACCCTCTCCTCACTTTTCCTCTAGCTTGTCTATGAGACTAACACCTTTAGATAAATCTGTAAAATTGGATGGAGACAAATCTGAAGTTATCCCATTGTTGGGCTTGGTGATAGAGGAAGATGAATTACAGTAATTGTAATAAACCTTGGGGGTGATGTTTGTCTAATACCGTGGTTAAAGAACCAGGTTAGCTATTATGGCTCAGTCTTTGGCATTTATCAGCTGGTGAAGTTGTTTAATTTTCTTCCCCACGGGACTGTACTTTTGGAGAGAGGGAGGACTGTACCTATTTTGCTCACTAGTGTATCTGGAGCTTCTAGGAAAGTGCTTTGTGTACAGTTAGTGTTCAACAAACACAACAAATAAATAAATGAGCCTGTCTATACTCAAAAACATGAAAAATCAGATTACTCAATGTAATGAAAATTAAATTTGTATAAAACTTAAAGGCATTATCTTTATTCTTGCATATACATATTTTGTTTATTTTACAAGTAAGTAAAAGTAAGCTTCCTTTTGTCATCAGGAAGACCATCTGAAGGGTCTCAAATAATGTCTGCTTTTAAGGGCCTCTTATTTTAGTGGCCTGGGATCACCAACATCACCAGAAACATGCTCACATTTAAATTTATTCAGCCCATGTGGTTTCCTTTTCGGAGGCGAGGGGGGCTGAGTAAGTATGAAATTATAGTGTTGGCAGTAATTTCCCTTGTTCTCTTGGCAGGCACAGTCAGGTTCTGATGTTCAGGTTATACTGCCGGCAGCACTTTTCAATTAACATTTAATACTCCCCCACAAAAATGCTTACCCTTTCACTGGCACTGAACCCCACCTTCAGTGAAAAAAAATGCTCGGAAGCAAAACAGGCCTCTATTGATCACCTTCTTCTGCACAGTTTCTACATTTGGGGTCCTCTCAATTCTCAGCAGCTCTGCAAGCCTCAGGGGTGTGATTTTCTACCTTGCAGTCGTAGAGTTTACTACTGGGGTTTAGGATGTTGACAAACACTGCCTGGGAAGTCCTGGGAAAATCCATAATGAAAGTGTGAGGCAGAGACAGGCACCCAGACTCACAGTATCATCATTAATTCTACCTCTACCTTTTGAACCGGTTTTATTATGATTGGCATTACCGTGATAACAGAACTCAGGACTAGGCACAGGGGTGGTATTGTATTAAAATATATATATATTTTTAATTTCAGAGAGGAAGGGAGAGGGAGAGAGAGAGATAGAAACATCAATGATGAGAGAGAAGCATTGATTGGCTGCCTCCTGCACGCCCCACCCTGGACATGTGCCCTGACCAGGAATCGAACTGTAACCTCGTGGTTCATAGGGCCCCGCTCAACCACTGAGCAATGCCGATTGGGCAGGGATGGTATTTTAAATGCCTAAATTTTCAAAGTTAGCATTCAGAGAACATCATCATTGTAAGTTATTTCTTCTAATTCAAATAAAGGACTCTGCTCGGTAAAAAGGAGTTTCATCACATGCAGTCATTATTTAGACAGATTCTGTTCTAGAGTTTTGACTATAACACCAATTTAAATGTGAAACATTTAAGTAACAAAAATAGCTATTTTTCTCCAAAAAGTAATTAGGTTGTCTATTTTCTTCACTGAATTCATTGGACAGCATAAAAAGAGCTTATTAACAGGGGGTCAAGCAAGTTGTAAGTATCTGTCCTTAGAATGCTTTCACGTCATCATGGCTGCCAGGAAGATGACTGTGGCAGAATCCAGTGCATTGGGAAGGAGTGGACTGGAATGGAGAAGGACAACAGTGACACCATTCAAAGCCTTGCTTTGCTTCTGCAAAACTGTCACTCAAAAGGATAAACTATATTTCAAGATATTAGAACAGATAATATAGCTGATGTATGAGAAGGCCAGCGCAGTAGGTGAATGATGAGATTCAGGTGACTGTTGGTGCGAGCCCAGTGAGAAGGCAGGTAAAGTCTCAATGGGAGAGAAGCACTTTAAAAATCTCCTTACTTTGGTGGAGCACTTTCAGAGTTTTCTGCACACTTCTATGTATCTTATCTAAGTGGGACCTGAATTCCATGAGATTAAATATGATCTTTATTCTTTCAGTGCAAGTGAAAGATTTAGGGAGGTTATGTGACAACGATAATGAGAAAGGGGCAGAGATTCAAACTTGAGTCTTATTTCAGGTTTCGCACTCTGTTCACTGTCTTGTGCCTACTATGCAGAGTCCATTGGCGAGATTTAGGAAAAACTTAAAACATCTTGAGCTTGAGCTTTCTTGAGAGATGATTTATTTACAACTTATTCAATAAATTGCTTCCTGGAGTTCAGAGGAGTAAACATATGGACAGAACTCTTAAACCTCCTCGCCAAACGGGTCTCATTTTTCTTATTCACAAAACGGAAAGTTTGTCTAGATCTGTGCTTCTCAATATTAGCTTTGCATTGAAACCACTTTGGGAGATTTTAAACCTCCCTAAGTCCAGGGGCTACCTCCAGAGATTCTGATTCCATTAGCCTTGGGCAGAGGTGGGTTTACATTAAACAAACAAACAAACAAAAACAAAAGAAAACACTTTCCAGGTGATTCTAAGATGCAGCCAAGACGGAGAGTCACTGAGATGGAAGATGTGGGAGGCCTTCTTCCACGTGTCAGTGTGTTGCCAGGATTTATGCAATGCTCTGATGACCCACGAATTCTTCAGAAAGAAACTCACATTTTATTACTCATTTTCTCCTGTATTGGTTCCTGGCTAGAATTTAGATCTAGTTCTCACTGAAGAGATTGTGGAAACTGGAGCATTCTTCACCTGGACTATATGTCATCCAGTTAAAACTCTCTAAGGGATGTAGTAGTGTGAGAAGCGGCAGGCAGCCGCTCCTGCTAGTCCCGCCCTGCTGCGCCTGCCTGCCACCTTTGTGCTTGGTGGCGCTGCTGGGGAGGCGGGAGAGGCTCGCACTGCCACAGCTGTGCTTGCCAGCCATGAGCCCCGCATCTGGTGCCCGAAGGTCAGCTGAGAGGAGCTCCCACTGTGGGAGTGCACTAACCACCAGGGGGCAGCTCCCGCATTGAGCATCTGCCCCCTGGTGGTCAGTGCACGTCATAGCGACTGATCGACTGGTTGTTTGGTCATTTGGTTGTTCGGTCGCTAAGGCTTTTATGTATATAGATACTTATTGAATTTTAAATAATAGCAGGAAGTGAACATTTTATCTCAATACTTTAAAAGATGCAGCATTATACTCATCTTTTAAAATTTTATTAAATTTATTGGCATGACACTGGTTAATAGATTACATAGGTTTCTTGTGTGTAATTCTAAAATACATTATCTTTATATTGCATTGTGTGCTTACCACACACAGTGTAATCTCCCTCCATCACCGTATGATTGGCCCCCTTTCCCTCATCTTTTTAAAGGGACAATAATATTGCTGAACTGATCATTTTATAGATAAAACTCCACAGCCTGGAAACAGTACAGTTACAAGTCTCAGCTAAACAGACGTACTTTCTTCAATGCTCGGTTACTTTCCTCATCACTTCATTGGTCACTGAACTATCTTTTTTCTGTTTCACAGTCATCTTCTCAGAGGGTTGCCTGACCTTGGATTAAACACTTGAGTTGCCACAGGTTGGTGTTGGGGGTGACCTTTTAGTGGAACTTTCAGTACAGAGAAGTAAAGCAGAATATCATGTTCCCAGTAAGGTAAAATGTCACCATCCTTTTCCAAGTCACTAAGAGGTCAGAGGTAATGCCTTCCAAGCAGACTCACCTAACCAGGGCCCTCTTAAACTCTGGAATAAGATCAATTTGCTTCTTTCACAGACACTTGCTTCTCTAGTGGCTGTTTCTTTATTGAAAAGCATAGACTAGAGGGGAGAAAAATGATGAGAGAAAGTACCAAGAGATGCAATAAAAGGGAATAAAATATAATGTTTCAGATGGCAGGGTTTCTAGGTGCTTTGGTAATTTCTCTTCATCCTTTATTCTCCAGGATTCCAGAGATAAATATAGGGAAATTTATTATTTCCACATTATTCCTACTAACTAAACCTACTTTGTCATTCTTAAGTTGAATTAAGCAAAATCATGATTTGCCACTCTAATAAAAAGAAATTATACCGGTTAGAGACATTCAGTGGTATTGAACTAATAAATAATCTGTCCTTGGAAAAATCATTTATATTTTCTGTGCCTCAGCTTACTCACCTAGCACTGATAATCTCTAGAGTCCCTGTTAAGTCCTACAAGCTTATGATTCCATGGATTTTCTAAGGAAAAGGAGAAACATATTTTCCCTTCAGCAGGCAGGCCTTTATGATTTGTATTATCATAACTGCAAAGTGAGATGCAGTGTTTATCTTTGATATAAGTCTTTGTATTGGATTACATAAGTGAGTTTTTATAAAATAAATGTTTATAAAAACAAATTCTTTTAAAAAAGCGAATGTTTACAAAAATAAATTCTTCCATTGATTGTCTCCCTGCATTACCTTCCGTTGTTAGCTTTCTTCTCAATAGATGGTGCTGTTTTCTCAGAGACGCTACTTACTCCTCATCAAAAGATCAGGGAAATTAGTATCACTCTTTAATAATCATTAATTAAAGAAACCAGCCCTCTAAGTAGAAAGACTCGATTACAAGCAGCATGCAGTACCTAGATAACGAAAGCATAATGGGGAAAATAAGCTGGTAAGTGATAAAGGAGGCCTGCTGAAACCTGCAATATTTGCTGAGTAGATGGAGCAAATATTGTAGCCAAACATGAAAATTCCATGTTCATTACATACATACAACACATAGGACCCCGAGTAGGAAGAAAATCTTAAATCAAGAACCATTTTAAAGTGTAAAAACAGTGATCTGCTTTAACAAAAGTGAATCTGTAGCATTCCGTATTAACATGCATGATTTGAACACATGCATCAACACTAATACAATCGACCTCGATCTCAGTGAATCTTGAGAGCTGGCACACTCTGTGCCAACTCAGCCGGGAGCACCTGGGAAACAGAAAATGGACCTCAAACTCTTTCGAAAAAATATCCCTGGATAAAACCACTTTTCATCTCTGAAGAGAAAACCATTACAACATCCTATGTAATCGCATCTCATCCAGATTCACGCTGCTTTTGGTCACTTCTAACTGGCTGCCCTTTGGAAGCCCTGAAACAGACGTATCCTGCACTTTTCCTGAACCCAGTTCAGCTCTGACTGAATCAGCCCCCAGCAGATCCGCAGCTGCTGATCGAAACCTGGCAACACAACTGTCCTATTTGTTACAACAAAGCAACACTGTGGAGAGACACAGGGAAACTCACTCTATGAGTGTGGCTGCAGGTAGAAGGAGTGGGGTAAGGGCTGCTATGAGGAGGGAGGCAGGGTGGGGACATGGTGCAGCTGGCTCTACAGAAGCCAGCATGAGCAGGGAAGTTGCCAAGGTTCATCTCTGGAAAGGACTGAGTAGGGCACCTGGCCCCCCAATTAGAGGAAATAAACTAGAATTCTTCCTCCATTACTCACAAATTACTGTTTCCAGAGCTTCTGCCTGAAGAAACTGTGGGAGTGTGCCCAAGAGCCCTCTTGGCTCAGATTAAGGGTGCTCCAAGCTATTTATTTTTTATTTTTTTGGCTAGAGCTTCATAGCTTTTACCAAAGCAACTTCTCTGTTTCTGAAATTTTGGATGTTTCTTTATCAGTGGGGGCGAGGGGGGGGGAATAGAAAAGTAGGCTTTTGCACTCAAACAACCACCCAACTGTTGCCCCCCATTCTCCCCTGTTTACCCCCCTTTTCTCATCTTCCCACCAAACACTCCACCTTGGGTCTCAGGTGTCCCTTTGTGCCCCCCTTAGCAGCTAAAAGCTCCGTTCGGAGCTCGGACGCCTTTCTTACCTGACAATCACATACATGACCAGGAAGTTTCCGAAGAGACCCACCACGCACACGATGGAGTAGAGGGCCATGATGGTGACGGCCGTGATCGTGGAAGGGCTGCTGGTCGGAGGGCACAGGCTGTCGCTCCCGCTCAGCGCCGTGCGGTTCGGACCGCACGGGTCGGACAGGTTGCCATCCATGTGGGAGAAGTTGACCCAGGACCCCGGGTTCGGTGCCGCTGGGGCGCAACTTGCAGAGTGCGCGAAGGGGTCAGAGCAGTTGCCGGGGCTCCTGGGGACGGCGCCGCTGTCCATGGTGCTGACCGCCGGCTGGGACCACGTTGGGAGGTTCACCGCGAGCGCAGGCACTTTTCAGGAGCCGCGCGCGCCTTAGCAGCTTCCTCCAGCCGCTGCCAGCTCCGGCGATTCCTGACGGAGCCCAGCCCTGGCGAATCCAGGCAGGAGCATCAGGCAGAAGGGGAGAACTGAGCCTCTGGCGTTCTCCTCTGCTGGCAGCCCTCTCCCACCTCATGAGCACGGGCGCTAGTCCCCAGCCCCACACCGCTGGAGGGAGGGGGAGGGAGGGCAGTGCGGGATCCAGAGGCTGGAGGAGAAAGAGGGGAGAGAAGGGGTGGATTTTGCGCACAAGCGATCCAAGGAGTTGTTCTCTCCACTCGGCACTCTGTGCAACACCTCTTAGGAGGGGCAGGACAGAGAAGGGAGTTGGAAGGAAGGCGTGGAGAGTGAGGCGTGGAGACAGAGAGTTTCTGACGGCGGAAAAGCACAAGAAAGGGGGCTGACATCACTCTATTTTCCCAGCACCGGTTGGTTTCTCTGTAGACATTGGTCTCAGACAACTGGAGCAGCCCTTAACTCCCCAGCCGCTTCCATCCCTACTGCCTATCGCAATCATTCCGGTGCAGGGGACACAAATCCCTCTTCTCTAGTCTTCCTTCCTGCACATGCACGAACTGGTAACTGCGCTTTTCACATCACCAAATGGGAATTTCAACCCTGCAAACCTGCCTGAAGCCAGAGTGCTTCTTCCTCCGAAAAAGAAATGAGAAACATGTAATAAACTTCTGTGAAGGAAACCCATTACGTTTCCTCCTTGGTGCCTAGGTTTCTCCTAGAGTAGAAGCTCTAGTTGCATCTGATTTATGTTGGGTGGGGAAGAGGCACCAGGGCTGGTTCCAGAAATCAGGGGGGTGGTTGTGGCATCCAGGAAAGTCAACCAAAAATAATGCTTACCCTCTGAGGCTTAAATCTCACGCTCCATCTGGAATTATCCACTTTACCTCCAGACCGTCTGTAGGGCCACGTGCTTCTCAGGAGAACCGTGTCAAAAACCACACGGCATTTGAGTTCACTCGGCCTGTTTTCTTGTGTGGAGATCCCAGGAGGAACCTCATAGATATCTTAACTGGAGTGGCCCACGCTTGGTCGAGGAATACTGGTACACTTTAACATGTGATACCTCATTTCCAAGTCCATAAACACTTCTATCTTGGAAATAGATTTGTAAATCAATCAGGGGTAAGGTGGCTGTTTTTATTTTTTGTGAAGTTCAAACTAATTCTGAGCTTATTCTCGATTTTGCACATGTGTATATTTGTGTGTGTATATATATCGGAACAAGAAGTATTGGCACTAACTGCTACAGATCACTCCCGATTGGTTGTAGAATGTCACACTCTTAGGAAGCAGAGTGGGTGCGTTAGGAAGCTTGGAAGGAACGTTTAATTCTAATATCACTTTTATCATTCTCTTGAAAACAGATAACCCATAGGTAAACTCTGCTTATCATAGGGTATTTTACCAATGTGCAGTATTTTTTTATCCTTTTATATTAAAGGGAATGCCTTCAGCAACAAAAGTCTACAGAGAGCTCCTAGAAACTAGTAAAATACCTGGCCACATTTTGCTCTAGGAACTAATATAGTTCACTCGCATTGAGCTGAAATCTGTCTGCCATTGTTCAGTCTTTTGAGGACACACAGAACCAGACTAAGCTACATCATGTGAACAACAAACGGGTACAACATAAATAGCCCTGGCCTTGGAGTTAAATCATTGGTGAATAATCTAAGATGTGCTACTTTTTAGCTATTTGAGTTTGCGTGTGTTTATTTACCTCACTGGGGGACAGTTTTTTTTATCAGTAAAAAAAGAAATTGATAACTCATATATCTGTTAGCAGGATTAACTGATATACACATTGGAATAGTAGCTGTTTAATAAATGATAACTGTTATTATTATTACATTTTATGTATCTGAAAATAATAAAATGGTTTCTTCCACAAGTTAAACATTAGCTTCCTTAGGCTATTTCTTTTTAAAAAATATATATTTTATTGATTTTCTACAGAGAGGAAGGGAGAGAGCTAGAGAGCCAGAAACATCGATGAAAGAGAAACATTGATCAGCTGCCTCCTGCACATCCCCCACTGGGGATGCGCCCGTAACCCAGGCACATGCACTTGACCGAAATCGAACTTGGGACCTTTCAGTACACAGGCCAATGCTCTATCCACTGAGCCAAACTGGTTTCGGCTTAGGCTATTTCTTATACACTGTAGTTTTGGGTTCTTTCAATAGCTTTGCCTCTTTTCTATTCACATGGCTTTTCTATCTGCTCCTACAGTACAGCTCCAGAGCTAAGAACAGTGCCCTAAGTTAGGCCTGAGGAATAAAAACTGAGCAAGATTATAAACTTCCTCTTTCTAACAATACAGTTATTGGAAGGTCCCACTTCCCCTCCCCCCTTTTAAAGCCACATTGCTCTCTTGACTCTCCTTAGAGTGAGTATTGGCAAAATTCCCTAAACATGATCTGGCTCAGTTTGACAATTACTTATTAAAGATGTGCTCTGGACAAGGTGTTGAAGTTTGAAATGATAGATTCAATTGTTTTTGAACACAGTTGCTTGCTTTTTATACTGATGAGTCATGTTTTTCCTCTCCTATACATTTATGGTTGTTTTGAGTTTGGGTGTGTTTATTTGCCTCACTGGGTGTTGTCTCAGTACAACAGTAGAGGGTCTTTTATTTTAAAAGTATATCTTGTTAGATGCAGTTCACGGTTCAAATCTAGCGAGATCTTTTGGAATGGTGATTGTCATCTTTTCTGTGCATGCTTCCTACTTTATATGTTTTATTTACCTCCCCTGCTTTATATACTCGAGAAATAGGTTCCTGAGGGTAGGCCTGTTCACTACTTAAAGCACAGTGGACTCCCTCTTATGTATGTAATTACATATCTAATATTTTAATTTAATTAACACATAATTAGCATATATTAAAATGAGCGCTATCGACTGAATGTTTGTATCCCCCCCCCAAATATATAAGTTGAAATTCTAACTTCCAATGTGATGGCATTAGGAGAACCCCCCCCCCCCCCAATTAGGGGGTCTTTGGGAGGTAATTAGGTCATGAAGGTAGAGATTTCATGAATGGAACTGTTTTCCTTAGAAAAGAAACTCCAGAAAACTCTCCAGCTCTCTTTCCACTGAGGGTTAATGCTAAGAGAGCAGTCTACAACCCAGAAGAGAGTCCATACCAGAATCAGATGGTGCTAGCAGACATCTAGTCTCCAGACTTTGAGATATAACTTTCTGTGGCTTTTAAGCTACTCAGTTTATGACATTTTGTTATAGAAGCCTGGACTGACTAAGATAATAACATCATCTAAAATAACCTGGGTGATTTAAAAAACAAAACACTTTTAGGAATACTTTAATAACATTTTAAAAAACCAGTATATTCCATTAATCAGCCAGAACTTAAATGTTCCCACGGATAGACTGGCCGTGTGGCTTTTCCTCTAGAATTAGTCAAAGAGCAGCCAATTACCATTGCCCTTTACTGGAAACATTATTTTTCATTCTATTTTATAACAAAAACTATTGTATGGATTAGGCATTTGAACTTTGTGCTTCAACTATATATTTTAACTGAAATGTGATGATTTCTTTTTCTATTACCCTTTCTTGAGTTTTATTAAGGATAACTATTTCTCAATTTTCAATGCAGGATTTTCTGGAATCCTTGCAAGTATTCGCTTAAATTGCACTAACATCTATATCTCAGTAACTCACATCTATTCAATGTACAATTTGGGAAAATACAGAACAAATTTAATTTCTCTTTCAAATATCTTAAGATAGCCTTGAGAAACCCAGGGAAGAGCTGTTATAGAAATAGCCAATTAATATCACTTAATATATACTATAAAAGATCTCAAATTGTAGCTTCTATTACATCTTAATTGCCCTATCGGGTGTTTTCCCTTTTCTCCATATTTGCACATTTCCTACCAGAGTGATCTCAAGTCTGCTGTGAAATCTCGGGGCTCTTGTGAAAGGAGGTGAACTGTGCATACATGAGTCAATTTACTACAAGCCTAGTTATTTTATGTAAAATAGATTCTTGCTGTATAATGTTTAATTTCCTTTATATGTTATCTAACAGAAATACATGCCTTTTTTGATAATTCTTGCTTAGCCTAGATTTTCTATTTGAAAAGCAAAACAAAATATCTGTCAGTCAAAATTTAACATTGATATCAAACCCATATCATACATTTTTCCCCCATAAAATATTTGCTTCAAAACAGTGCAGTTAGTTATAACTAGCATGGAGCAAGGCAACTGCTAGAAGTTATTGCTCTTTCTTAAATTTCAAAACATATTGGCTTTAGTTATTCATGTAATTGCCATCATCTCACACTCATTTTGACAGCTTACTTTTTAAAAAAAAATCCTCACCCAAGGAGTGAGGATATTTTTCCCCCATTGATTTTTTGAGAGAGCGGAAGGGAGAAGTGAGGGGTAGAAAGAAAAACATTGATGTGAAACAGGCACATCGATTGGTTGCCTCCCACATGTACCCCCACTGAGGATGGGAATCGAACCTGAAACCCAGGTATGTGCCCTTGACTGGGAATCAAACCCACGACCCTCCCGGTGTGCAGACCAATGCTCTAACCACAGAGAAACAGCTTACTATTTTTTTTATTTGTTTGTTTATTTATTTATTTTGAGACTGGCTCTTAATGGACCACATAATTAACAGCTATTAATGTGGAATATAGCCAATGACTGTATCTATTTATTTAAAAGTTACCAAAAATTTTTTTTTGAAAAGAAAACATTGTTATAAAGTAGTCTACACATGGTTAGAAAGGAAAACTAAAGCAATTATAAAAGTTATTGTGGTCAGAGTATGTTTTACTTTTTCTTGTATCCATATAATTGAGACCTGTTACTTAAATTCAAATTGCTTGGCCTTAAGTTGTCTGTGTGTATGACCATGCATAAATGAATGCACACACACATGCACACACTTAAGCATACATCCATCAAGTAGTTTATATTCATATTGAAAAACCACACTTTTGTGAAATCATCTATTG